>NW_017731382.1:4234984-4253083 GCF_001890085.2 Hipposideros armiger
AGCAGCCGCAGTGAGCGGCCGTCCAGAAGCCGGCGACTGATCTGCCTCGCCTGGGAAGAGCGCAATGATGGTGCCAACTTGGGCCAGTGAAGCAACACCCTCCACAACTAGACTGAAGAACAAAAGGACAGCAACTTGTCTGTTTCCATTCCTCCAATTCCCCAACAACAACAACAAAAAAAGAAGAAATGGATTTGACTTTTCCCAGGGGCCACGGAGCCTCAAGGGTAAAGCATGGGGCCAAGGGAAGAGTCTGTTCAGTGTTGCCCGCCCTTTTCTCTGGGAAGAGCTCCTGAGTGCCTCTGGACAAGCACACCCACTCTGTCTTTGGGTCCTCCCAGTCCTCCAGCTTCGGAAGGGAGCCTATGGCACAGGCCCCGCCCATTGGCTTGTCTGACTCCAGTAGACCCAGGGATTGGTTGGGGAATGGCCATGTGACCTAACCCTGTCCAATGAGGGTGAGTCCTGGGATATTTGCTGCAACTACTGGGCAATAGGTACCCTGTGCTGCTGGAACCTCAGTTTGCAGCAGCAGGAGGCTAACTTCCCTCCCAAGGTTGGTGGGTGGGGGCTGAGACTGGCACCAACACAGAGAGAAGCAGGACAGGAAATGGGGAGAACAGGTTCCTGGTGACATTTCTGAGCACCTGGATTC
This sequence comes from Hipposideros armiger, assembly GCF_001890085.2. Lineage (NCBI taxonomy): Eukaryota > Metazoa > Chordata > Mammalia > Chiroptera > Hipposideridae > Hipposideros > Hipposideros armiger. Next base: position 4,235,640 of record NW_017731382.1, read on the forward strand.
AGCTTTTCTTGGACCACCCTCTGTATATTTTAATTTTGTGAGTTAGAATGTTCCCTTGTTTCCTTAAGCCTATTTGAGTTTCTTTCACCTGCAACAGAAAGCAGCTGAAGTAATATAAATCCCAGACAACCCTCATGAAAAGAGCCTGGTCGCCAACTTTACAAATCCCATTAGCCACTAATTTTTAAGCATAAAAATAATGTGAAACGTGCAACCATGATATAAAAGATGGCATTTTGAATTTTTTGGGAAGTGGGTAGTTATATTAGTGAGGCTTTCCCTTAGTTACCCAGAATTTCAACATCACCCCAAGCCCCAAAACATAAAATATCCCCTTGCCCTACTTTATTATTTTCTCCTTAGCACTTATGATCTAACATAGTAAATGTTTCACTTGTTAACTTTTTTTTATCATCTGTCTCTCCCCAGTAGAATGTCAGCTCCATGAGGACAGGGATTTTTCTATGTTTTGTTCATTGGTATGTCTTTATATAAGTGGGAACTGGTACATAGTAGTCATCTTACAAATTATCATTGTATTTGAATATAGAGTAAATTAATCTATTGTGGGAATTACATTCGATTACTACTAAGAGATGAAAAGCAAGCAATATGGGAGTTTATTTCCATTGCACGTAAAAGGAATCCGGAGGTCGACGGCCCAGGGCTGGTGTGTGATTGCACATTGTTCTCTGGGACCCAGGGATCTTCTATCCTCTGTCCTCAGTGCATAGCTTCCTTCCTCAAGGTCATTTTTTGGTCCAAGACAGTGGCTGGTGCTCCAGCCACATCATATGCCTTCCAAGAGGGAAAAAAAGAGAGACTCTCTAATGTGCATTCCTAAGAGAATAACGAACTTCTATTTACATCTCATTGGCCACCCCTGGCTGCAAAAGAGGTTGGGAAATGGAGTCTTTTAGATAAGCACCTTGCCATTCACAGCACAAATCAGTGTTTTTTTACTACAGAAAAAAGATGAAGATGGATGTTGGGCAGACAGCTAGCAACCTCTGTGTGTGTGTGTGTGTGTGTGTGTGTGTGTGAACAACTAGAAGCCATATAAACAAGTAAATGATAGTACACACATCCACAAGATAGAAAACTATCCAGCCATTAACAATCTAGTTTTTGGAAAACTCTTACTAATGTGAGAAAATGTCTATGATATAATGTCACATGCAAAAAAAAAAAAAAAAGGGAGGGGGGATATAAAACTACCCAAAGACTTCCATTTATATAACCACAGTTTCCAAATACACACACACACACACACACACACACACACACACACGACAAAGATGTTAAAGAAATACTCCACAATTTTCATAGCGTTTCTCTCTAACTAGAGCAATTACAGGTGGCTTTTATTTTCTTTTTTATACTTTATTTTTCAATAAACCTGTTGCTTAATGGTGACAATAGGCAGGTCGTTTAAATTTTAAATAAAAAGTGGTACAGTGAAAGGAATTATCATTCCTGACTAGCTCAGTGCCATTTCACCACATGGCAAAGCCCAGGGTCAAAAAGAAAAGCAAGGGAATAAAAACGGGAAAAGATGAAAGAAGGAAAGAAAAGCGGAGAGAAGAGAGGAGCGCGGGAATGGCTGGAAAGGAGCTGTCAGGAGGGGACAGGAAGAGGGGAAGGAGTGGGGAGGAGTGACAAGGAGGGAAATAGGAGAAGCCTGATGGTTTCCAAGAGGCTGCGCTTCTTGCTGGGCAGGACTTCAAAAAGAGCACTGGAGTCGTGTTTCTTCCACAAACTCCTAAGAGCCCTCACCCCCCTTCCCTAACCTTGACCACCATCCTCTCAAGGGCAAGCTCTAAGCGAGGCCCTTGGGTGTTTTTCTTTGATCAAGGAAACCACGCAGCAAACCCCACAGCTGGCACTGACTCATTCTCTCTCCCCTGCCTCGCAGCCTCTCTGGGCTCCTTTTTGGCAGCCCCTGACTTCTATGAACCCAGCTGTCTCAACTCAGAAACCTCCCCCCAAACCCCACTCCAGCCTTCAGCTTGCACTGGGGGCAGGGGGCCTGGAGGTAGAGTTCATCTCTAGCTAGTTATGCCCTCAGAGGAGACAGACATCAACACCGATCGGTAAATAATGTGGTTCACCAGCCCTTCCAGACATCCTGCCTGGAGCAGAGTTGGGCCCTGGAAGAGTTCATGGGAAACCCTGAGGATCAAATGCTTATTCAGCAACCACGAGCTGTATCTTGGATCTGAGTCTCCAAAAAAAAAAACAAAGATGTAATTTTCTTTTAAGATGCTCTCCTCCCCTCTCACCAGCCAGCACGCCATTTCCAAGTATAGGGGCCTCCAAAAACAATCCTGATGCAGAACTTGAAATTGAAATCATATTTTCTAAACTTGTGCAGTCGAGACACAGGTCAGATGCCCCGTGGAGTTCACAGCAACAGCAAAATGGTCCCTCCCAGGCTCCCCTCCCCTCCATCCCCTCTGAGAAGTTCCAACTGTAGAGAAACGTGGGAAGGTAGTCAGGCTTGGACTGTTTGGTTCGGTATCCATTAGAAACAGGGGTTATTGAGATAACCCTTGTGATAATAATGTGCCTGGGGAACTGAATCTTTTATTTTATTTAAGCTTAATAAACTTTAGTGTAGTGTTCAAACTGAACACTAAAATATTTTTCTTTCAGGCTGTACTGTTTTGTAGAACTGTTAAGTTAGTTTTCTATTCCTGCCATGATAAATGACCAGAAACGTTGCAATTTAAGACAACACCAGTTTTGCAGATTATAGTCCTGGAAATCAGGAGTCGGACATGGGTCTTCCTGGCTGAAATCAAGGTGTCGGCAGGGCCAATTCATTCTGGACTCTCCGGGGGAGGAATCGTTTCCCGGTCTTTTCCGGGGTTCAGAGGCATCCGCATTCTTGGCCCCATCTCCATGTGTCTTCACAGGCAGCAGTGTTGACTCTCTCTGACTGTTCTTCCACGGTCATAGCTTCCTCTGACCACAGCCGAAAAAGATTCTCCACTTTCAAGGACTGTGACGATTTCATTGGGCCCACCCTAATAATCCAGGAACATCTCCGCATTTCAAGGTCAGCGGGTTAGCAGCCCTCATTGCATCTGCAACCCTAATTCCCTTTTGCCACGTGAGGTGACATAGTCTCAGGTTCCAGGGATTAGGACGAGGGCATCTTTGGGGCACCATTATTCTGGTCACTATACTACAGTTCACATTTACCTTTTCATCCCGTTGTTGGCGTGTGTCAGGCAAGTGTACTCTTCCCAGTATTATTACACACAAGCCTCTCACCAACCTAGATGGTGTCAATGGATTGCTCTAGTAAGAATGATTATTTTTCTATGCACTAATGCAACATTGTAATGAATTTATTTTACTGTTTTATACAGATAGTACAAGTTGCTATGATACCTATGTAATTACATTGAAATTCTTACTTTAATTTTTTTTTACCCCACCCCCTCTTACTTTAATTTTAATGTAATTAAATTAGTTTTTGTAGTTTAAAAATGTATGGACAAATTTTTAGGTTGAAAATGGACAGATCCTACTGTGCAGAATCGAGTAGATATGCAGAAACATAAAAAAAGCCTGGAACACCACAAATTCCACAATGAATGGTGATTACAATTGGCAGGAAAAAACAAAAAGCTTTTTATACATTGGGTAAAAGATAATAAAATGAGCAATAGTAACAGACACTTCTATCTAATACATAATGAATTTGATAAGAAATTTCCTCTCAACCATCAAAGAAGAATCAACAAAGTAAGTCAACTAGCATCAGAATTAAATGTCCAAAAAAATTTTAATGATTTTAATCAGATCTGAGTTTGTAACTGGAGAGCTATAAAATGACTTGAATTCTTGAACAGAAAAAGAAAACTATTGTTAGAGATTTAAAAAAAATTGTCAGTTATAAAAATTTTGTTAGAATGTGAGGAAAACATTAAAAAAGATATTTCACAAAAAGTATAAGATCTTCAATTAAACCAGCAAACAAGTGGCTATAGAATTCAGAACCTTTCTAAAAATATCAAAGGCTGGAATTCCTAGCTAATGCAATAGACAAAAAAAGGGAACAAAGGTATACAGATTGGGAAGGAAGAAAAAATGTCTTTTTTTACAAAAAGCATAATTTTCTATGTAGAAAAATCTTTAAAAATCTCTAATGAAAAAGTAAAAGAAGAACTAAATAAGTGGAGAGATATTCCATGTTGATGGTTAGGAAAATTCAATATTGTCAAGAGATCAGTTCTTGCCAACTTGATCTATAGATTCAGTGCAATCCCATTCAAGATGCCAGGATCTATTTTATGGATATTGACAGACTGATTCTCAAGTTCATATGGAGAGGAAGCAAGAGACCCAGAATAGTCAATATAATATTGAAGGAGAAGAATCGAGTTGGAGGACTGATACTACTAACTTTAAGTCCTACTATAAAGCTACAGTAATCAAGGCAGTGGTATTGGCAAAAGAAGAGACAAATAGATTAGTGGAACAGAATACGGAGCCCAGAAATAGACTACATAAATATAGTCATCTGATCTTTGACAAAATAGACAAAGCAATATTAGAGAGCAAAAATAGGCTCTTGAACAAATGGTTATGGAGCAACTAGACATCCATATACAAACAAAACAAAACAAAGAAAGCAAAAAACATACAACAAAACAAACAAAAGAAACAGAATAAAACCTAGACACAGGCCTTATACCTGTCACAATAATTAACTCAGAATGGGTTATAGAGCAAACATAGAATGAAAAACTATAAATCTCCTAGAAGATAACATAGGAGAAAAAACCTAGATTACCTTGGGTATGGCAATGGCTTTTTAGATACAACACCAAAGGCACAATCCCTGAAAGAAAAAACTAATTAGCTGGTTGTCATCAAAATAAAAAACTTCTGCTCTGCAAAAGATCAACTGCAATGTGCACGTGAGTTGTCTGGGCTTCTTGTTCAAGAGCACGTCTGACCCAGCAGGGTCTGGGGTGGGGCTAAGATGCTGCGTTTCTAACAAGTTCCACGTGCTGCCCTGTGAGTGGCCCAGAGTAAGTGCTGGACAGTGTCAGTGAAAGGTTTCAGAGGAGTCCTTCTCTTGGGTGTGGGACAGTGGCCGAGGTGGCCTTGTTTAGAACTGTGTCTCTGTTTCCTGGCATATCGCATGCTATCGAGTCTGTCCTTCAGCAAATGTTCGGAGAAGGAAGGAGGACAGGTTGCTTCTCCCTGTTTTCATCCAGGGGCCCGCGGCCACGTGCCTCCTTCCTCAGGAGCCCGTGTCTGTCTTACAGGGCGGGAGCTCAGGAGGCAGCTGGGGCTTAGGAGGAGCGCTGGGGTCTTGCTCCCAGGGCATAGGGCCCATTATGAGGCCTGAGTCCTTCGGAGCCTTAGGCATGCTCCTTTACCTCCATCTCTCAGCCTGGGTGCACGACTGGAAGAGTCTGTTCAGAAACCTTCCTCCCACTCTATTTCCACTTGCAGACACCTGGCGAGGGGAGTCCCTGGGGAGTCTGGCTTGCAGGAGGCTGGCTCTCCAGGCTTTTGTGATGAAGTCACAGGCCCTTGATGTATTATTCAGGCAGGGGATGGGACTAAGCGATGCCAGACGCCCATCCATCCCCCGCCGGTCACCCTGCCTGGGCCTCTGCCGTTTCGGAAGCAAGTGCTAAGATCTGAAGACACATCGTCTGCCTTTGTCTTGTCACAGCATAAATACCTGGTACCAGCCACCGGGAAAGGTGTTGGTTCTATTTGGCTGATTCTGTTATTTCCAGGTTTTCTGCTGGTTGGAGTCACACCCCTTATGCCTTTAGCCTTGGCAGAAGAAGCAACCATTGCACTGAATGTCTGCCCCTCAGACCCCCTCCTCCCCCCTCTACCCCAAGAGGAGGCTGACCTGTGGGGACCACGTTGATGGGTCCTCTTGAGCTCTGGCTTTCACTGGAGTTGTCTGTTGGTTAGACATAGTGTTCAGGTTGTTGTACTCAGCACAGGTAATAAGGAGGAGTATGTCCATGGAAGTTATTATTACTTAAAATCTCTGTTCTCCTTCCTTTACTGAGGTGTGGGAGGGGGAGGTTACAAAACGCAGGCACTTTGTAAGTGGGAGCACTCCATGGGGGTAGTGACTTCTTACCAGGTCAAATTTTGATCACCCATCAAAAACGATTGGAGCTTGGATGGGATGCGTTGCCACACCCACCATACTCGCCTAACCTTGCGCCGTCAGACTGCCACTTGTTTCGCTCTCTTCAAAACTCCTTGCATGGTATAATGTTCAATTCAGATGAGGCTGGAAATCAGCACTTTGTTCAGCTTTTCGCAAATAAAGACAGGTCCTTCTATGAACGAGGAATTATGAAGCTCACTGAAAGATGGCGAAGGTTATCGAACAAAACAGGCAATATATCATTGATTGATCTTTGTTCTTTATATAAATAAATGACCTTTGAAAAACATAGACAAAATACATCATGACTTTTCTGACAACCCAATAGACAGGACACTGAGGCAGAGTTGCCACTTGCCCAAAGTCAGCACGGTTAATGTCCATGGCCACCATCTGCTCACCTGAGCCCAGAAGAATCCACCAGCCTCATTCCTGATGGCCCTTCCGGCTTGATCTTGTTTCTGGACCCACAGGGCGTCATGAAACAGGAGAGGTCTGATGCATTGTGGGTACGAGCATCTTAGTGGGCGACACCTGGGTTCAGATCCAAGTTCCGGTATTTGCATGCGTGTGATTTGCATGCAACTGTGCCTTTCTGGGCCTCAGCTTTCCAACTGAGAAAATGGGGGCAATTATCACCTTGTTGGGCTGTTGTTAGCAGTAAATGAGATTAATAATAACTGTGCCTGGCACACTGCCGACATGAAGCTGCTTTTATTTCTGTGGCTCATCACCTGTTGCTGAGTGCTTCTGAGTTCAAGGAAATGACAGAGCATGGCCTAGAACTGAAGCATCCACACCCCTTAGACAGAGGTTTTCAAAGTGTGCTGCACTTGCATTAATGGGAGCGATGTGGCAGTCTTGTGAAGCACACAGATTCCGGGGCCCTGGCTAAAGCCCCCTGCATCTGAATAGTGGAGGCAAAGCCCAGGACTCTGCATTCTCAGGAGGCTCCCCGGGCTGGTGATTCTTGTGCCCAGCAAGTCAGTGAGGACAGAAAGGGTGCTGGGACAGAGGGCTAAGCCTGGTGCCGCGGGCTGAATACTTGTGTCCCTCTAAATTTGCCTGTTGAACTTTCTCCCCCAGAGCACTGGGGAGCCCCTGAGATTTTGAGCTCGGCAGGGCGCGATCAGGCCTGAGTTTTAGTTAGCCAGCTCCCACTGCAGGGTGGTGGACGGTCTGGAAGAAGCAGGAAGGAGGCGGGAGATTAGGGGCTGTGCCGAGTGTCGAGATGTCCAGTCGGTGGGCTCGTGCTGGCTGTGATTCCCGCCCAGGGTTGTCACCTGACACAGACAGAACTGCCCCTTCTGTGCAGGACTCTGGGGTGGACTAACCGATCACGTGCATGCCCGCCTGGCACACTGTGTGCGTCATAAATGGCAGCTATTATTTGGTGGCTGCTCTAGACCCGTCCTGTGCTCAGCATCCGGGTGACCTCCTGCATGGGACATGAAGGGCCTCGGGGGCTGGAAACGCCCTGCCCACGCCAGTGTCAGAACCTGCCAGTCATTCTGCTGCCAGATAATCGCCTCCGAACCCCCCAGGGCTCAGCGTTGGGGGCAGCAGCCCTCTGATGTCCCCAACAGTGTCCTTTCTTTGCAGAGTGACCCCCTGCCCAGCCAGCAGGTCTATGAGAGGGGCAGGGCCTCTGCACTCCCCCGGAACCGAGCCCAGGCTGTTCTCAGAAATACGTCCTTAATAGCTACTTGTAACACTGGGCTGATGGACGGGCCATGAACTTCCTGCAGCCCAAGTGCAGAGCTAATGAGACAAAGTGGGATTTTAGAGACGGACCATGTGGGCGTTTGGGCCTCCGTCCTCTTCCCAGGCCCTCCCTGGCATCCGTCCCCTTTGTTTAGGGTTCAAGGCCAAAAGCTGCCAAGTTTCTGACTGAAGCTCTTGTTGTGGCAGCTGGTCAACATCTTAATAGCTCAACAAGCTGAAAATAAAAGTGGGGGGTGCAGCGGAGGACAGAGATGAGCACAAAGGGCTGTTCACTGGGCCGCAGGGCAGAGGGCAGGCAGGCTCGCAGGCACGCTGGAAAGAGCCTGTCTTTTCAAAAATACAGAGAACGCTGGGCTGCCTGAACCCTCAGGGGTGGGCTTGGGTTGGGAGGAAGCCTTCAGACCCTCCTGAGGGAACGGGAAATTCCCCACTTCAGAAACAATGAGCAGTAACTGGACTGCACAGTGACCCTCGCTCACGCTTGTCCTCGTAGCTCGTCCACATGGAGGTGGTGCACCGCTCTCAGTGGTTCCACTGGTTCCGGGCAGGACATTGCTCAGACAGCCCCAAGTTCAGGTCTGGCTGTGCGCTTCCCAGTGAGGGAGGCCGGCCTGACCTGGGGCTTCCATGCCCTTCTCTGTGGGAGGCGGCTTTGCTGGGAGGATGAAGTGACTGAACTGAAGCCAAGGACTGGGTAATAACGATGATGATGAACGTGTGATGAATGTGCTACTACAGGTTTAGGTAACAGAAATAAGCAATGGGCGCCTCCCGCGTGCCAGGCGCTGGAGCTGGGCGTGAAGCAGGGGCAGAACACAGACGTCGTTCTGGTGGGATGAACACCTGCTCAGGCGCCAGGCAGGGCCAGGCGCCGAGAAGAGGCACGAAGCAAGGCGAAGGGCTTAGGATTCAGGTGGGGCGGTCAGGGATGCTGGAACCCATGAAGGGACATGTGAACTTAGGCCTGAAGGCAGTGGACGTGCCATGTGGATATCTGGGGGAGACGGTTCCAGGCAAAAGAAGCTGGAAGTGCAGAGACCCAGTGTTTGAAGATGAGCAGGGAGGCCACGGGGCTGGAGGGTGTGTGTATTGGGGCAGGGGGCGGGGAAGGCAGCGCCGTGATGGAAGGGTGCAAGGCCTGAGAGTCATGAGAAGGACCTTGGCCTCCATGAGGGGAAGCCACGAGGGGTTAAAAGATACCTGTTACAGAGCGCCTGCCGCGTGCTGGGCGCTGAGCCAGGTGCCAGGGCTCCAACAGCAGGAAGGCATGCCCAGCTCCCCTTTAGAGCCCCAAGGGGCTTTCTTCCAAGGAGCTCCACGTCCATCTGTGAGGACTGCCTTGCTCGGTCCTCTAAACCACCGTATCCAATGGCTCACACCCATCGTCAGGTGGAGACACTGAGGCCAGAGGGGCTCCATGCTCTCAGGTCTGCTGTGTGGCCAGCCTCCCTCCATCTCAGGCTTCCGGTTAGGTCAGCCCATGGGAGCCCCCAGTATTGCCCAGAGGGCACGGGGAGAGAGGCGCTGGGGTATCGATGTCGAGCGGAGGTGGCAGTGCCTCGACCTCTGTCAGGTGGCTGTTAGCTGCAGGTCTTGCCAGGTGCCGACAGCCCCTCCTGGGGAAGGGGAAGTGCGTGTGTGGTTGTTAGTCCAGGGCGGTGTCCCTGCTTTGTGGCTCCCACACCTTTGTAAATAGTCCCATCATTAGGCTCTTGATATTCACCCCTCATGAGTAGGTGCTGTTCCCCCAGCACCTGCCAAACACACAATAGACCGCAGAACAAAACAGAAAGATACGAGGGAGGGGCCCTATGACATTGCCAAGCTGCCAAAGCCCTCCCTCCCCTGGGCTTCCTGTTACTGAGCCAATAACCGTCCTTAGGCCATTCGGAAACGGGTTTCCTGGTACCTCCAAAGGGATACAGTTACACGGCAGTGGGGCCTCTTGTCTCCACCCCACCTCCCCAGAGCTCCTAGCATTGTGTTAAAAGTAGAGGCTCCAGCTTAGACAGAAGTGGGATCAAATCCTAACCTGACCACTTATGAGCTGTGTGACCTTGAGCAGGTTACTTAACCTCTCTGAGTATCGCTTTTCTTTCTTCTCCCCTGGGGATGATCATAGTTCCTCCTTCACAAGATTACAGTTCTAGGATTCAATGATTTACTTCACGGTGCTTGGCACAGAGCAAACACTCCTTTGGTCCAAACTGCTTTTCTATAATTTTTTTTTGCACACACAGAGCCATTTTGCTGTGTTTGCATTACTGAAATGAGGTAATGCTGCTTATAGTTTCTTTCCTGCCTCAACACACCTGTTGGTAAATAGCACTGTGATGTTTTCCTCAAGGGGAAGGGTGTTCATGGGGGTTCTGTGTTTGTGACTTGAGCCTTGCTCCGCCTTCAAATCCTGTACTTCCTGCGACACGCCGGGTGGCACCCTGTTCCAGGCCCCCTTGGGGGTCGGCTGGGTGGTGGTTGCACTGCAGAGGGCACATCCCAGAACCCTCAGGCAGGACAGCAGTTTACGTCCTCCATGATCCTTCTGTGGGGATGTCTTATTGGAGGGAATGTACCAGCAATGGCTGAGGCCAGCCATCCACTGACAGCATCAATTGTTTCATTCTTGTAACCCCACTGGATGAAGAAACAAAACTTTGCCTTCTACCCTCAAAGACCCTCCATGTATCCCAATCCCCTCCCCCAAAAGGAACCATTACCTGCCTTTTACAGCCGTCTTTTTCTTGTGTTTCTTAATAATTTTCCTACCCTGGTATGCTGCCCTAGCCACTACGGTTTGGTCTTGTCCATTTACAAATTTTTATGTCCTTGAAGTCTTTTTTAACCTTCAGTTTCCTCCTCCATCCCGCCTCCACTTTCCCCTGTAATTTGTTATAATCTGCATAGGAACCCAAGAAAGTTGACCTGAAGAATTTCCCATAGCCTGGGTTTGGCGGATTGCAAACTCTGGGGCAGTTTAACACGTGCCTTTGTCCTCTGTGTGCTCTGCAAACCGGCAGCTGGTCTGGAGGCTTGATCAGGCTCAGGATACATCCTTGTAGCTCGACCGCAGATGATGTTGTGCTCTTTCACCAGGAGGCAAGCCATGTCTGATGTCTCCTTTTTCTGATGTTAGCAGCTTCCGATGCTTGAAGCTTAGACCCCTCAGTTCACTGGGGATTGCAAAATGGTCGTATTCTAATTCTATCACTCCCTCGTCCCTTATTAGCTGGAGTCTTTTTATAAAGAGATAATTCCCCTCATCTACTATCAGATGACCCAGTGGTACAGTTCACAAGAGAGAAGTAGGATAAATGCTCGGTTCTGTCTCTTCATGTACAGTTTCCAAAATAACGAGTTGGTTCATCATCCTCAAAGATGACCAATTATTACTTTTTATATATCATTATGAATTCATAGATCTAAACATATTTGATGAGTTTTCATTAATTGCAAATAGTCTTCTTTTTGAAGTTCGAATTGCCACACCTTGGCTACTGGAAGCTTCTTCAAGTGGGCTGTTTTGTCCTCTGATGTGACCCTAGCGCAGTCGGATTGTTTTCTTGTTGTTTCCAGGCCCATTTGCACACTTCCTGCCCTAGACCTTGAATCAGCCATTTCTCCAAGAGGCCCTGGTTTCTCTCAATGGCAAATGGTGCTTTGACACCGTAACCTGCGTCCTTCCAGTGCTCACTGCTATCAGGCTGGTTATTGCTTGTAGGGCATTTTAGCCCTGAGTTAGGAGATTATGGATTCAAATCTAGGACTACCGATTTTTACTTATATACCCAGGTATTCACAGGCTCATGTGGTGACAGAATTAAAACACCCGTCATTATTCTTCAGTTTATTTCATAGAATGCCCACAACAGTCTCAGCGTAATTTTGATACAAACACCACCAATACAATTACTGAGAGCCGTTCAGATTTCTTTGCATATGCTCTCCCTGGCCGCGCTGCCCACTTTTGTGTGATTGTGCTATATCCACGTTGACGGAGCATACAGCCAGTGCCCACTACATTCTCTCCGTTAGCCCTCCTCACTATTTGTTTAAAACCAAGCAAATATTGAATACTCATCATCGGTCTTTACATCATGCTTCTCACTCATTTGGGTTGTCTGAATCCCGTTCTTGAGTAGATGCCTTGGTAAGAACTCAGGGGCCCGCATTCCTGCCTGAAAACAAGCAGCAGGAGCTGGATGGTGGACCTCTCCTCTGGAGGGCCCGGGGTGGGCCAGTTCCACACTACCAGCATGCCCCACTCCTTCCTCTAGCATTTTCTGTTCACAACAGGACTGGCTGCCCCTGGAGTGGTGGGTGTGAGGTCAGAGGGGCCTGGGTGTGAGTCTCATCCATCATATTCTCTGTGTCCTTCGGCAAGCGACTCCCCCTCCTCTGATTCCTCCTCTGACACGGTGGGGAGGGTGGTGGTGGTGGTGGTGGTGGTGGTGGTGACACTGACGGGCACCGTCATTATTAAGCGTGTTGAGTGTCTTACGAGTACCAGCCAGTGAATCCTCAGTGACGGTGGCAGTGTTAGCCCCACCTTAAGAGGAAACTCAGGCTTTCCAAATTCACCCAGAAGGAAATGGCGGAGCCGGGGTCCATGCTGAGTCTTCTGTCCCCGGGGTTCCTACAGGCTTCCTACAACAACGTGTGCAAAGTGCCGAGCAGAAGCCTCCGAGGAACCCACAGCGGCCATTTGTCACGCATTTGCTGACAAACCTTGGGACAGGTGGTTTGCCCTTGGGGCCCTTCCTTTGGGGGACAACCCGACATAAAACCTCTAGAACGTGATTCCTCCTCTCCGGCCCACATTCCATCACCCCGTTACTGGGCTGACCCGTCCCACACAAAGGGCCTCGGGCACGACGGCAGAGCAGAGGCCTGCGTTCCCAGCCTCCGGGGAGCCCCAGGGCTGGCCGGCATGTTGGATGCTGCCAGCTTCGGAGCACTTCCCAGCCAAACGCATCCAGCTGACTGTTCCCAGGGGACAGGGTCTTTCCCACACGGGCCCTGGGACTGGCCACGGCCACCGGCTACCTCTGAGGCCCTCCTAACTGTGGCCTTTTGCTCCTTGGGAGAACATGGGGTACGTGGGTGAGGGCCAGACCTGCGACTTGGCAAGATGTGGGTTTGGATCCAACAGCAGTTTGACTTTGGGCAAATGCCTTTTCTCGTTTGAACCTCTCTCTTTATCTCTAAGTTGATAATGCCTGCCTCGCGGGGCATACAGAGGTGCATTCGCCGGGGCTTTCTGACAAACCAGCCTCAAACCATGTTCCCTCAGGAAAGGCCCCTCAATTCGCATACACCCCCTTGTGTGGCTGGTGGCCAAGCTCTGAAGACTGCAGTTGGTAAGCTGGTAGGTTGTCTTCTAGGCACCACAGCCTGACTCTGACCCCAGGGCCCTCTGTTTGATGCTCTCTGCTGGTTAAGCAGAGATGGCTGACTTCAGAAAGACTGCGCGTTTCTTGGGGTGAAGCTCATGAGGGCCAGGAGTGCCATTTCTGTGTAGAGGATGGTGAAGAAAATGAAAACCGCATCTATTGTTACCCTCACATAAACGAGATTGAAAGGAAATAAAAACAAACGGCCCCCGAAACATGATTGGCATTAGACAACGTTAGCACATGGCAGCAAGGTCCTACAATGAAAACAGGAAAACCAACAACAACTAATCACCAGACAAATATACAAAATTCAGATCAATTTAAGACCTGGAAATGGAAGTCTCCAGGCTGCCAAGGGAAAGGTAGCTCCCCCGGAAAGCCGCAGGTCTCTGCCTCACAACCCTAAATGTTATTATCTTGAAGTATTAATGGGGCTGCCAAGCAAACAGTCTTAAAACTGAAGGCCACCAGCCACTCGTTTTTATTTTACATTGATGGGCTGAATAACAGAATGTTCCTCTAAGAACATCTTGCCTGTCTGTTTCAAATCAATAGATTAAAAGCACATAAAAGTGTGGACTTTTCTGGAAGATCTTTCCTTTGTTGGACTGAAGCCCCTCTAGCTTGATCACGAAGTTAATACATTTTCCTCCCGCCACGGGAACCACCATTTGGGATTCTGTCTATTGCCCCTGAGAAAAATCCCACGGATGGTGATGAGATTTTCCGTAAAGGCTCCAGCCAGTGTCACGGGGCATGCTTGCTGGCTTTCCTAATGTAGCCACTGGGCAGCAGGAAAGGCTGCTCACTGCACCCGCCTCAAAAGAGGTCATTGGCGAAGGGTGGCCGTGGTCTCTGCCCGTGGGATGCGGTGAAGGGGGCAGGATGCCTCCAGGTGGGAAAGATTGGACAATACTCTGGGACTCCTCCCAAAAGGGGGACCAGAGCTACTCAGGCTTTCAAAAGGAATCCCTCCAGAAAAAGGTTGAAATCACATAGGCAATTTCTGAATAATGTGTAATATGGCTTTGGGCGGGTTCATTATGAAGGTTCCCGTGGAAAGTCTCTGGTCCACAGCAGGATGCCCATGGTTCTGAGGCGGACACTTTGTTTCATGTTGAAACAATGGACTGGACATGGCAGGAGAGAGTCCAGCCCAGTCCAGGAAGTACTTCAATGGACTTGAACCTGGTTCCTGGCCAGGGCTCAGAGGTCATGAATCAGGCTGGGAACCCCGTGGGCATAGTCTGCAGAGATGTCACAGCCTAGAGCCAACCCTTAGCGGAGCCCAGGCTGTGGGTCAGGGGGGTTTTCATTCCTTAACCCTGGAAGGTTCTGGAGAATTTCTTCCATCCCCACTCTACACCAAGACCATACCTCCCATAACAATGAAAATGCTCCCGCAGAGCCTTACACAAATGCACACACATGATCTCATGGGGGTATCGTGCTCATGGTTCAGATGAGGAAACTGAAGCCCAGAGCGGTGTGTGTCGTGCCCAGGTGCTGGCAGACAAGACGGGAGCCAGATGTTTACTCTGTGGATGTGGGGAGAGGATTTTGTCAGATTAGAAGGATAGGGAGTATCCCCTCCAAAGAGGGGGGGAGAAGGGGGGAGCCCCTCACTTCACACATGGCGGGGTGCTCCGGGGGGCCCCTCAGAGAGCTTTCCATGCACCCCTGCCTGTGGGGAACTCAGGGACTCACTCCTGGAGGGGTGAAGGACACCTGGGTCGGCTACATCTGAGAAGTCGCGGCTCCTCTGAGAGACGGTCAAAGCTGCGTGAAACCTGGGGACCCCAGAGGGAAAACGGCTCCTCTCCAGGACGGAGGCCCCGTGTACTCAGGCCCAGGGCAGCTATGAGAGGCCCTGCTCGGTTCCCAGAAGGTTCAGTCCATGGGAGGGGCCTCTGCTGGGCCTGGACTGTGCCCAAAGGGAGAGGCCCACCCAGTGCGGGGCGTCACCTCCCCTCCCCACTCTGGGCCCCTGGCGAGGGCATCCCCACGGCAAGCTGCCAGCTTGCTGCAGACCTGGCAGGAAGCAGGTTCACAGTAAATCAAGGAGTGAGCTTTGATGATCGCCCAGACTGGGCTTATCAAGCGCGGAATGAGACTGCATGTGGAAATCCCATCTACCTTAGGCTGTCTGGGGCTGGAGGGTCGCTGCCTGAGTCCCCATTGGGTCAGGGCCAGGCGCTGTCCCAGTGGACACCTTTCCAGGGTCGGCAGCAAACACAAGGTTGTCTCCATGATTAACCCTGCATGTCCAGCTGTTCTGTGTGCCCAGCTGCAGCGGCTGGGGCTCCCTGAAGACGGGTCACGTGGTGGGACCAGCCCCTTGCCCGGCGCTTGGCTCATCATGGGCCTTAAAGAGGATTTACTGAGGAAAGGAAGAAACGTGATTGTCCCAGGGGGCCCTAGTCATGGGTTATCTTGCTGTGAGGGATGTCCTCACTCTCGGTCCTCATGGGGTGAAGCCAGTCCTGGAGCAGGGACGAGAGGCAAACACAGAGTTAGGGAAGGGGGAACCCCACCTCCCACACTTCTGGGGTGCAGCGCATGCTTTTGGTGGTGGGGGACAAGGTGTATTTGGCCACAAGGAGTGGGATGGGAGGGCCGAGTGGTCCCGCCCCAAAGGGAGCCTAGGAGGTGCCTTTCTACGTCACTTCGCTTCTCTGTGAACTCGAGTCGCACTGTAACGCCTCTCCATCTTTACCTCCCTTCTCTTTCCCCCTCCCCCCACGTTACTGAGCACCTTCTGTGTGCCAGGCCTTGCCTGGCAGCAGGGACGTATCCATCCTTCAGCAAACGTGCCCCTAGCTCTTCCTCCGGGCATGCACTTATTCTAGGGGTCAGGGGTATCATGAGCAGGAGAGTCCTTGCCAGGAAGCAACCCCTGGGAAGGCTGGTATTGGGGTGGGGCCCTGAGACCCATGCAGGCAAAAGGAAAGGCCTGAGGGCGAACAGCCCAGAGTCTCAGGGTCAGAAATCACGTGAGTGAGCGAAGGGGGAGAGAGACCGTTTTGGGGTCTGTGCGTGCAAGGAGTTTTGATTTTATTCCCAGTGCAGGGGGAGCCACTCAGGGTTTTAAGCGCGGGAGTGATAAAACATTATTATTTTTAAAGTCATTGTTTGTTTTGAAGGAAGCCCCATCTTAGTTGGGGACACAGCCAGCCCCTGCTGTGGGCACCAAGCAGGTCTCTTCACATGCGTGGCCCGTCCAAGGACAGTCCTTATACAAGGAGGCCACAGAACCACCCTTTCCCAGGCACCCCCTGGGGGAGATGATGTTGTCATCCTTTCCCTTTGGGGGTGGCCTCTGGAGGGGACCACCCAGCATGACCTCCCATTGACCCACCTTCTGCCCAAGTCCATGGTGGCTGGTTGTCTAAATGGCCAAGAGATGAATTCATTGCCACCTCCCGCAGGGCCACTGTCTGAGCGTGTCGGCTGCTTAATCAAGGGACAAGCACGCTATGTTCCAGGCTGGCCCCGCCAACATCCTTGATGAGTAACTGGGACAGTCGAGGGGGACGGGGAAGTGGCAACAATGCCACTATTGTTCTTTGGCTGGAGAGCCCGAGCGCCAGGTCTGTACTGTGCACACATTGTTCATCCAGCCCCGCCGGAATCACCCTGTCACTGTGTGGAAAGCTTCAAACGCAGGTTCGGCTTGGCCCAGACGGCGCCTGCACACAGTGCGCCTGCCCCGCCCAGCACAGGTGGGACCTCGCCACCCTGCCCCTCCCCCCCCAACACACACACACACACACACACACACACACACACACACACACACACACACACCAGCCACCAGTATCCAAAGCCTCCCGGCGTTTCTTCCCACCCAAGCCTGTCCAGGTGGGTCCTGTGATTCATCTGCTCTGGCTGAGATTGGGGGGTGGGGGGTGGGGCAGCTCAGGGCCTTCCAAGTGCCACAGCCGTTGGCCTGAGCCCCTTTTTCTGTTCTGCTTTGCGAAATCCTTTAGGGCAATGGTGCCTCTCTGTGCTGTGACACTCTCGGGAAAGGAAAACTGCGGGAGAATTTATCATTCGCTCTTCAGACAGAAACTTCCTTTGAAGCTGCGTCTCAAAAGAGGCCGTGGAACAGGAGGAAGGTGCTTTCTGAGAGAGAGGAACCCCTCCCTCCGCCCCCCTCT
>NW_017731382.1:4253163-4277731 GCF_001890085.2 Hipposideros armiger
CTCCCCCCTTTCCTTCCCCCTTTCTTGTCTTCCAGCAAACTGCAGCCCTCCCCTGCTCTGCGCTGGGCTGGAACCGCAGGCGGCCACACGCACCTCAGTGTCACATAGGCACCCTCACAAGGACAGGGCTCCCCATCACGAGGACCCTGTCTGCTCTGTAATCAGAGGGCTGACCACAGACTGTTCCCTCAGCCCAGAACATCCTCCCCCCACGCCCCACATTCCTCCGCCCCTCTGTCTTCACCTGGGCAATTCTCACTCTTCTTTCAGGACAGGCGTCCCTGAAGGATACCCTCCCCACCCCCCAAAGGCTCTCGTTTATAGGGTTAGCAATAACATTCCAGGCACATCTGGTGTTTCTACTGCATACCAGGCTTACATGAGATATGACACAGCCATTTCCTCGTTTTCCACAGGCCCTGCCCCGAGGTACCTCACCATCCTTCCTTCTAGCACCTTCTATACCCCTCTCTTGGACTTATATAGAGCTCCTTGCATCAGGCGCTCAGTATATACTGAGTATGTACTGTGCTTATTTCTATTAGTCACTGAATATTTATGAACTGACAGCCACTGTTGACAGATGTGGATTTGCCCCAACAGCGGGCCAGAGACAGTTTTCCTTCCCTCCACCTTCCTTCTTCAGCTCAGCTCAATTTTTCCAGAATGTGCTATTTCCAACTTGATTAACAGACGCCATTTCCACCTTTGATCAAGGCGAAAAACTACAATTGACATGCTTGGCGACAGCAATCAATACTGTAACAAAATTACACCTAATTTACTTAGTACCTCAGGTTCACCAGCGTTCATTTATCTGAATAGAGCCTTTTAACATTTCCAAATGAGGAAGACGTATTTTGCTCATGAAATTTCTGTGCTCAGCTCTCTCTGACAAAGCCGTTAATTGCCAAGACCTCCAAGCTTAGGAACCCGATGCCACAGAATGGGGGCTTCTCAAAAGATCCCCAATTTTCTAGTCATGAGACCCACGCTGGTGGCAGGCAGGGTGGCCACAGATGCCTGATAGTTTATCTGGACGGCACTGGGATGGAAATTCCTCCTATTTCCATGGTAACCCTTCTTCTTGTTTCAAAAAGTGGTGTTCTTTTCTCCAACTGGGAGGACGCAGAGAAAGAGGGCTCGCAGGGGGAGCTGCAAGAGGAAAACCAATGGTTTCCCAGCAAAGCAAGCCCCAGACTCGGAGTGGACGGGATCCAACCTCTGTGCCAAGAAAAACTGCCGCCGAGACGCGTGGCCAAAACCTGCTTTCCACAAACAGCCTTCATGGTTCCGGAGGGTCAGCTAGAGGCTTTTCTTCACCTTCAGATAATTAATATGACTGCAGTGGGTCTGCTGGCTCTGAACGCAGAAACTGGAGGGGGTGGAGAGGCCCATCTTGACGGACACAGCTCCGACAGTTTTTCTGCCTGGATGGGCTTCTCAGGAGCGAAATGGCCATTTTCCTCCAGGAGACAGATGGGCTCTCCACCCCAAAGTTGCCAAGCAGGCCCCAACCTGCCCCATGTAAACAGCACCACCCACTCGTATGTCCTTATTAATTATCAATTAATAATAAGCACTCGTTTCCTTTCCTCCCTCATCACCCGCCCTTCTCTAACCCCAGCAAGTGCTGTCAATATGGCTGTGTGATAGGTGGTTAAACATGTGGGCTTTTGATCGTACCGCCTGGGTTGGAATCTGTGCGCTGGCGCTTCTCGCTGTGTGATCTTGGGCATGTTGGTTAACCTCTCTGTTCCTTTGGTTCCACATTTATAAAACGGAGACAGTGATGATAACCAACACCGAGGTTTAATTCAGGATTAAATGTGTAATTTATACAAGGCCATTGGAGTATGGTGCTGGGAGGTGAGGAGTGCTGGCAAATGTTGTCCTTTATTTTTATTGGAACATATCTCAATCCCCCCCTTTCTCTGTCCCCTCTGTCACTGCCTTGACTCAAGCTGCCATCGTGCTCCAGGGGACCACTGAGACCGCTGCTGATGTGGCCCCTGCTTCTCCTGCCCTTGCAACCCATTCTACTTATGTATTTCAGCCAGAGGGAACTTTTAAACATTGCTTTAGTTTCCAAGCCTGCCACTTGAATGCCTGCAAATTTGGCAGCTTAACAGAAACTCACCTTTTCGTTTTCTTGGAGGCCAGAGGCCCGAAATCGAGGTGTCGGCAGGGCTGTGCTCCCTCCTGAGGCTTTAGGGGAGGACCCGGCCCCACCTGTCCCTGCTGCCTCCTGCCCTGTGGGTCCCCGTGGGCTCAGCTGTTCATCTGTCCCATAAACAGTGATGGACCCCCGGTGAGGGGCAGGCAAAGTGCGAGACCTGGCAGTGGTGCCATCTGGCTGCTGATGCTACTGAAACCATTAACAGTGGTCGCAAGGAAACTCCAGTCAGAGCAGGGCCCACGCAGGCTAGGTGGGCCTGTGGGTCAGGATGGGGTTTGGGTTAGATTCTCATTGTGATGAAGTATCACTGAAGATTTTGATCAGGGAGCACATGATCTGGTTTGTGCTTTACAAAAGCCTCTCTGCTGTAGGGTGGCCAGATTTAACAAACAAACATACAGGGCACCCCGCTGATTGCCAGTTTCAGGTAAACACCGAAGAGTTTTTTTTTTTCTTTCTTTTTAGCATAAGTATATCCCAAATAGTGCATGGGATATACTTATGCTGAAAATTCCCTGTTTTTAATCTGAAATTCACATTCAACGGGGCATCCTGTATTTGATGCAGCAGTTACACCGTGGCTGCTGCATGGAGAACGGGCCGCAGATGGGCAAGGTGGGAGGCGGGAGGCGGGAGGCGGGAACCATGAGGAGGCTGGGGCATTGCCAGGGGAGCGAGGATGTTGGCTCCAATAAGGTGGTGGCAGTGCAGGTGGAAGGAAGTGGACCGGCTGGAGATAAGTTCTGAAACAGCTCACGCTTATCAGGGCTCTCTCTACACCATCTCTTTTAACCTTTATAGTAACCCTCTAAGGAAGGCACTCATGTCGTAGTCCTTACACGACAAGACAACAGCACAGAGGAACGTGCTAAACCAGGACCCAAACCAGGTGCCAAGCCTCTATTCCTGACTGCTCCAAGGTAGTGCTTATGTGGATTAAGTCTCCCAAATTGTAGGCCCTGAATTGCTACCTCTGTTCAAAGACCTCAGCTGTGTGGAGGAGGGAGTGTGGAGAGGCCGGAGCAGTGAGGGGGGTTAGGGCCCCTTCACAGAGTGACAGCTGCCCAAGGGCAGTGGCAGTGGGGATGGGGACAGGAAGAGGGGAGCTCCGTGTTTGAGAGACTTGGAGGGGACGGGCATAAACTACCCGCCAGACTGCCGCAGGCCGTGTGGTTGTTTTGGTCTGCCCACTATCCACTCCCCTTTCTTGGGAACTCCCCCGGTTCCATCAGGAGCCAGCCCTCGCTCGTACTCCATCTATGTGTTTTGGGAGACCAGCTCTGTCCCCAAGCTCCAAAAGTGCCCTGAGACCAGGCTTGGCCATCAGCCTTTTCCACTGCTCCAGCGGCTGTGATTCATTTACATGACTGAATCCATCAGTCATCTCATGAGAGTGAGCCCGACCTCCATGGGGCCGTGGGTGAGAGGGTCTCTTCCTGCTGGAGATGTTGAGTTAGTGGGATGTGGGCACACGGCTGCTGGAAACCATCTCTGCCCCCCGACCAAGGGGCGAGAGGCCAGAGGATGACCCCCATGCAGAAAATTAGAGTTGTGAGCCACTGGGGACATTGAGGACACTTGGAGCCTGGAACCAAAGCAACCAAGGACCTTGCCGTTACACGGGCCACTAAACTCCCCATTTCTTGTTTCTTGATCCAGTTTTAGTTGTGTGTCTGGCACTTTACCCGCAGTGTCCAGGTTAATCTGCTGGAGATGGGGTTAAGGTGCCTCCACCTGCATCCTAACATCTCCTGGGTGAGGCCCATGCTACAGCGAGTAGCAAAGCCCTAGGACCGCGGTCCACAGAGTGGGGTTCCGAGACCACCCGCGTCAGTATCACCTGGACTTGTGTGCGTCTCAGGCCTCACGCTGGGCCTCACTCACTGCAGTGTGCTGTCATGTCCTCCAGGCCAGGCTGATGCTCAGGGAGTTTGAGAACCCCAGGGATGGAGGATTGTCTGGGAATTCATGTAGCTGTGACCAAGGAGGGGCCACTTGCCCTGTGTGGTCCCCACAGAGGAGCGGCTTGCGGGGAGGGTGGGAATAGAGGCCAGAGAACAGGTAGATGAAGGCCCAATGCTTTCCAACCGATGCCTCCAGGCCTGGAGCTTCTCCGAGAGGTGGCCGAGTGACACAATCCTGTGCTGCATCTGTCCTGAAGAAGAGGTGTGCCAGAGAAAATGGGAGGACATAGGAGGGAGGAGGAGCAAGGGGGAGCACCTTCCGCAGCTCTGATGGTCTCCTGCCGGGAGCTTCACACGGACTCATCCATCTGACCATGGTCCAGCCGGCTGCCTATGGCTGGTCAAGACCTTGGCCATCACACCTAATTTCTCCACGTGAGACGTGGCAACCACTGAGCCGCTGGCCTCCTGGACTTCTGATCGTCCAGAGAAGAAGCAACAGCACTAAACCCCAGCACCCCCACAAAGAGGCCAGGGAAGTGCTTCTGTGTCCGTGAGTCCCGGCAGAGCATCTCGTCACCTCCTCTCGCCACGCTGATCTGTGACGCCTGCGTGGCGTGCTGGGGAAGGAACCCCCTCTTCATTCCCTCACTTGTATCAGATAAAGCCAGGTCACCTTGGCACGCAGTCTCAGACCGGGTTGCATTCGAATCAACAATTGGCCGAGGGTCAGAAATAATTGAAAGCAATTTCAATCCTTGCTGAAATCTCTCAAGAACACCCAAGGTGCTTCCATTCTTAATGCACAGCGAAGCTTTTTAACACCCTCTTTCCCAGAGGTTTTCAGCCCGGTGCTGGGGCCCCAGCCAGACGGTTATGTTTGGAGTCTGGGTGGCCGGGCGTGGTGTTTGTTAAAACTCCCAGGTGACCCCAACCACTGCCATGTGTGAGAGCCTCTCCTAATTCGCTGCAGCCCACCTGTGCTCTGCATTCCCTGTGTCCCTTTTCTGCCTCTACTTCTCTGCCCTCCCTGTCACTCATTAATCTTATTTCTAGGACAAGAACCAGAAACAAGCTGGCCAAGTTAGAGTTCTTCTTGATACATAGAGGAAGGTCAGAGCCGTGGGTTCGGCTGTTAACTTTGAGGGGCACACTACATGCCAGGCCCCGTGTGAGGCCCCAGGGAACAGAGGTATTGAAATACAAGGAATGACACAGGGCTGGGGTTTGAGGCCAACAAGTGAAAGGCAATTACAATACAGACCCTGAAAACAATGGCTGATACCAAGTGCGTTCTGCCTGCTGGATTCTGGTCTAAGTCAGTCACGTGGATTCACCTGTTCCATCCTCACAGCACCCCTGTGGTGCGGGTACTGCTGTGAACTCCCATTTTCCAGATGATGAAACCGAAGAACAGAGAGGTTACTCATTTTGGAGTTGGTGGCCACGTAGGGTGGTCACGTAGCCGGAACCTACCGCCAGGGAGAAGAGCCTGGAGCCCCATCCCCTGGCCAGTAAGAAACAAGAAGCAGACAGAGCCGTAATCACAGGAGAGGTAAGTGGCCCAAGGAAAGTGCCTAAAGCCATGCATGCACATTAGTTAAATGAGCGGTCCTATAGTTAAATAGTCCTTAGTTTCACAGTAAAAAATACTCCCCTAGGTGGAGAGTTAAGATGCTAATGAGACAAGCTTCACGTGGAGTAGAAGTAGATGCCTGCACGGGCGCAGGGAAGGACCTGCCTCAACGTACTTTGGGGAAGGAGAAGGAAAGAGGAAGGGGTGGCCCCCTAACCCCAAGAGCCCATAAAGCCACTGGGCCTGTGGGCCTCAGGGAGCTGCACCCTTCTCTTTCGGAGTCTGCCTCCTTGGAGCATCAAGCTTTCGCTTTAATCAAGCTTTCTTTCTGCAAACCTGTTTTGCTCAGTCTCTTGATTTCTTGTGAGGGGCAAGGACAGGTAACAATTTGTTCAAGGTCAGTCAGCAGGTAAGAGGTGGAGCTTGGATTCTGAACAGGGACATCTAGGGTCCAGAATCTGGCTCTTCTCCAAGGTGCTGTCCTCACAGAAGGCCGTGAGGTGGCAGAGATGGGAATGCTAGGGTCCCAAGGAAAGCTTCCTGGAGGAGGCGGTGCCTGAGCCGAGTCTTGAAGGAACACATGTTCCATCAGGTTTCCTCTGTCCCTGTCACTTTTAGCATCTAGGCTGAGCCTGGGCAAGGCAGGACATGAGGGGCAGGGGGGAGGCAGGTGGGCAGGATGTCCACAGGGACGTTCCTGGGCTGTGGCTTGAACAAGGAAGGAAACATAACAAACTAGATTAACAAAAAAATAATGGCAAATTGGCTGACACGCAGCTTCAAAGTTGGGTAGTTTGGTGGCCTTCAGGCACAGTGGTTTCTAGGGGCTCATTTGACAGCAGCGAGACTTGGCTCTCCTCTCGCTATTTCTTGGCCCTGCTTATTTCTAGTTGGCTTCGTTGTCAGGCAGGCTGGGTTCCCGATGACAGCAGGGATGGCCTCCAGCACCTCTGGGCTTCCATTATCTTCACAGCTAGCAAGCTCAAAGACAAGATCACAATCTTCCTACAGAATCCGTTTCATTCCCCCTAAGGACTCTGATTGGCTCTGCTTAGGTCATGTGACTGCTCCTTGACCTATCACGAGCTTCTAGGACATGGACTACTCTGATTGGCCACCTTGGGTCACTGTCCAACCTCGGGTATCAAAGCAGAAGGGGTCCCCAGAGAAAGAAGAGCCTTCTGGGAGGGCTGCGGTTCCCTTCTCCTGCAGCCCTGGCTCTGGAAGTGCCACTCTGGCCTCTCCCTCCTGCCAGGCCTGCCCCTCATGCCTGTCCAGCCTTGGTCAGCCTGGGGTGTCCGGCATGGTCAGGAGGACGAGGAAGATGGAAAAAGAAGGACAAGACAAGCCATGAGTTTATACACAATTAGAAAGCAAGCCCAGAACGCTGACTGGTCCCAGAAAACCCCCTGGAAAAGAAAAAGAGAAGGTGATGGGACCCTTGAAAATTAGATGGAATCAGTTGACTGTGAAGCTGAGCACCATGAAATTAAAAATAATATGAAGCTCATGTACTTTTGTCTATTTTCTACGGAGCGTCTGGGGAACCTTGGGCAAGCAGCACGTGCCCTGGACAGGGGGTGTGGTGGGAGGGAGAGAGCAGGACGCCTGCTGGAGGCCAGGTGCCTGGGAGCCCAGCGATGGGTCCTGTGGGTCCGGGTCCCCAGGAAGTGGGGCAGCTCCTGTCTCCGTGCAGACAGACCTGTCTCCCTCCCAAGACTCTCCCATCATCAGGCCCAGGTGAAGCATTGGAATCCAGGGGTCCCGGCTCCTCGAGTGGCCCGAGGGAAACCATGTCTCCCAAACCTCAGCTTCCTCGGTTACGAAATGAGGTGCCGCTCGATGGAAGCCAGCGTTGGCCGACAGGCGTAGACATCATTGGGAGGGGAGACGATTTCCGGTGGTCCGGAAGCAATTTTGAACGTTTTAATAATGATGCGTTTATCTTTACAGACACCTTCTATTGTTTTCCAACACACAGTTGTGACATAGGGTTTTATTGAAAAATAAATTCGCTTTTGCGAAAACGGTGCATCAGTGTAAGGAATGAGGCCATTATGGTGCCAGTGGGCAACGTCGTGAAGGCGGTCCCCTCGTGATCGACGTCTGGGAAACGCCAGCCACGTGCGCTGGGATTTCAGGTACAAGCGCTTATTTTATTCGCACACCCACTGTGACTGGAAGTGTGCAAAGTGCCCCGGCGAGCGGCTATCACGCCTGTGCAGCACCGAGCTTCCTGGGTACGCGCTCCCAGTGGTTCTCCAAGGCAGTGACTGCAGAAAACAGCTGCCACCCCTGACGCCCTGCTGTGTGGGATCCGATTTTTGGAAACTTAGTACTTGCTGACAGTCACCACACGCCGGCAGACGGTTTTCTCCAGCACGGTTGTCAGTGGCAGCTTCCAGGTCCTCCCTAGGACTGTCGCTTATGCCCTTCACTGGCTTCTCTTTGGAAGGGTAGTTCCCGTCTCTCATGACTGTAAACAACGGTGCTTTGCGCTTTCTCACAGCTGGACCTTGGCTCTCTCACCGGATGAGTCCTCAAGACGCTTTCCTTGGAGGGGATATGGCTGGACGCCCCTGTTCAAGGTGGGGAGGAGCCATCGGCTGCCCAGGCTGTAGCCCCAAGCTGCCGCCTCCCACGGCAGGAGGCCATTCAGCTCCCAGCCCTGTCTAGACAGCGAGCGTGCCAGCCACTGCCCAGCCTGAGCCGGCTGTGTGTGTGTGTGTGTTTATATGTGTATGTGTCTGTGTGTGTTTGTTAATTATCCTGGAATGTCTGCGCTGGCCGCCACGGTGGGAATGTAGGTCACCCCAGGGAGGCATGCGGCCGTGAGAAGGGGGGTCAGGCCCGCCGGCAGCACACACGCCGTATCGAGGTCACAGCCATCTGGGAGCCAGCCTAACGGGGCCCAGACACGTGAGAAGCAGAACAGGCTGGGTCCTTTCTGCTGCATTTTCTCTTAGTGCATTTCAGAGTATTGCTCACATCATCCGCCTCTAACGTGTGGCTTTCTTGTCACAGAGGCCAGGACAAGTGTCCCATTGTACATCTTAAATGAGACCTTTTAAGTAGCAATCTTTTATTGAGCCAGGGCATTCTATTTACCCCACACGATCAATGTCATTTCATCCACAGCAGCCCTAGGAAGACGGTCCTATTTAGCATCACAATCACATACTATATCATCTCCAGCTACACTTTATAGATGAAGAAACTGAGGCTCAGAAAAGTTACGCAGCTATTACTAATAATAGGGAACAATGATTTATTACTGACGCGTGCTGCTCTCATCTGGTCTCAGCAATTTGCGCGTAATCTGTCTGTTAATCCTCCAGCAGCCACACAGTGGCTGTTCCCACTTTATACATGAGGAAACTGAGGCACAGAGAGGACAGTCAAGAAGCTGGTGTGATTCAGACCCAGACAGTCTGGCTGGAGGCTGAACCCTCAAACCCTGAGTTTTGCATTGCTGTGTTAAGGTCCCTGAGCTGGGGTTTGGCTTGGATAAACTATTTGGATTAAAAAACAAAAACAAAAACCTGGAGTGGAAACAGGGCTATTGCGCGCACTGCAAAGAAGCCTTTGGTTAGAAAGAGTTAACCCTGTGTCTTGATAAACAAAGGCGCCTCCTGGGGAAGTCACTGGAAAGCCAGCTCTTCTCAATGTGGCTTGTTCAAGCCCAGTCTGAGGCATCTTTTATCAACACACATCCTCCGCTCACCCTCCTCGCCCCAGGTTAAAAAAAAAAATAATCTGATCTGACAGACTTTTCCATCTGTGGAACAATACACTGCTGTGTAGGGGCTTTGTTTGTGCACCTGACAGTAATAATTGTTCAAACATTTATCAACTGTGAGGTTATGAGAAAAAGGTTCTGAGGAGCTACAAGAAATACAAGGAAATGGTGCATTAACCCGCTCTCTCCTGGAGGGCTGGAGTACGCTGTGTTCCCCCCTCCCCCCAACATTCTATCATAATAAAATTTCAAAAATACTGAAACGTTGAAAGAATTGTATAGGGGACACCCAGATACATGCCACCTAGATTTTACCATGAGCAGTTAACTATGCTTGTTTTATCACACATCTGTCTGTGGCAGGCTGCGTTTTAAGATGCCGCGTATTGTCTGAGGGTAGCTTTCCCTCCATAGGGAAGATGCTCTGAGCCATGGGGGTTTGGCCATGACTTTTGAAGGGTAGCTTCATACAGAATATAATGTTTAAGAAAGAGTGAGCCAAGAATGTCAGCAACTGCTCTTTCCCCATCCTTGTAGGCACAGAGGTACTTTCTGCCTTAAATAATAGCAGTCATGGCACCAGTCCCCTGAGGGCTGCATGAACTTGGACAAGTTACATCACCTCAGTTTCCTTGTGCATAAAAAGATAATGATCAAACCTTCTGAAGGAAGCTGATATGAGGTTTTGAGATACAGAGAATATATGAATAGCGTCTTGCACACTGCAGGCACCCCATAAAGGGTCATTCTCTCTATTAACATGTGCTGAGCTTATGGACTATGATGTGTGATTTTCACCCGAGGGGGTTGATACTGGGGCTTCTGTGACCCATGACTAAGAGGATAGTTAGGTCCAGCTCTTTTGAACAATGTGACAGAAGGGCCCTCTCCCCACCCAACGCTCCATAGAGGTGCCTCATAATCCGAGGGCTTGCTCAGGAAGAAGTGCGGCTACCTTGGTAATTTAACTGAAATTTAACAATGAATCATATATGATTCTGGTCTGCTTCTTTTATATTTATTTCTGTTTCCCTCAAAGAGCTAAAAGTTTATAAAGGAGATTTTTACCCTTTTATTATGGTACCAAGAGTACCCAGCAAAGGGCTCTGTGTGACTCAGGACTCTTCAATGCACCCCATGCCAATTCAACCTAACTTAACCTAACCTAACCTAACCTAACCCCACCAAACTCAAACCAACTTAACTCAATCCAGCTCAACTCAGCTTAATCCAACCCAGCTCAACCCAATCCAACCCAACCCAATCCAACCTAATCTAATCCAGCCCAGCCCAACCCAACCTAACTCACTCAACCCAACCCAAATGAACTCAAACCAACTCAATTCAACCCAGCTCAATCCAACCCAACCCAGCCCATTTCAACCCAATCTAACTAACTCAGTGGCAATAGTCATTCAATGGAAAGCAGGCAGGATTTGGAATCAGATAGACCTGAGGTGAAATCTCAGCTCCTTCAATTAGCAGCTGGGTGACCCTGAGCAAATCACTTCACTTCTGAGTCTGTTTCATCATCTTGAAAATGGAGATAGAAATCCTACATTCTCCAGTAAATAAGATGCATTTTCTACATGCAAAAGTATAAAGTTGGACCTCTACCTTATACCATGTGCAAAAAGTAACTCGAAATGGACCCTAGATCTAAATGTAAGAGCTAAAACTACAAAACTCTTAGAAGAAAACAAAGGTGTAAATATTCATGACCTTCAACCAGGCAATGTTTTCTTAAATATGGCACCAAAAGCACAAACAACAAACAAAAAACTAAATAAGAAAAACAGATTCACTTTCTGTGCGTCAGGTGCCTCCTTGTGTGACACCATCAAGCCCACGCCAGGCCATGGAATGGAATAAACTCAGCAATGTGTCCTCTTTTCTCTGTGCCCCCTCCCACCAGATAGGTAAGAAGGTCACAAGACAGCACGAGAGGCACCTCCAACCCAGCCCTCCTGGTTGCTTGGCGTTTCTCTAAGAAGACTCGGGGTAGGAGCTAATATTTTTCATAAAAGCTGCCTGGTAAAACTGAGTGGCCTTATAGACGAGCTCATCTTTATGAGCTAGCTGCAAGTGTGGTGCCTTCAAAGTGTTGTCACCAGGACAGACAATAATGTATGGCTCTCATGCTAAGTATGTAGAAATTACTGCCGCTGTCACTGCTCCTATTACCACCATCAGGACACCAGAATAGAAGCTCTCTTTACCTGTCCCCACATTCCCAAGACATGGGACTGACCATTGTCCTCCACTGCAACTATAGACATTCTACAAATGCCCCCAGCACTCTGGATGTCTGAGCATGGTCAGCTACATACACCCCAGTGACCTCTCTCACTTCTGCCCCCATCTAATAAGTTGCCTGGTTACCAAGAGTCAGTTGGGTTTATTCCCAAATCTGTTTATGCCACTTACTCTAGTAATCTTAATTTCATAATTCAATTTAATTATTGCAGAAAATGAAAAGCTATGAGTGTGCAAAGAAAGAAAATAGTTGTTTCTGTGAACAATAAGCCAAATGCTTTGGAATGACTTGATAGATATGAGTGGCTAAAGAAAATTTGCTGAGGCATTAGGTGTGGGAGGGATGACTGCAAAGAGTAAAAAAGACGCAAACAATGAAGGATTCTGCATGCAGGATCTTTTCCGTTTTTTTTTTACTTCACTTTGACTTATTGGAAACAAGCAATTCTAGATAATATAAGAATGGCTTTTATGTGAGAAGATTAATATATAACTCCAATCAGCAAAAATAGAAATGCCTTGATGTGCACAAAAGGGTTGGCGAATGGATGGACCATTGGGTCATTAAACCATCAGCTTCAACCGCCTCTGGCTTTTGCAGAACCTCAGCTGCCATGTAGGTATGAAGGGAGCTCATGTATGGTGTCCCGGAGCTTGGCTCTGGTGGGCTTCAGGCATTTGCATGAGCCGAGTCTGGCCAGGTCCTATGTAAGTGGAATGAGTGCAGCCTGCATGCAGACAGATGGGCTCAAGTTCCCTTCCAACACTTGCTTGCTGTGAAATCTTGGGTGGATGATGTGACTTCTTGGGGCTGTGACTTATTCCTCAGCAAAAGTGGGTACTAGTATTTGCCTCATGGGGTGTGGAGGTCAATGGAGGGGTAGGGAGTGCCCATAGCCAGATTTTGGCCCAGAAGAGGGGTGATCGGGGGCACTGCCCCTCCTTGCTCTGGGCTCCCATGTTCCAAGTGCGCCTGACTCACCATCTCCCAGGCACATCCCAGCCCAGCGTCAGTGGGTCTCAGATCTCAGCAGAAGGGCACTCCTGGGAGCAATGACTATGAAACTGGAAAGATCTACGAAACACACAACCCCTCAAGCTCAGGAAGTGCAGCTGACACACTTGTGTCCCTTGGGGAACCTGAAGTTTGGGCAAATCTGGGACAGTGTAGAGCGTCAGACTGTAAGAGGGGGGGAAAAAGTTCCAGTCACAGGGGCCAGGCGCTGCCTCTGTGTGTGTAAGATGCAGGAAGCACTGCCCCGCAGACTAATTGACAGTGGCAAGCTCATTAACTGCCGTCTGACCTCCAGTGACAGGCGCTCTGAGTGGGCACCGTGGTCCAGGGTCATTAACGCGGATGCGCGTGGATTTATTGGAAAGACAACCATTCTCTTCAAGACCTGGTTTCAAACTGAAACAGCACTTGGCTTGTAGGTCTGCATTATTTTGGGCATATAAACAAGCAGAGAGGGCTGTGGGCCCTGGGGTGGGCCCCTCTGTGTCAAAAATTGTCCCACAGGTGGTCCATACCTGTCTCCTACCTGCAGAATCAAAGCCATGTTGGGGATTCTGTGCTTCAACTCGTTTGGCTAAAACACCCACGTCCTAAGTTGTTTAAATTATGTCCTTTGAAATCTCATAGGACTTGTCAGGTGTGGAGTCTAAATAAATTCCCTGGGGTTTATTGGACCTAGAGTGACCAACTGTCCTGGTTTGCCCAGGACAGAGGGGCTTCCTGGCATGTGGGACTTTCAGTCCTGGAAAACCAGATGAGTTAGTCACCCTACCTAGACTGAAGCTTGAGACATTAAACACACGGCAGGACAGCTCAGTAATGGCCTTGAAACCAGGCCGAGTAATTGCCTACTGAGTACCTGTCAGGATTACTGTCAACCAGGTAAATCGGGGAATTTGTCGCCAGCGCTCCACTCCCGTAAAGGAGGACCAGCCTGTTCTTGGGCACTTTCTCGAAGTCCGAGACCTGGCTCTGCAGGCTTGAATAGCTGGGGGACAAAAAAATAGAGCTCCTAACCCCCTCAGGCTTGCTGCTGCCACATGGGCTGGCGGAGGCGGCCCTGTCACAGCCCCTCGCAAAGACGGTGAAAGCTGGGCTTGGGACAGAATGGGGTCGCGGCTCTTGGCACCTCCTGGGTTTGCAGGGGCCTCCCTGCCTTCCACAGCTCTGGGCGGCTAATGACTCGCTCAGCTCCTTAACGGAAAAAAAAAATATGCACTCGCTCTAGCTGGATGCCCTTAGTTTGTCTCACTTGTGCCTAAAGCACAGGGTGGCAGCAGACCAATGTTAAGCCAAAAGGCTATTACCGTAATGTTATGTCCCTCTGGCAACTTCGCCCCTGAAAGTGTGCCCTTTCCCTGACTTGGCAGGGCGGCACGCAGGACAGGCCTGATCCGGAGATCGCAGGTGGTGGCCAGGTTCTGCCTGGACACTGGGTGTATTTCAGGGCCCTTACCATGATTTTTGGTTTTTATTTTGTTTTAATTTTTGATGGCTTACTTGCATTTTATGGGTTCTTTTTCTGCTTTTAAGAAGTGACCAATATTTTAAAATGGGAAGATTTTAAATAAAAATCCATGTTTCTCTTTAAAAATCTGGCAGTCTCGAATCCACATTGGGACGCATGGACCATTAGCTGCGGCTGAGGTGGGGTAGGGGTGGGGGTGGTGGGAGGATAGGACCCCCGCCTCTCCAAGCCAGCCTGGCCCCAGCGGCCTCGAGCTAGGGGCTTCTCTGGGTCATTTATGGTGTTATTTTAT
This sequence comes from Hipposideros armiger, assembly GCF_001890085.2. Lineage (NCBI taxonomy): Eukaryota > Metazoa > Chordata > Mammalia > Chiroptera > Hipposideridae > Hipposideros > Hipposideros armiger. Next base: position 4,267,593 of record NW_017731382.1, read on the forward strand.
TAAGTGAGCAACGTGTTATTAGTATGGTTATCAGCACGTGTTATTGGTATTGAGCTCACTTTCACAAGTGGTTTCTGACTCTCTGCCCCTCCCCCCTAAGGCAGGCCTCCCACACTCTCTGGGCCTTTGGCCAATGTGGGAACGAAAGTCAGGCTCGGTCCAGCTCAGAGGCTGCACTTCAGGGTTGTGGGGTAGAATTGCAGAATTAAGATTTCAAGTCTCTTATTATTGGGCAAAAGTGTGTCCTCATTGTGAAAGCAGGTATGCATTTTTCATAGCCATATTTGGAAAGAACACAGCGAGTACCCATTAAGGGAGACGCGATTCCTAGGAAGCTATTCTGACATTGCCCACCAGCGGCCCTGACGTTTTCTCCTGGTGCACCTTTGAACGGGAAATACTCATTTACGTATCTGCAGGGTGGATACCTGCTGGAGTTAAGTGTTGCAAAGACCCGGCTTTAGTAGGAAAAACGGAAGGACCCGGCTCCTCTCATTACGTGAATTAATTATTTGTATTGTAGAAACAAGTTTAATGGCATGAAAAAAGGTGTAACATTAGCTACATGAAAAGCAGCACAACAGTACATAGTACCTATTACAAGTTAAGTTTATATTTAAATGCGTACAAAAACAAAATGAAAAGCTGCAAGTCGAAATGTCAGTGTTTATTGGTGGCTAGGATAGTCCGATTTGGTTTTCTTTTCCTTTTTTAAAGGACCTTGGCCGTCAGTTCTCTTTCCCCAGTTAAGTTCCCCTCAAGGTGCTCAGCTGGAATGCTTAGCAAGGATCCATCCAGGTTGGCCCTGAGTGAATGCCAGAGTGGCCCAATAGTAGTTATTGCAATGATAGCGTAGTGATTAGGACTGTGTTCGCTGCATCTAACAGAAAGTCAATGGCCGCTGAACAAAACAGGGTTTTCTCTCTCCCTCCCTGCCGCATAGAACATGAAGCCCAGAGGTGGTAATTCAAGCGCTGGCTTCATAACGCTAAAGGAGCCCATCTGCTCTCTTTCTTTCCACTCACCCATCCTTACAGTGTGCTTTTCATCCTCACAAGAACAAAATGGCTGCTTCATCTCCAGACATTGCATCCATAGCCCAGGAAGCAAGAAGGGAGGGAAGGAGAGGGGGCAAATGTTAAAATTTCCCTTCTTTTTATATTATGGAGGCAAACGCTGCCAGAGGATTGCTTCTGACATCTCACTGTCCAGAACTGGGTCACATGGTCGTTTCTAGCTGCAGCAGGCATAGGAAAGTAAATGTTTTTAAACAGTCCCACTCTGGCCTAAGCAAAGTTGAGATGCTGTTAGTGAAGAAGAAAAAGAGAATGGACATTGACTAGGGAGCTCGCAGTGTCCACCGTAAATAGTAATGGTCACCATCACGCCCCATGAGCTTTACTGAAGACCAGGCACTGCACTAAACATACATGTTTTGTATCAGTAACCTGAGGACTATTATTATTTCACATCACAGAAAAAGAAATTGAGGAAAAGGGAAGCCACGTGCCTAAGGCCGGGCAGAATGTCAGGTGGAGCCAGGAGTCTAACATCAACCTGGTTGGCTTTTATGCCTCCATTCGGAGGCGTCTCAGTGACACCAGAGTGGCTTTCTCTTGCTGTTCAGCTGGCTCCCAGACATGCTTTTTCTCCCAGGACCACACCCATCACGTGCCTAAATTCAGGAACTGTCTGGGCATTTGTCAGCCAGCCAGAAAGCAGATCCAGCACCTGGAAGACATCTCATTAATTTCACAAGTTTGATTTATTCCCCATTTAAACTATGGATTAAGTTTCATGCAAAGGGCAAGAAAAGCTAAACAATGAAACCAAACAATTAAACAGTCCCCTCCCTGGGACAAGTTTGGGCTGTGAGACGGCAGGCCGCAACTGAGCTGATAGAAAGGCTGAAGCATCTGGAGTCAGGAGACATGACGCGAGTTCAAGTCCTGCTGGGTGACCTCGGGCAAGTCAGAAGCCACCGGCCTCCGGTGTTCTCACTCACGTGTGATGATGAAGATGAAGCAACGTGGTGAAAAGTGTCTGGTGACCCGCAATGCATCCAGACATTAGTGATCGCAGTGACAATCACCATCACCATGTCCCCTCCAAGGTGGTTCCCTACACCCAACCATAATGTGGGTCAAACATCGATGTTTTGTAAATGTATATTCTGTACATGTACATACAACACATGTATATATGTATATATTGATGTATAATGTATAAATGTATGTATATAGACATACATATATACACACGTGTATAAGATATACTGTTTTGTATATATATTTTGTATATATATTTGTATATATATAATATATACAAAATATATTTTGTAGATACAACATATATTTGATATACATATATGTATATCAAAATATACATTTCTTTTTTCATGTTTTATTTTTTAGCTCTAATTATACATTACAGGCAGACCACTATTTAAAATAAAAGAACACTTTTTTTTTTTCATTAAACCCTGTTGATTATTTCTCCACTGCTGCTTCCATCAAAATGGTTTTCAAAGAGGAAAACCTACAAAGTGAAATGAAATATCTGACGGGGGTCACAGTTTCCATCACAACCCTGGCTGGCCCGGAGTCATTTTAGTGGGTGATGCAGGCAGAACAGATGCTGAGACAAACCCGCCCGTGGAACGGGCACCAACCACAAGGACCTGATAATGGTTCCTGGTGACGATTTAGCATCTGAACTACAGCTCCACAGTCACCGAGTGGCTGCAGACTTTCTCTGTGTTTCCTGCAATACCAACACCTCATTTGTGCTTTCATGATGATGATAATATTTATCTCTCCCGGCAGATGGCTACGTTCACGCTCATTTAGCTACGACAGACTGTCCAGCACGGGGCTGGCTTGCTTCCTTCTCCAGTGTCACCCGCTCGACTAATTAAGTTTGGCTTATCAAGGCCGTGATGAATCAACCTGGAAGTGGCTGCCTGGGATGTCACCTGTTGGGGAGGCCGGGTGCGGAAGCCAGGCCCTCACAAGGTGGCCAGACTGAGAAAACCCTAACAGGGCAGCTTGGCAGGGCCCCTGGGGTAGGGGGCCGACTTCCCCTTAGGCACAGTGCTTAGGGACTGCCAAATATTTCGGGGCCCACAACAATGTCATAACTTCCTTCAGAATCAAAAGAAAAATGACTTGAAGGTGTGACAGAGCAAGGCGTATCTAGGGAGCTCTGAGTGGCTGAGTGTGGGGTGGGTTGGCACGGAGGGAGGAGGGGGGTCCCACAAGCCCAGCTGGAGACTTGGGGGTCTCTCCAGGGAGCCCAGGGGGCAGAGCGATGGGGATGAGAGGGACGAGGTGGGAGCCCTGTGCAGCGGTCCAGAGAGAGATGAACAGGTTGGACAGGCCCAGGGGCTCCGACAGATTCTGGAAGCTTCACATCTGAACACACTCCCATTCCCTCCTTGCCCTGTTTAGATCTTGTGTTTTATTTTGAAGACTCTTTTCTCAGTTCTGCATCCTTCTCCAGTAGATGTCTGTATCTTCTTAATAGAAAAATACGTCCCCCTGGCTGGTCTCTGGGCAAAATCGACACTCTAGGATGATAAGCTCTGTCTCCCCAGCATTTTGCCTGCTGCCCGGTACTCAGGGCCGGGACTAGGGTGAGGCTGGTGAGGTGCCCAGGGCTCAAGACGTAAGGAGGCCTCTCTTGGTGCTGGGCCCGGGTTTGCGTGACCCTGGAATGACATCTTACATTGAATGCCCTGTGCTGTACGTTCCTCATCCCACCCCAGCCCTGCCTGCACCCCACTGGAACCTTACTTTGAGACATGGGCACAGACCCTCAAGAGTAAAGCTAACAGGTGGCACCAGGTGGCTGTCCTCCCATCACCACCAGCTGCCCCCAGTGTCACTGCACGGGCATGAAAGCAGGTGAGAGTCTTACAAAGTGGCTCCTGGAGGGTCTCGTGTGGGGACAATGTAGAGACAATGAGGGCATTCAAGATGTTGGCATCCTTTCATTTATTTATTCATTTGCAAGAAATAGTCGCTAACAGCTGACTGTGTCCAGACGCCAAGCTAGACACGTGGGATGCAGCAGTGACCAGGCAGACGCCGTCTCGCGCAGGGTCTGGCGTTCTAGTGGTTTTGGCGTATTTGCACAAGCAAACAGGACTGGGAGGCACAGAAATGCCTCTGTGCCCGGGTGAGACTGGGGCTCCTGGGCACACCTTGGCTTCCCATTTCGGCGTTTGCAAAAGTGGCTGGTCCTTGGGGGAGAGGGGCACTTGCCCCAAGAGTAAAAGGGGGTGCTGGGTCAATAGACTCGGAAAACGCGATAGTTGGGGACTCTGAGAGGTTCGCCATGTACATTTGTAGACTCGATTCTGGGGAGGCCTGCGGCTCAGCTGTGTTCAGCATCGCCACCTTGGGCCCCTTTCCCCGCAGCATCTGTTCACATCTGGAGCCTTGCTGTCAGAAATGCTGACCTTTGACTCTTCTATAGCTCGCTGGGCTCAGCATCTTCTTGTCAGTCTATATTTCGGGGGAGAATTTCCTTCTTTCCCCCTTTTGAAAACGTGTGAAGCCACGTGAACGCAGCTTAACCGTGTTTTGGGGACTGTGTGCTTGTGGCCTGAGGTTGCTGGGAATGGAGCCGGCCCAGAGGTGCCATCGCTGGGAGCTTAAGGCCGATTCAGGGGCTCAGGAGGATTTTGCTGCTTCCGAGAGCTGTGGCATGGCCCCTAAAATGCTCATAATCAGCCAGAAACATTAAAAAGGACAAAAACAAAACAGGAAGGGTGGTGTGTGTGTGTGTGTGGGGGGCGACCACAGGAAAGAAAACAGGAACGTCACAGAGCAGAGAAACGTAATTTAGAAATAAAGTGGAAATATCACCTGAGACTCACCTGGTAGGCTTTGGAGGTGCAGTAAAATGGCCCTCACTTCTGGCTATGTGGCAGAATCAGGGCGGGGAGGTAGAGGGGTCTGAAAAACTGTGATGCCCACCTGGCACCTGGTGGGCTTAGGGAGGGCCCTGGGCATCTGCCCACCCCGGGTGACTCTGCCCTGTAGCCAAAGCTGAGAACCTCTGCTTTACAGGTTCAGGTGGGGAACAGAAAGTGTACTGAGTCAACCTCTTGTTCCTCTTCACATTCAGTGGACTTTTTGGCATCTTGTTAAAAGTTCCCCAACCGATAAAACAATCCTCACGTCTCTATTCTTCCATTTTTTCATGCTATATTTCTATTCCTGTTTCTCTTCCTGCTTTGTAAAGGTCTTTATTTGGTTGTTTTTCTCCCCTAGTTTCTCCCCAACCCCAACACCCCAAAACCCCCTACACACACACGTGCACACACACACACACACACACATGCATGCACACACGCACACACATGTGTGCACACACATGCCTCTGGGGTGCAACTCAGCATATACAAAGCAAACAGCTCCCAGAGTCACAACAGCAAGGATATTTTTGACTGTGCAGCTGCAGTCTCTCTGGGAACTCAATTATAGAAACCCCATGAAGACGACAGGATCCTAAAAAGCTCTGTGTCTCCACTTCTTACTGCAAGGGCTCGCAAGTCCCTGAGTGACCCAAGCAGCTCTGCGATGGAGATGCTGGTGGGCCAATGGGGCCCTTTCTCTCTGGTGGAGTCTTCTCAGCTTGTATCTCCACTGCCGTGTTCCTCTGCAGGTCGATGGTCAGAGAGGGTGTCCCAGGCCCCAGGGTCCCCCCTGCAGCTAGATCAGCAGTTCTCAACTGGGGCCATGTAGGTCTCCGGAGACATTGGTGGGTGTCATGACTGGGGGACGGGGTGCTCCTGGCATCTGGTGGATAGAGCCCGGGGACGCTGCTCATGACCCTGCAATGCACAGGATGGTTCTCAGAATCATCTGGTCTCACATGTCAGCAGTGAGCAGCCTGAGAAATCTTGAACTAGACCGTACCGTCCTTGACGGCGGCATGAGTTTCCCTTCCTTCCTTGGCAGCCTTGTAGCTTATTATTGCCGACTTTGGGCTTGAATAGGTTTGAATCAGCCTCAATTATTTTTGCACAACTATGATTTAGTTCATAGATTTCCTTAAATGAAGTCACTTTGCTTTCTTAAGTCAAATAGATGTATTTCAAGTGGAAACTTGGTATAATTACAGTATTCAGGAAACCAGTATCGCATGCCACAAATAACCAGGGCCCCAAAAAACAAGTGCAGAGACGATACAAAGTTACTCAGGATGGTTTCCTGGGAAGGTCAGGGCGCCAGGCTCCCTTTTTCGTGCCAGCGTCAGAAGGGGGTTAGACATGCTAACCGCACCCCCACCCCCCACCCCTGTGAAGACGTCCTCCTTGAAGGATGAAGGGCCTGCAGGAATGAGCTTTCTGACTCTGCAAGGGGGCAGGCAGGTCTTGTGTGGGTGCCACCTAAACCTTCTCAGGGGCTGTGGGGGCCCACACCTCACACTAGGGGAGACCACATCTGCTCTTCTGAGGCCAATAAAGAAGCTGGATGCCTCACGCGGGAGAGGCCAGCACAGACGCCTAGGTCTGCAACCTCAGGCCAGTGACTCAACTTCTCTCGGCCTCAGTCTCTTTATGTGCAAAATGGGGGTGTTATCGTACCCACTCGTAGTGTAGTTATGAGCGTTCAATGAATGCACAGACATCGATTCCAAGATCAGCTCAGTGTTGTGTGTGATTATTGTGTAATAATTTCACTCTTATCAGTGATGAATCATCAGAAAAAAATGGAGACATTTTCCACTACGATTTTAAATAATAAATGCCTGTACATCTGTAATAAGATTTATACATTACATCAATACGCACGCAGGCAGACAGACTGTACATGCTCCAAAGGCCAAGTCCATCTGCCTGGCCTTCAGATCCCCTGAGGACGGTCGGTAAAGCTTTGGTTTCCCAGCTGGCTTCCTCCTTCCACACAAAACCCTCTAATATCCCTGGAGACCAGCTCCCTTGCTGCTTTGAGTGGCCCAGGTCTCGCGTCCCAGCCCTGACCGTTCCAGGAGGCCTGGGAAGTGGAGTCCTTGAGCTTGGAGAGGTGTTGTCCAAAGCTGCTGGGAACCAAGAGCCAGGAGGCTAGAGCATCCTGGTCAAGCCCCTTTGTCCCAAGCAGGGCTCCCATCTGGGCCCCAGCCACCGGGACACCCACCAGGCCTTTCTGCCCAAGGAAAGCCCAAGCCAGAGCCTGCTGTGGCCAGGGGGCCTGGGCGTGGCCTGGCTGAGGGGGACACTTCCTGTGGTGAGAGCCCACCTCTCTGCTCTGAGGGAGATGGACGGCATTGGAACTTGAGGTGCCAGGAGCCATTCCACCACTGTGGTTTCGAATCCCCAAGAGTTCAGTGCTTTTGAGAGGTGACATCCTTAGCGATCAAATGAGCGTAATAATCTCCTGATTTTCAAGGGCCGTCTCGAGGATTTCGTGGGACAGTGTTTTCAGACACTTGTATGGAGGCTGGCCCATAGTGACCCTGAAATAAATGGCAGTGATTGTGAATATTTTGAGGTCACACAGAGCTTTATGTTAAAAAGAGACCCTCCCAGCCTAGAGCAGTTAATAGACAGAAAGGCAAGGGGAACTTTGAGCTGGAATTATTTGCAAGAAGGGAACATCATTGGGACTATTGGACCCTCTCTGCTGCCAGGTGGTGACAATGTTATGAAGAAAAATAAAGGAGGGACTGGGAGATGGTGTGGTGATGGTGGTGTGTGTGCAATTTAAATGTGGTTAGGTAGAGTCTCAAAGAGAAGGCAATATTTATACGAAGACCTAAAGAAAATAAGAGAGTAGCTCATTGGACTAGCAAGGAGCCTATTTCAAGCAGAGGAAACAGCAGGTGCAAAGGTCCTGAGGCACGAATAGAGTCGGCATTTGATGGCTGGCAAGGAAGCAGGTGGGCTGGCTCACAGTGAGCTGGGGAAGCACAGGTAGAGTGTGCAAAGAGGCAGGTGATGTGGGACCTATGCCATGAGATGCAGACCCCTGAGAGGATCATGAGCAGAGAAGGGACAGGACTTAACTTGTATCTTAATGGGGTCCCTCTGGCTGCTGAGATGACAAACTGGAAGCCCAGGAGGGGACAGTTCAGTGAGAAATAGTGCGGGTTGCCTCAGAGTGAGAACTTGTGAAAGTGCTCCTACTCAGAATCTATTCCTTGACAAATTTGGAGCCAAAAAATGTGGGGAGGAGGGTGAGTGGTGTCCAGAGGGCCTCCTGCTTCCCATCGCTGAGGCCCGCGAGTCAAGGCCACCACATTTCCTGACCTGGTTCCCGTGAGCATGGCCCCTTCCGCGATCACGGTGCGGGCCAAGGGGGCGGATGGGGGAAGGCTGGAGCTCGTCGGTGTCCCGGGAATGGCCACCCAGGAGGCAAAGCGGGCAGATGACAGGCTCTTGAACTTGGCGAGGACAAGCTGTTGGGTAGCAGGGTTCACAGGCCCGGTGGGAGCCAGCCCCCCGTGGCCTGACGCCAGTCAGTGAACAAACAGAAATGCGAAGGCTCCCCAGGCCAAGCAGGGCAGGGCAGGACCCGGGAGAGGCCTGTGGCTGCCGTGACGTCATCGCCTCTCCCGCAGAGGTTTGGGTGCACTGAGAGGGCAGGAAAGGGGATGAGGGCCAGTGCCCCGGTGTTATGTCAGCTGAAGGTGTCAGGAACCCTGCATAGGACAGCACAGGGTGAGGGTGGGGGAGCTTCCCCGTGGGGGTCGGGGGCGAGGCTGTGGGGGCGCGGACACTCCACGGCCCCTTGCGGACACTCCACGTCCCCTTGCGGAATATTCCGAGGGAACTGGGCCTCAGTCCTGGGGCAGAGGTGACTAGAAAGGGTGTCTGGCCGCCAGAAGGGTCAGCTGTGGCATTTGTGTAAAGAGAAGCTCCTTAGACTGAGGCGGCCTGTTTAAGTGTGTGGGTCCCTAGAAAACATGTCATTGGGGAAAGCCCCAATAAGCGATTCATAAATAATCTGGAATGGTAGAGAAAGACAGAAAGGGAAAAAAGGAGGTAAAAAACAGGGAGTGAGGGGAAGGGTCAGGCAGAGACAGAGATGAGCACTGCATCACAGATGTAAACGTCACATGTACACCAGCAGACATTCATTGGATGGTATCGTTGTTATTATATTAGTCCATCCAACCTCCATCCATCCATCATCCATCCATCCATCCATCCATCCATCCATCCATCCATGCATCATCCGTCCTTCCATCCTACAAGGTGAAGGTTACCACGTGAAAGTTCTGAATCTTACAGAAGTGCTGATGCTTAGACCAGCTAAATCTGGAATCACAGGGGTGTATGGGCTCCATCCTGGGATGTCCTGTGTCTGCACATTATTAGCAGACTGTGAACTTTGACCAGCTTTGAGAAGGCACAAGGGTCTTAGCATCTAAATCTGATCTCAGGAAATGAAACTTGTGTGTGCACGCGCTTACTCATGAAGTTACTCAAGAACAGGGTGGGCAATACCCCCAGTATTGTTCTCCCTCCCACCCACTTGGACTCAAGCCCTGAGTAGCTGCAGGGTGTGTGTGAGGGAGCAGGGAACTTCTGCAGGGGTCCAGATCTCTGGATGGCCACCAGCGGGGAGACCAGAGACAGATGTCAAATTTCTACAACAAATGTGAGACTATTTAGGTACAATTTAGCAGAAACGAGTCATCCTGCAGACATAAACATTTTAATCGGAGTGACAATTTATTCAAACAATTTGACAATGCTCACACATGCTGAACAGATGGGCTAGGGCAGGGGCCCAGCAAGAGAGCTGGTAGGGAGGGAACCCTGGGCCAAGATTGGCTGGCCTGCTGGGAGGGACGAAGGGGAAGATAGGGGCTCTTAGACCCTTCCTGCCAGCAGGCAGGCTCCTGGAATGAGCCCAGGTCCCCATGCCCAGGGAACCCCACCTGCACTTCAGGCTCCTCTGAAGATGTGAGGGAAATTCTGGGTGGAGGAAGGCCATTCGTTTATTCACTCATCTACCTGGAGAATTTGCTGAGTGCCTGTTATGGGCCAGGCGCGGTGCTGGATGGATGCTGTGTTGTGTGCATGCATGTGTGTACACGTGTGGAGCCAAACCTATTAGTAGTGTCTTACAGTTTCTGCATTTGGAGTTCGTAGCTGTCAGAGGCTGGCCTCAGGACCAGGA
>NW_017731382.1:4279106-4332521 GCF_001890085.2 Hipposideros armiger
GGGGGATTGGGGTTTGGGAGAATTTGGGATTCAGTGCTGTGAGCCCTGGTCTGAGCCTGAAAGACCGCGAACTAGGAGCGCTGATGGACGTCCCTGAAGCAGACAGCGCATGCACCTTTCTTTCCCCTTGTTCTATCCAGGCCCTCAGTGGATTGGGTGCTGCCCACCCACGTGGGGAGGGCTATCCACTTTGCCCAGTCTAGGAATTCAAATGCTAATCTCTTCCAGAGACACCCTCACAGACACACCCAGAAATAAAGTATTGCCAGCTATCTGGGCATCTCTTAGCCTAGTCAAGTTGACACATGAGATTGACCATCACAGACACCAATGGTCTTAACACCCTGATATGCTCCTCCTCCCCTGCCCGTCCTGGTACTCGGTTTATGGTGGACAGGAGAAGTGATAAGTGACATAGAACTGGGTGCAAGCCATTTCGGCTTGTACTTTTTTCCTCCTCAATGATAAATTCAATGGGGAAAGGCCATGAGTGACCGTGACGCCCACAGCATAGGACAGACGTTCTGTAATAAACGTTTGACAAGCTGGCCCTCTTTTCTGAGCAGGGGTGAGCTGCGTCCCCTCCTTGTCTCACGTTTTCTGAGTATAGGCTCTTCCCAGTTTATCTCTAAATATTATCACCAGTTACCCACGCCCCTCCCCCACCCAAGAAAGTGGCATGGTTTTGCAATTTAATTTAATCACCCACTGAGTTTCCAAAATTAATTTCCTGTTAGAAATAAATATTGTACTATGAATTATAAATCAGACCAGGCGGTAATTTACAAAGAAGCTGCAAATTAAAATTTTGACTGTTGTTTCTGTGCAGCAAATAGAAGTGGGAGCAGTTAGAGTGTCCCCAGGACTGAACATTCGTAGGCTCCCAGGGGAGGTCAGGTCTGAACGGCATGTGGTCATAGGAAGCCTCAGGCTGCCTGGGGTGGGTTCCTGTATTCAATTGCCTCTAGTTCATGTGATTTGGTTGGACCGGCTTTTGGAGTGCACCTGCTGTATGTGGGCCACTGGGTGTGAGTGATGGATACAAGGTTCCCTGGACATGAAGACATGTGGGCCACCTAGTTGGGTCCCCGTGAAGCAGTGGCAGTAATAAGGACCATGGGAAATACTCATACTGTGTTCCCCATGGGCTGAGGGCCATTCTCGCATGTGCACATATTGACTTATTTTATCTTCCCAGTAACCGGACACGGTAGGTGTTAGTATCAGTACCGTTTCATATTTGAGGAAATGGAGGCACAGAGAGCTCAAGTAACATCATAGATGAGGAGGCAGAGGTGGTGGTGGCCAGGGTGCATGAGGTCACCCGGTTGCAGAGTCAGGGCCCCCACTCCCTCGCACCAGTCCTGGCTGACCCACCCTCCTGCCTCCTGCCCGCTGTGAGGCCAGGCCACTCCCATCCACCGCCACCTTGTTGGCTGTCCTGCCTCCTAACCGTCTCCCAACGTCCACTTGTCTCCCTCCTGCCCCTCCCCCTACTGTGTTCTCAGATCCCAAGTCCAGGTTCTTTTCGTCCATACACGGGACAGCCGTGCTTCACTTCCTCACCCACGCCGATAAATAAACCACCTGGGAGCGGTTCTTGCTATAGGGTTCCACCTCCCATATGGCGAACGGACCAGCACAGTCCTCAGGGATGTGACCGGCTGTGGCCGGAACAGCTGGGCAGAACATCTGGCTTTCCTTCTTGCCCACTTTTTTCTCAGTGCATAAATTCCCTTTTCTTTCCTTCTTTCATCTGGCCCCAGGTCCGGTCTCCCGGGGGCACAGAGAACCAAAGCAAATATTTACCTGAAGCATACTTGGCTTCAGTTTAGGCTAAAAGCCCTTTTAAAATGCAGAAGTGGAAGGGCCAGACCCTCTGGGCTCTCCCCTCCCAGCCCTGTCCTGGTAAACTGGAACAGGGACCCCTGTGTGGCGACTGTAGGGGCTGCTGCTCCAGGGGCTGTGGTTCCGCAGACATTGCTCCCACTGGGGTGTCGGCGATTGGAGGGGCACCGTTAGTGGCAGAGGCAATGGGTAGTGAGGGCGGTGGGAGCTGTGATGGGGTGACAGGACTGGAGAAACTCAGGATCCCAATTTTTAGTGATTGGGGGTTCCAGGCATGGAGTTGAAACTTCTCACCTGGTGGTTGAAGCTTTGGGAAAACCAGTCTCCAAACCGTGGCCCCTGTTACCCCCCAAGGGGCCATGTTTGCAGATTTCAAAGTGTTCTTTAAGGAACCTTTTTGGTTTTGATTGTAGAAAAATATACACAACATGAAATCTATCTTTTTAAGTGTCCAGTACAGTGGCATTAAGTACATTCCCACTGTCGTGTAGCCATCAGCACTATCTGTCTCTAGAACTTGATCGTCTTTCTAAACTGAAGCTCCGCACCCACCAAACACTAGCCCTCCACCCCTCGTCCTCCCCCCAGCTCCTGGCAACCACCACTCCCCTTTCTGTCTCTGTGAATTTGACTTGCATAAGGGGAATCATGCAATATCTGTCCTTTCGTGACTGGCTTCTTTCACTCAGGACAATGTCTTTAAGGTTTATCCGTGTTGTAGCAGGGAACTCTTTTCAAGTCCTCCTGGCTAAAATGTTTAGGCTGAGTTTTCTTAACCTCCCTGACACATCCTGGGCCTTACTGGTCTCGTGATACATGAGCCAACATTTCTCAGCCCGAGACCCACCGAGATGAATTTTTCACTTAGGACCAAACTGAATGATCGCAGTGCGTTATGGCGGGGTAACCACGTTCTTGAAGGATGAACGTGCCGGGCTGACCACGTGACGAGTTCCCTTTCTATCACCCGGAATGAGAACCGAGCTTCTCATCAGAGGTCTCTAACTTGGATCACGCCCACGTTAACTGGGCAGTTTTCAGGGACAACAGCAAAGGTTGTGGAAACTTTCTACCATCTCCTGCCTGCAGATCTTCACTATATTTTCAAAGCTGTTGTCCCCCTGGGACTTGTCAAGAGCTCTGGGCAGTAACACGATCTTCACTAACTCCTGACATCCCGTTTTGTTTTAAACGCGGACCCGCTATGCTTCACACGGTGCTCCGCACAGAACGAATCAACAAGCCCTGTGAGTGACTTGAAGTGTGTTTGACTCTACTCTGGGTCCTGTCCCAAAGCTGAATTTCTGAGCTTGAAGGGAAAAGTTCCAGAAAGGCAGCCATGTTGAGGTCATAGACGCCTGCAGGCATGGCCCTTTCTCTTGGGGCTGCACTGTTTTGCCAGAGCCCTTTTTTTGGCAAAAGCTCTCTCCCTGCAAAACCCTTCTGATTGGGAAGCAGAGGTACATGGTCACTTAGTCCACCAGCATTTCTCAAAGTGCACCCCCAGTCCACCTGCCCCAGCCGCCCAAAGATAGGGCGTCACCCACAGAATCAGCAGTTTGAATCATCTCCCCAGGACATTCTTTGCTCACCAAAGGCTGAGGACCAACCGATTCTCTTACGTTTGAGTTTTTTTTTTATAGCAAACTGTGTTACTTTTATAATCAAATAAAAATCGAGTTCCATAGAGGTTTTCCTCTTTCTTTTTCAGCCTGTCTTTCTCCCTCCCCCTTCGCTCTTCTGCCCTTCCCTCCTTCCTTTTAGAGAACTGTACTTAAGACTTTGCCCAGAGATGTCACAGCCTCCCCCACCCCTGGCCTTCTGATTCAAGGGCCCAGATATTTGAACAGTTCTCAGATGATGTTATTGGCACAGGGGTGGGGATGAGCAGGGCGGAGTGTTCGCCCCCCAGGGAGCCGTGTGCCTCAGGCTGTGTATCCCTCTATTACTAGCACCAGTCCCTGGACTTCGGACCCACCCTTATCCAGTATGACCTCAACTGATCACAGCTGCTGAGACCCTATGTGCAGATAAGGTCACATTCTGGGGTTCCGGGTAGACATGCATTTTGGGGGCGATAATACTCAGCCCAGAACAGCTTCTGTTATTTCATGGGCTCAGTGCTTTGCAGACAGTATAGCATCCCATCCTCCAAGTCACCTTAGGAGGAAGGGATAGTGGTTATTGTTCTATGACAGGTGAGAGGGGCAGGCGGCCCTCAGGGTGTGTGACCATTTTTGTTTCTGAATGCATCTGAGTTTCAAAGAAAGAGCCTGGCGCAGAGTCCAGCCTGACTTTCCTCTCAAAATGGCAGTCCTCGTCCGAGTGGGCAGAACAGCATGACGCTGGGCTCCAAAGCACCCCATGTTCACAGACGCCGCAGCCAGAAGAAACCTCTTGGTTATAAAACAGACATTGAGCAGACCTGCTGGGAGGCCGACAAGAAAGCAGGAATGCACGGCCTGCTTCCAAGTTTATGTTGGCGGCGAGGGCAGAGCTGAGCGCTCCACAGGCGAGATATTTTCCTGGTGGCACAAAGGCACAGAGACAAGGACAGTGGCCAGCCTGGCTTGTGGGTCCTGGGTTTACTCTCCTTGGTTCAAAAAGCTATTTCTTTCTCAAACATTCCAGTAACCTCGCCTCAAGCTGGCACAGGCCTCCGCCTTCCTGGGGACACAACAAACGTTGGCTGCTTGACGTCAATAAAATTCAACCCATAATCTCTCTCCTGGGAGCGCCTTTATGGTGGGTTGATCCAAGGCTGCTCTGAGGACAGAGCCAGAGGGATTGGCTGGGTCTTTGGGGAAAACTCTACCAGGTGTCTCTACCTGTACCCCGAAGAGAATCGCTGATTCGCATGTGTGTGCAACAGTTGACACCAGGAAGGCCACCATGTTTGGTCTTTTCCCTTGAAGCCTCACTTTCTGGTCAACTGTTCAAGGCTGAGTATGCTCTTGTCAGCCTCCTGACAAGCACCCTGTCCTATTTCTCCTACCTGAACTCCTCAGACTCATCACGAGGGGCCCTCGTTACAAAGGCACATCCTGGGGCCCCCAATACAAAGACTTGGACTCTGTAGGTCCGGATGGGTTCCAGGAGTCTGCCTTGGTGACAGGCCCTTTGTAGGCTGCACCGGGGAAAATGCTCAGCCAGCTCGAGCTCCGAATGATTATGCAAAATTAGAGACTTTTAAGGAAGGTCCAAACCAGTGTTTTCCAAAGCGTAAGGCCTCTGGTTGAGGTGACTTTAGGTGCAGCATGCATGTGGCATTAAATAATATTGGTTCATATGGTGTGAAAATCACCCCCCTTTCCATCTCTCAGGGGAGAGAGCAGGGGAATGTCTTCATCTGGCACCAGGAGTTTTTAGCACCTCTGACACTTCCAATCTCCTTTGTGAACCAGGAGAGAGGAACCCAAGCTCAAAGCTTCCCAGGCGGCAGCATCTGGCTGGATTTGGGTGATATTAGTTTAGAAACAATTGTTTCCCAATATTTCTAAATAATAAGGAATTATTTGTTTCTCTAGTTACCTTCTATCAATGGCAAGGAACACTAATTTCCATTTATGATGGCAAGACCAAGGTTCCTTTCAAATTACATGTCCTTCATTAAAACTGGGAGGTGGTTTACAGAAAAAACAGCGACTGCATGATAGTACAGGTGGGAGTCGGACCAAAACTGTGGCAGTGGCTCGGGAATGATGGAAGCTGGGGAGATGCGAATCTAGGTGGGGCTTTGCATTTTGTGTGGGAGAAAAGGGAGGCTCACGGAGGGGAAGGGACTGGCCCAAAACAACACAGTATCTGGGGAGCAGCCCTTGCTGTCCCCTCCAGGCACCCGTTGGGGAACTCTTGGGAGCCAATCCTGCAGATGCCTTTTTCTCACGAATCTGAGGATCCAAGCTCATTGGGGAGGTGCGATTCTCAAGTATCTTGAAAACAGATTGGAATAAAGCATCAAGAGTGACCTCACCCCGGCATGCTATGGCTGTGGAGAGCAAAGGGCTATACTAATTCATTGCCCTCTGTCTGGTGACCCACAGCAGCGGGCAGGCCTCCGTCTCGGGGGGTCACCCAAAAGGCAGGGGAAATGGAAGCATTCTTTGGGGCTGACGTGTGGTTCCACAGTGATCTCACCCCAACAACTGAAGGCTTGTTATCCAAAACTGAATTTCGTTTCGTTTCTAAGCGCTCAGGAGCTGGGCCGTGCG
This sequence comes from Hipposideros armiger, assembly GCF_001890085.2. NCBI lineage: Eukaryota > Metazoa > Chordata > Mammalia > Chiroptera > Hipposideridae > Hipposideros > Hipposideros armiger. Next base: position 4,285,166 of record NW_017731382.1, read on the forward strand.
AGCAGCTCTTGTCATCCACACGAAGGTCCAGTTCTTCGAGATGAGTGGCCCGTCCTCGGTCTTTGGAGTGCTGACCCTGGCAGTGGCCGGGCTGGCTGTCTCCAGGCCCCGGCACAGACACTTGCTAGGTCCTCCTGGTCCTATTGTGGTTGGCGTGAGCTCAGGCATGCCCCGAGTGGAATCCGCCCCAGGCTGGAGGCGAGGCCTTCAAACCCCCTTGTCAGTCAGTCATGGGCTGCGGGACCCCACTGGGGGGCAGGGAGGCTCCCCTAGTCAAGAACACTTTCCCAGAGAAGAGGCGGTGGTCTTAGAGAGCGGTGATGTGCTGGGAAAGCAGCTCCCCAGGATTGGCAGAAGGAAAGTCCTCGCCTGGACCTTTCGCCCGTTTCGGTGGTGTAAATACTCCCTTGTCTCTGGGCTCGTCTGACTCCATGACCCCGAATCCCCGGCACCCAAGCACAGGGCCTCAGTGAAGATACACGAGTGAATAAATGATTCTATCTGTCAGCCTGTCAAAGAACGAATTAATGACCAAGTGGTCACGGCAGCTGCCTGGTAACAAATGTCATGGGTCTTCTTCTGCTCTGATAGCTTCGCTCTGGGGACTTGAGAGCGCAGCTGTGCGGTGGCACTCAGCGCCACCCAGGCTGAGCCCCTGTGACGCACCCACTGCTTCCTACATACAGCCCCACTTACTCTCCATGGGAGGACAGGGCGCTGCCCCGTTTTAGAGATAAGGATGTTGAGAAGGTCAAGAGATGAAATCGCTTGCTCGGGGGCACATGAGTCTGACAGCTGGCCTTCCCACCAACAGCATGCTCCTGGCCTCTGCCTACACCGGTGCACAGCACCGGGCTGCAGCATTTCACCTGCAGCTCTGCAGTCTGCAGGATGGCTGTGTCCTCTGTTTAAACGTCCCCTGTTACTGCACGTTGGCTTGTGTCCCTCTTTTTCCCTTTTCTGCAGCATCTTTGGATGGAGATCTACATGCACCTGTGTGATCACGGCGGGAAGGGGGGAGGGGGAGCAGATTGCTGTTTATATCTTGACAGGTTTTGCAACTAAACTTCTGGGCAGTAAAGGATTAGCTTTGCCCAAACAGAGGTCTGGCTCTGCCTGCACTCTCACCTTTGTCCTGCCTGACAGAGTCTTTGTTTACCTGGGGTCTTGGGCCACAGGATATCAGCTTGACCTCGGAGGGGCTGGAGACCGAGGTCAACCACACAGGCAGTCAACCTGGTCCCAATAAAATCCTGGACACTGAGGCTTGGGAAGCGTCCCTGGTGGGCTGTGCTCTCTGTGTATTGTCACACGTCATCGCCAGGAAAGGTTACCCTTGTCCACGATTCCACGGGAAGCACTGGAGGCTTTGCTCTTAGAACTTTTCTGGGCTCTGTCCCCGGAGTGTCTTCTCTCGGCTGACTTTCATCTGTATCCTTTGCTGTATAAACAAACTATATAACTGTGAGTATGGCTTTCAGTGAGTTCTGAGGCCTTCTAGTGAATTGCCAAAACTGAGAGTGCTCTTGGGGACCCCAAACTTGCAACTGGTGTCAAAGTGACAGTGGTCTTAGGGAGCCCCATACTCTCAATTTCCATTTTGAGACTGCCTCTCCTGTGACCAGCCCTGGACTCAGGTACCAAGGGGCCTTGGGCTGGGTCCTGCTCACCGCTGGGTCCCTGGGCCCTGGCACCCAGGAGGCATTCAGTAAATCCTTATTGAATTCATTCATTCAACCATGGCAGCCCTTGACACTCAGGGAAGGCTGGACTGTTGGCTTTATTATGCTCACTTTACAATGTGACATTGGACCCAGAGAGGGGCAGGAACCAAGTCACATGGCTGAACCAGGACTTGAACCCTGGTCTGAGGTTCCAAAGCCACACTTTTCACTGTTCTCCGTTCCTCTGCATGTCTAGCCGGGTGGCTGCATGACGAAAAATGAAAGGCGGGGAAGCAGAAGTTACAGGAGGGAGCGCCCCAGGAAAATGTGCAGGTGGGGCTTTTCAGAGCTGGGCTCAGCAGAGACCTGTCTGTGGCCTGCAGTGATCCTATCTGCCCCGCATATGCGTCTGGCCTCAAAGTAAGGCATGTGAGGGAGAGAGAGAGAGAGAGAGAGAGAGAGAGAGAGAGAGAGAGAGAGAGAGAGAGAGGCTGGAGCCTTTGTGAATTATGAAAGGGAAACCCAGATGAGAGGGGATAACTGCTTCAGGGCCGTGCTTTTATTCAACAAATCTGCACTTCAAGTTGGAAGAAAAGGTTTTTTTCTTTTGGTTGTTATTTGCTTAAGAGAACTGGAGAACTGAGAGCTGTCTGGGTGGATGATTAATGAGAAAAAAATTACGTCTCGATGAGGTCGCTCCTCCTGAAGGGTGATGTGTGGAGTGGGTGTCAGGCTGATTTCCTCATTTCCGTCTCAGCTGGGCTGAAAGGGACGCCGCGGAGGGGGCGCGGGGTAGAAAAACAGCAGTTTGAGGCCGAGAGCGTTCTCGTTAATAATAATCGCAGCTAACATTCACAGGTCGCTTCCCACAGGGCCAGGTGCTGGGCCGAGCATGCGGTTTGCAGTACTGAGTAACCCCATGGATTAGGAGCCACAAGCATCCCCATTGTACAGATGAGCAAACGAGGCTCAGGGAGCTCAGGTAGTTGGGTCAGGGTCATAGGACTTGAAACAGGATGGACGCTGGACCTGTCTGGCTCTGTAGTCCCAGCTTTTCCTTCAGATTCGTTTAAGGGCTGAACCAGAATCTTTCAGGGTGACCTTGGGCAGCTGCCCATCTGATCTCAATGGAAGTGCTTGGAAGAACCAAGAAACACCCCTGGTCTACGATGCCCATCCAGGCTGGGGTTCAGCCCACGAGCCAGCTCCCTAGCAGGGCTCGGACCCCTCGCGGGGCATCTCCATCTTGTGCATGAGGACTGCGGACTGAGGAGCCTGTGTTCCCCCAGCTTGGGGGCCCAGGGACACAGAGTTAAGGGGAGGCGCTTCTTCCTGGCTCTACTTGGGACCCAGGCCTGCCCCAGCCCCATCAGCATGAACGCCGCACTCACGATGGGACGCTGTTGAACGTTAGTCAGACATCAAGAGAGGGCAGACACAGGGCGAGTGCCCCGGATAGACCGGCCTGTGGGCTCACACAATTAACTAGTGTGGGGTGACCTGTGGCACTGGGCTGGGGCCTGTGAATGCAGAGGCACAGGCCTCACTCAGCTTCTGCTTCTGCTGTCCTTGTCCCTGAGTTCCCAAAGCGTCTCCTCCCTCCTGTGTCTATCCCCAGCCTGCTCTGGCTCTTGGGTGGAGAGAGGTCCACGCTAAGTTCTTTCTCTCCATTGTCCCCCTGCCCTTGCCCCATCCTTGCCATCTTCCGCTGGAGGGGAGGTCCCCAAAGCAGCATGTGGAGAGGACATGTTGGCAGCAGGGCCACCGAGCATCTCAGGTGGAGGCCACCTTGGCTGGAAATGGAAAGTGAAGGCAGCCAAGGCTCTTCTCTCCTTGTCTCCTGGTGGGGAGTTGCTGCAGAACACAGGTCAGGATTCACCCTGTAATCCTTAAAATATTTACAGAGGTGCTCGACCCTAGGGTCCGAGCAGTGAGCAGAACAGCGTGATTCCTGTCCTTATGGAGCTGATGGTGGATGGGTGGATGGACGGACAGATGAAGACACACAAACACAGAATGCTGGGGCTCAAATTTCAGCTCCTCCCGTCTCTAGCCAGTGACTTTGGACAAATTGCTTAACATCTCTGTGCCTCAGTCCCCCCCCCCCGTTAAGTGGGGGTGATAATACTATCTATTTCAGAGGGTTTTTCTAAGATAAAATGAGTAAAATATATAAAGTGCTTAGAACAGAGTCTGCACAAAGCAAGTATTACGTGCACGTTGGAGTCTATTAGTGGAGGAGACAGACATTAACAAAATAACACAAAAGAGTGTAAAATCGTCAAGTCTGGTCAATGCTACAAAGGAGAGGAACAGGGTGCTGTGAGCACATTCGCAGGGTGGGGTGGTGGGTGGAGGGGGGAGAAGAAACATCTATGGTGTCAAGCCTTCTCGGTTAGGGGCTATTTCCCCTCCTGCAAAAATCAGGCCCTGCCACATGGCAATTGGAGCGGGGCCCCACTCCTCAATGCTAATCAATGTAACAGCCCAGCTTTTTAGTAAGAAACGCAGCCATCGGTTTATTATTCCTGCAGGGAAGGTTAAACACACAGCATTCATGAGATGAAAATTGAAATGGGGGTGACTCAAGGGAGCCACAGGGGATGTGTGGGGGACTTCTTCCCTTCTCCTCCCGGCCCTGCCCCTCCCGCCCCAGGTTGCCCGCCCCCTAAGGTCTTCCTTTTGAATTGAGTCGCAGGCAGATGAATCTTTTAACAGCCCCCATTTCCTCTGCTCCAGGAGGCCCGCACGATGAAACGGCTCTCCCCACAGCAAAAGCCAAGCCAAACAGATTAATGTGCGATGCATCTGCTGTAGATTAAACATTTGGAAAAGCCATCTTATAAATATTTTTTTCCCACAACCACATCCCCATATGGCCATGAGCTCTGGTCTCCGCTCTGACGGCTGCTGGCCGCACACATATGTATTTAATGTACACTCTGGGCTCACGACTTCTGTTCCTGGCCTCCCAGGAGCATTCTGGGGAGAATTTGCATCTACTCTGGGGGGACACATCAGACTCGGGGCAAACCAGACAGGTGGAATGGACGTAGAGGTGGGGTGGGGTGTGGGAGGTGAGGGCAGGGTAACCCCTTCTTGGTCTTCCCTCCAGACAGCCCTTTGTCTGCCCTGCACTGAGCTCCGACAAGGAAAACTAGGTTTCTCTTTCTTGAGCTCCCCATCCAGTAGAAAAATAGCCCCGAGGCTCAGCTGCTGCTCCCTTGAATCACTAAACACCAGAGAGTCACCAAGCCCTATTGACTCTCCCCAGTAGGTCTCCCCAGAACATGCCTCGGGGTCCACTCATGTGGCCTCCCACCCGTTGCTCTTGCTGACCACCACGGGCCTCCTAGCGGGCTCCTGTCCACTCACCCCCGTCCCTCAATGTTCCTCCAGCAGCCTGAGGGGGTCACATCCTGCCTGGCTTCCAATCCCGCACCAGGGGAGAATCGCCCTCACCATGAAAGCCTCCAGGTGGGGGACCAGGCCCAGCAAGGCCCCCAGGCTGCCTGTCCCTCCTCGGGCCTGATGTCCTTTTATTTAGAAATAAGGATAGATTCCTTGGAACTTGCAAACAGTGCAGAGAGGTCCCATGTACCCTTCACCCTGCTGCCGCCCATGGCAGCCTCTTAACAGCTGTCTTCAATATCAAACCCAAGAAACTGACTGACATGGGTGCCATGCAGATTTCAGCAGCTTTCCATGTATGTATGTGTGTGTGTGTGTGTTTAGCTCCATTTTATCCCATGTGTGGATTTATGCAAATGCCACCAGTCAACATACGACATGGCTCTACCCCCACAGAGTTCTCCCCGGTCTGCCCTTCACAGCCATACCCGCCCCCTCCCTACTCTCCCTCCCTTAACCCGGGCCACCTGCTAACCTCTTCTCTATTTCTATAATTTTGTCCTTTCAAGAATCTTACATACATGGGTGCATATAATACCTGACCTTTTGAGGCTGGCTTTTTCCAGCACGAGGCCCTGGAGATCCACCCAAGTTGCTGTGTGTCAATAGTTCGTCCCTTTATTCCTGAGGCGTACTCTGTGGAATAGAGGCATCCTGGTTTGTTTCACCATTCACCCATCGAAGGACATTTTGGTTATTTTCAATCCGGGGCTATTACAAATAAGGATGCTGTAAAGATTCGTGTACATGTTTTTGTACGGACATAAGCGTCCAGGAGTGCAGTTACTGAGTTATATAACAAGGATATGTGTAGTTTTTTTTTTAAAGAAATTGCCAAAGTTCCAGGCCAAGAAAAAATACAGGCAGAGAGGACTGGTGGGGTGGGTGTGGCCTACTGGAGGAGCCGAAATACGCCCGGAGCAGACGCAGACGGAGCTCGTCAGCCTCAGGCCAGGGAAAGTGTGGCCCATCAAGGGAAAAATCAATATGTTGGATTTCATCAAAATTAACAAAATTAAGGTTGTTCTGCAAAAGCCCCTCTTCAGAGGATGAAAAGCCTTGGATAAAATATTTACAAGCCACATCTCTAACAAAGGACTAGTACCTGGAATATATAAAGAACCCTCAAAGCTCAACAGTAAAAATAAACCTAATTACAAAATGGTCAAGAGACACGAAGAGACGTGTCACCGGAGAGGATTTATGCAGATGGCAAGCCAACACAGGAACAGATGTTCAACATCATGAGCCATCAAGGAAATGCAAATTAAACAACAGTGAGGTATCACTATGCAGCCAGCAAAATAACAAAAATAAGAAACGGAGACAACACCAGATTCTGGCGAGGCTGCAGAGAAACGGGGTCTTTCCTGCATTGCTGGTAGGGTTGTAATACAGTATGGAAGGTGTTCCATACACACATTTTCATTGGGGTTTTCTTCACCTCAGGCTGTTGGTTTGCTTGTCTGAATCTACACATCTTGGGGTTGGTTTAAGAACGACCTTTCTTGGCATCACAGGTGCCTTCTCTGACTTGGGGTCAGGAGACCAAGGCGAGTGGCTTGCTGAAAGTTTAACTTGGTGGAACAAGTAGCCAGGACCCGAGGGCACCACCTGGACAAGACCCTGGGCCCCAAATGAGCCACAGAAACTCTTAAGAATTTGGGGGTCCTCCCAAATTCAAGGGGTCATGGGGGCTTAGTTAATGAGCACCCCAGGGAGGCCTGGCATGGACTGAAGACTAGAGGGGCTTGCAAATGATTCGCTCTGTGCAAGAGACCCCAGTGCCTTTGCACGTCCTACGATGACCAAGGTTGAATTTGCCTGGAGCTGTGGGTGACGGGAGCTCAGAATTGGATGTAAGTGGATTTTAAAACTTTTGAGAACTCTGGCTTTGTTTGTGTGTGGGCTGAATTTCTAGTCAGGACAATGTTGCTCCAAGCATGGGCCGCGGACGGGGAGCTTGTAGGAGATGCTGACTCTTGGGACCCACCCAGATGTGCTGAGTCAGGGGGTGGGGTTGGGGGTGGAGTCCAGGAACCCATGCTCCCCCAAGACTTCCAGGGACTCTTGCACAAGCTAAAGGCCGAGATGCCCTGGATTAGGAAACGTCCCTCCTAGATTCTGTGTGCATATTGGAAGTTGCACAGTGAACACACAGCAGAAAGTGGGCGCACGTGGTTGTGGGCTGAGCACAGTGATTTTCAAAGCATGTGGTCCAGGGACCCCTCGGGGTTCCTGAGACTTTTGCAAAGGGTTCACAGGGTTAAAACCATTGTCCTGATAACACGAAGCCATCATTTGCCTTTTTTACCGCCTTCTCTCATGAGGGCACGGTGGAATTTTCCAGCAGCTCCACGATATGTGATCACTACCCTTGCTCTGCAGGCTAATGGAACGTGTGCTGGTGATTCTTGTGTTTTAAAAATGTTTTCGTTTGAATTTCTAACACAGCCAATTGGTAGATGAAACCTTCATAAAGCTCTTTGGGGGTCCCCAATAATTGTTCAGAGGGTAAAGCAGGCTGAAGACCCAAACGTTGGAAAGTCTCGAATCCAGCACCTGCCACAAGGATCTAGTAAGCACCCAGTATCGATACTCAGTGGAAAATGTGACGCCCATTTTAAAGATGAGAAAAATGAGGCTTATGGTTACTACAGTTGTGGCGCTTGAGTTGCCAGCCTCAGAAACCAACTCTGGCTTCCTTGGATGAAGGGGGATTTACTGGAAGTCTCGTGGCGGAGAAGCTGGAGAGCCGGGCTTGGAAAGGAAGTGCCCAGGCAGAGCCCAAGGACCGAGGCACAGACCCCGCGGGCACAGTCTGATAGGCCCCGCTGTTTGGCGGAGCTGGGAGAAGCAGACCCATGTTCTCCTGGGCGAGAGGTGGGCACACAGCCAGGCCAGTAAGGTTCCCCCCCCTCCGCACCCCCCAAACTTGGTTCTGAAGCAGACGGGTAACAAGGCCGGATTTCTGGACACAGGGAGGTTCTTCCTCAGGACCCGGGAACCCCGTTTTGCCAACAGCCACTTGCAAGACAGCGAGATTTTCCTACAGGCCTCCCCATGGCTCCCTGAGGCAAATGTTTAAACAGATGCCTCTCACAGAGAGATGCCTGGATGTTGAATGAAAGGCCAGTCGCATCTGCACACTTAGTTCATAATGATTCTCCTCCCTCCAGCCCCCCCCAGCACAGAGCAAGCCTCAGCCCCCCATCCTCACCACCCCTGAACCGTGCCAGTTTCGGGGAGGGCCTTCTACGTGCTGCCTGCCGCCCGGTGGGGAATATTTCACTGGGTTTATTGGTGAAATTGCCTGTCAGAGATGATTATTTGTTTGGAGTTCCGTATATCAACTTCTGCCAGAGCTGGCACGCTGTCACACTTGGTTTATAGCTGTGTGGCGGGCACAGACCCATTAAACAGCCCTTGAAAATATGCTGGTTAGAAACAACAACCATCTTGTTTACAGCTAACATAAAGAATCACAAAATCCTTCTTCCCTGGGGACTGGCTGTGTTTGCCGCCTGCAGGGACTTCGTCCGGGCTCCCCAAGGCCACCTGACTTGTCTTCAGCAGGGTGGCCTGAGGACAGCCATCATGAGCCCTGGTGATGCGTACTGATGCATGTTACACAGGAGGGATGTGTCATTGGGGCTTTCAAACGAGGAAGACCAGTTGAGCCAGGACTGAAGACCCGCCGGCACTTCCTGCCTCCCCTCTCGGCCCTCCCTGGCCCTGGTCTGATCCTTTTCCTGCTGGCCACGCGTCTTGCCATGACCGATGGTCCGACGTCCTCATCATCGGTTATAAACAGCCAACACTGATGACACGACTGCCCCTCCCTTGGTCCAGGTTTCCTCTGGGCATGAGCCCAAACGGGATGTTGGCATCTTCTGATCAGGGCACCGTTGGCACACGTCTGCTCAAGTAAGTAAACGTCCCTATTTTGGCAAACTCCGTTGGCAGGGACAAGGCGTCCACTTGATGACAGAAGGCTTCCAAGGGGCCCTCCTCAGAGCACCAGAAGGCATCCTGTGTGCAGCTCAGCCAGGCTTGGAGAAAGGGGCAGCTTCCGCCCTCCGGTGACTTCCGTGGTGACAGCTGCTGGCCTCTGCCGACATCGGTGCACCCACGTGTATCAGAGTTTGCAAACTCAACAGGAGAGAATGAAAGGACTTTCCACGCGTCCTCGGGGCAGGGTCACCTACTTCATTCTTCACCAAAGGACGGGATCAGAAACTCGGCTCATGGAGTGGTGCGTTTCACTGAGGGCTCCCAAAGATCTTAAAACCTTGGATTCCAAGAGGCTGGACAGCAGTGATAAACCCAGAGCTGGACAGTAGAGAATGCGGTATAAACAGATTTTACTCAGGAGCTGACGGGGGAAAGAGAGCTCAGTGTAGAACGGGCTCCATTCCGACCATTCACGGAAAGTGGATTTGTAGTCAGGGAGCAGGGCAGGGCCGGAGGATGGAAAATTACTAAGAGGAAACGTCAGGGGGAAAGGGCTCTGGCTCAACTGAGCTGACAGGATTCTCGCTGAAGGCTGCCAAGGTGATGAGACACCACCTGAGTGATGGTGGGGATGAGGAACTTGGTCAGAGACGGGCTGATCAGACATGGGGGGGGGGCAGGGATTCTCTCTAGACTGACTCGGCGTGTTCTTAGCAGGGTTCTGTGTGGATGGAATCGGAGCCCGGGGTCGGCCTAGTGAGGCAGAGGAGCCTGACTCAGGTCTGGTCAGGAAGAGAATCTTTAAAAACATGAATCTGTGATGGAAAGGGGAAGATATTTAAGGGGCCAGCAGGGAGCTCCCGAGAGCCCCGGACCCCAGCACACCAGGGGCTGCCGGGTGTGCTCACTTCCAGCCTCTCATTCTGGCTCAGCGGCTCCAGCCCCGACACCACAGGAAAGGGAGGACTTGGTCCTCACTCGTTGTTGCTGGTGGAAAGCTTCTCCGGTGTGGCCACCAGGGCCTGCCGGGGGCGCGGTGGGTGCCAGTCCTGCCCTAGGCTCTGGGCACGCTCAGTTGACCACAAGGCTGCCAAGGCTCCAGGGAGCTTGGGTCCAGTGGGCAGGCAAGGCGAGCTCGCAGATCATGTGGTGAGAGAACCCCACTCCCGCGCCGGGCTGGGGTCCTATGGAGAGGGAGTGATTGGCTCTGGCTAATGGGGGGCCTGGGTGTGAAGCAGTGGTTCCCCAGCATTCTCCCGTCCCCTGACTTCTATTTTGCAATAACCTCTCTCTCGTCCTTTAGGGAACTTCCCTTCCCCATTTCAGGCCCAAGCCAGACCCAACCCAAGTCCTCCCCTGAGATTTCATACCTGGACCCTGAGAGATCGAAATTATCTTTTGTGCTTAGAGCCTCAGCGTGTAAGACCCACACTGCCTGTACCCATATGCCACTGTTTCCACGTGTCCCTGTGCAGGGGAGTGGGAGAAAGACCATGTACCCACGGAGCTCCTAGATCAAACCGCACCTGAAGGTCTCCCCCCAGGTTCTTCAGTCGCATGAGTCAACCAATTATCTTGTTTTGTTTAAGCCAAGTGCGTTGGTTTTTTTGTCCCTTGCAACAGAGAGAATCCTGATTGACATAGGAGACCTAAATTATCTTCATTTATCAATTATCGATTGAGGTGGGACTTTAAAACAGTGGGGATTTGAGTAGGGGAGAGGGGGTCCAGACAGAGAATGATTGAAGCCAAGATGAGGATGGGGAGGCGAGTGCATAGGGGACCCCCCACCTTTGTTCTCCATGGTATTCCATGGGATTCAGCACAGGGGACACCCCAACACCGATGACAGATGAGTCTTTAGTCGAATGTGGGATATGATTTGATGACTATGCCCACATTCATCTGGGAAAGACAGGTTGGGGGTCCCCAGGCACCTCAGTCAGTCTCTGAGAGTTAGCCCGAGAGAAAACTGGCCAACGGGCCCCCAGCCAGAGACATTTACACCACCCTGGTTTCTCCCAGAATGCCTCAGGTTTCTTCCAGAATGCCTGGGGCTTGGGGTCTGCACACCCCACTTGACCTGCCCCCAGGCTCACATGCCTGTTTTTTTTTCTTCAGGGAAAAAAAAAATCTCACTTGAAATCAGTAACTATATCGTCCCGTGACTTACAGATGCAAAAGCAACTCCAAGTCAGCTTTTTGAGTTCCAGTGGCTAAGGTGGGAAATTGTTCCTTCATTCTATTTATGGCTTCTGGAAATGACCCCGATCGAGTCCCATCCATATGATTATCAGACAAGAGTCATTGTCTACACAGCAAAAGGCTGCAATTTCAGTGACTGCTGGACAAGCTAACGTGGAGTGAAGCTCACCTCTCCCACCAGGATGGGACGCCAGCACTTTTGAAAGGCTCGTGTTCTCAGACCCAGGCTGGTTTTCCAATATCTCAGCTAGTATAGTAAATTTTGAGGTCAGTTGCCTATTGATTTTACAATTTCCTTGTATTCCACCTCCCCTCTCCCCTCTTTGACTTTATTTATTGAAGACGTCACCTCGCTAGGCATGCAAGGTTCAAGGACTACCTATGATTCTTATCAGCCTGGGTCCCAGGTCTGAACCTGCCTGTCACTCAGGAGCCCGCCTCCTTTTCCAGGCCGGCAATGGGCATTCGTCCCCTCAGTCTGCACTTGCTCACTGGCCTCTGGGGCCTGATGGGATGCTGGCCAAGACTCAGTTCCCATGAAGGAACTCAGCACCCCACTGGGGAGACATTGTACACCGATAGAAAGCACAGAGCAAGCGGTGTGAGGTCAGGAAAAGAGGAGCCTGGGACACGGTGGGAGCAGGAAGAGGTGGACGGGGGAGCCCCGTGAAGACCACATCCCTTTCCCGGCCCCGTGTCCTCTGCCGGGCTCTGCTGGACCCGGCCCATGCAGTCTTCACTTGATGCTTAATTGCTCAATGACCATACGACACAGCAAGTACCGAATGAGCAGACCTCAACCTGCACCCCCAGCCCACCCTCCTCTCACACCTTGCACCTGTACAAGCTCTTACCTTTACGGAGGTCAGTGTCTTTGCACGCTGCAGGTGAGTGAGCACCGCTCCACAAAGGTGAAGTGAGATTGGGGTCGCATGGCCATCGGGGGGGAAGCCAGGACTAGACCAGTGCCTTTGGACTCATCTCTCTTGCTGGGACCCCTGGGCACCTGTGCCCCTATATACCCCTTGGATTTCAAAGCATCAAATTCAGACTCAAGTCAGAATGAGTCCGTTCCCAGGCAGGACCCCGGAGTCAGGACCTGTGTCTGCGACGCCTTAGACAACGCTGCTGCTGTGTGCTGAGAACCTACACACACCAGGAACCAGGCGTTAACGTTTTACATGCGTTTGATTTTCATGACAAATCTATGAGGCGAGTCCTACTGTCCTCGGGCTTTTCAGATGAGAACACTAGGCTCGTAAACCATTATAGATATATTATGTAGAAACATCAATTAGATGTATTAATGATAAAATTAAGGCTTATGAACCATTATAGGTAGAGATGTAGAAAAACAGATTGGGTAGATAGGAAGGAGGGGGAGGAAGGCAGCACGGAGGGAAGGGAGGAGTGTGGAGTGCAGACACCACTTACATTTAGAACACAGACTCCAACAATGAATTGCGGTTTGTTCTTGCTTTTGTTTTGTGTGCATGTGTGTTTCTTTTTGTTTGTTTGCTGATTACTATGTTTCTTCTCCTTCTAGAAAAAAAAATCACAGACATCAATACCTCCTGGTAATAGAATAAAGCCAGAGCCCAACCACCTTGCCTTCCTGCCACTGCAGACAGACGTGCAGGACGGTGGATCATAGTGTCGGAAAGACGGCTGGAGGGGAGAAGTGTGGCCTCCCACAGTCAATTAATGGCGATAATTACCCACTGTAAACAGCCTTGGATATAATTAAGGCTGAAGGCTCAACGCTGGGTGTGCGCCCCGTTGAGACTGGCATCATTAGATGTGGGGGCTGGCGTCTCAGCGCCCCCAGGAGACATCAAAGCACCACACTAGTCCCACCTCCTCCCACCCCCTCCCGGGTTTGCTCTACTAGCACAGAGCCCACCTTGCAGGGGAGCCACGTTCTGGCCAGGGGCCTGGCTCTGCCTCAGCGCTGAGGCCCAGAAGTAAAGCACCTGGTGTCCTCCAGGCCTCCGAAAGAGCCTCGTTCTAGAGGCTGCTCCTCAAACACCAGAAACTCGGCTTCTGAATCCCGCTTACCTGGTCCCTTTTCTCCCTCCCACTGAGCTGCTCCACCCACAGCTCCAAAACCCACTTCAGGGCTCAAACCCCAAGCCCAGGAGCCCACCTTGATGCCTCCCTCTTTTCTCTGGCGTCCAATCCACCATTCATCTGTGCACTTATTCCTAAATATTAATTGGTGACCTCCCATGACCAGGCTGCATGTCATCAGCAAGGACAGTTAGTTCTGCCTCTCAAATGTGCCCCATGTCTACCCCACCCGCCTGGAGCAAGCCCCCATGGCCTCTCACCTGGGCAGCTGCATCCAACTCCTCCGCGGCTTCGGGGCTTCCTCCCTGAGCCTCCAGGACCAACTTAGAAAATCCGACTCTGGCCACGCCCCTCTCTGCTTAAAGCCTTCTAAGAGCTTGCCATTGTGCTTTTTTTTTTAAATTTTATTTTTTTATCTTTCCACATGATTAAATATTTTTTATTAGTTTCAGGTGTGCAACACAATGTACTACTTAGACATTTGTACCCCTCCCAAAGTGATGGCCCCGTCCCCCAATCTACTACCCCTCTCACATTGTATACAGCTGTTACAGCTCCGCTGACTCTGTTCCCTGTGCTGTATATAGCCATTGTCCTTTTGATGGGACAAAGTCCTTACCACCCACACGGTTGGGCCCCAGACACATCCAACTCACCTGGTTCCCCTTCTGCACGCTGAGATCCAGCCACCCTGGTCTTCTCTCTTCCTGCTTCTGAACCTTTGCACAAGCTGTTCCCTCTACCAGGAATTCATTCTCTCTCTCTCTCTCTCTCTCTCTCTCTCTCTCTCTCTCTCTCTCTCTCTCTCTCTCTCTCTCTTTCCCAGAAAATTCCAACGTGTCTATTATGTCTACTTTAAGCAGGCTTTCTTCAAAGGAATCGCCTCTGATCCAGTCATTACATGGTTTTATGATTCCATGACGTCGTCCTCTGATAGTTAAATACTTTGTGATTGTGTGTTTAATGTCTTCCCCTCCTAACAATTGTTTGTAAGTTCCGTAATAGCAGGGCCTCGTCTGGCTTGTTTATTGCTGTATCTCCGGCACCTGGAACAGTGCTTTGCACATAGTAGTTCTTTCCTGTATTGAATGAACGAGTGATAAGTAAGTAAATGTATGAATGAATGCGTTTTATTCCCCCCTGGGAACCAGAGCGGCAGCATGCTACATTGTCTACTTTCCATTTCTTTGTGACCTTCCTGATCACTCTATTTATTTTTGGTTTGATTCTTGTCATCCGTTATTTCTGTCCTTCAAGTTCCCAGGTGCCATGAGGTTCAGGGATTAAAGGTGGTTACAAGTTATTTGACGTTCTACCCATGGAGAGGTGGAGCCCATGCTGCCGCCTCTTGAATTTGGGCTGGCCTGTGGCTGATGTGACCAACTGGTTGTGATGACAGAGGTGCTCTGCCAGCTCCAGCCTTACCTTTCTAAGGACTGAGCTTCAGCACCCCTGCTCATGGAGGGAGTCTGACTACACTGAAGCTGCCATGCTGTGAGGAAGCCCGAGCTATCCACAGGGAAAGCCGTGTAGACAGAGCAAGGGAGAGTTGCCTGGTCAGCCCCCCACCATTTGGGTCAGCCCAGCTGAGTTCCCAGACATGTGTGTCCCTGCTGTGCCTTGCCCACCCAACCCACAGAACCCTGATACATAATAATGATAAATGGATGCTTTAAGCCATAATGTTTGGGATAGTTTGTTATGCAGCAGAGAGAACCAGGACAGGGGTCATCAGCTTTGAAAGAGAAGAAAATACTTTCAGGTATTTAAGTAATGCCACATGTGCCTCTATGCATCACATTTGCAAATCTTCCCACGAGACAGCTTGCTCTTCTAAGGTGCTCCTTTAAGTAAAAAACAAACAGATAAACAGCATATATATAGGCTTCTGAATTATGGGGCAGGAATGTTCTTTTGGTTTTGTGTTTTGGAGAGTCTCTCCTTGTGGTCTTTTATTTTTCCAAAGTAGACTCTCAGCTGGTTCTTATCATCCATGTGACTGCTGGAAAATTCTAATTCCTAATGTAAGACCTATACTTTAAAGAACATCAGTCGAGAAAACTATGTTCATAAGGAATGGGGAGTTCCAGAATCTCTCTCTATCTCTCTCTCTCTCTCTCTCTCTCTCTCTCTCTCTCTCTCTCTCTCTCTCTGTGTGTCTGTGTGTGTGTGGAGTTTTGGGGGGGGGAGTGCTCTGAGGCCAGAAAACTGCCATTTCTTTCTAGTACCCAGTCCCAGCCTGGAGCTCACCTTCCATGGGCAGATGCTGGGGGTGAGATCAGCTGAGGATGGTTGTGGAGTTGTTTAACAACTGAGAGCATTGTCTTCTCTGCCAAAGCAGAGGACCCCTGTGCTGGTCATCTGTTGCATGATATATCTCTTGGCTGAACAGAAGCGGCTCCTCCTCTAAAGCTGGGCTGTGAAGATCTTGTTTGCAGGTGGAAAAGCACTGGGGACCCTCTGCCCACGCCTTCTTGCATGGAGATGCATGCTGCATTGTGGGCGTACATGCCAGCTGCACAAAGTTCCGGTGTCTCATAACTTCCAGCAGCTTCCACAGGGCCCCCACTAACGGCCTTTCTCAGATTGAGTCCTTGGGAGAATGTGTCTGGGTAGTGTCATGCGTGGGTGGGTCAGGAACAAATCAGGGATGGGCAGGTGTCGCCTAGGGTGGGAGGAAGTCCAGCCCCCAGCTGTGGAATGGATGTTTTCTTCAGGGGCGGGGAGCCAGCCGCTGGTCTGCTGAAAGCGATGGAGGGTGGAAAAGGGGCTTTAGAGACGGGAGGTGAGCGGCTGAGCCACAGAGTAGGAGGGAGCTGACTTCGCAGGAGAGGGCGGGGGTGGGAGAGTATATGGCTGGGTCCCGGGGACTGACCAGGCTAAGCCCGCCTGAGGTGCAGACAGAGTGAAGAGAACCATGGTCAGCGTGGCCAGGAGGGGCCTGGGGAATAGAGCAGCAGGTGAGCCCAGTGGCCCAGACGGCGAGCCTGACTGTTACCCAGGCACTTCGGTTTTACAAATTGCTCTCCACTCAGCAGCCCCGGCTGTGTCCTCTAAACCTCATTTAGCCACGTCTTGCATGCTCTGCTTCAAACACTGCAGTGGCTCCTCAGGGCTCCCAGGGGACTGCCTGCCTTCTTTCCACGGCCCTCTCACTCCCTATAAATCGCGCCAATCTGCTCCAGGCCCACAGCAGGCTGGGGCTTATCCGACTCAGGCTTTCTCTGACCCCCTCCCTAGCACCATATGCAAAACGCAATTCTAAGAGTGTTTGTGAATCTAACTGTATCGCGAGACAATAAGGCTTTGAGGTGAAAACCCAGGAAATGACCCTCATGCATTGGGATAGGCAAAGAATTCATAAGCAGGACGCAAAAAGCATTGACCGAAAAGGAAAAGATAGCAAACTCGGACTATGTTAAGATTAAGAACTACTCGTATCCAGTAAAAGAAACCAATAAGAGAGAGTAACAGCCAGGCCACAGGGTAACAGGGACAAATAGTCACACTGCAGATAGTCAACAAGGGACTTGTATATGCAGCCGATATAAGGAACCTCTGCAAATGTAAGAACAAGAGTAGACAACCCACAGGAAGATGAGCAAAAGACTTGAAAAGGCATTGCACAAAAGAGGACATCCAGCGGCCGATAAACGTATCAGAGGGGACTCATCTCATTAGTCATTAGGGAAATGCAAGCACAGCCGGAAAGATCCCGTGCACACCCACCGGAATTCCTAAAATTTAAAACTCAGGCAACACCAGGCGTGGATTCAAATGTGGAGCGAATACACGCTGGTGTGAGTGTGACATGGTTCCACTGGGGAAGACAGTCGACAATGTCTAGCAAAACTGAACGCATTTACACCTTAGGATCCATCAGTTCCCTTCCTGGGTGTAGACACAACAGGCATATGTACATATGCCCACAGAAGACGCACAGGAGAAAGCTCATGGCAGCACTATTTGTAATAGCCCCAAACTACATCACGGGCAGGGTACTGCCTACGACGGACAAACCTCGTAGGCTCAAAGTCATGCAGAAGAAGCCAGACCCAGAGGAGGCACATGCGATATGACTCCATCTACACACAGTTCCAGAAGGGACAACGCATGGGGACAGACGTGGGGCAGGGACTGGGACGGGCCGTGGGGGGCTGCTTGGGGCTGCAGGGGTTCTTTTTCTTCATGTGGAGGGTGATGACATGGGGTGGTGGCTTTGAAAACTCATAGAGCTGGACGCTTCTGGTTTCTGCACCTTCCCGAATGTGAAGGATGCCTCCGTTAAAGTTTCCCTGAAAAATAACTAAAAGGAAATAAAGCAGGCCCGTCTTCAGCCACTCACTCTCCTGAGGACCCCTGTTATTTTCCTCATCGGACCTACGAGAGGGAGTCACACACACACTTTGGGCCCCAATTTTATGAGTCCAGAAGGGTGCATCTGTCACATACATGCCGTGCGACTTGGGGCAAGTTACTTAACGTATCGGTGCCTCACTTTCCTCATCTGTGAGATGAAAGTGATGGTCCTGATGGATGGCCTTCCTCTGGGGCTGTTGTGAGGGCCGGCTGAGTCGATGTTTGCAGAGAGAGCTTAGCTCACACCTCATGCGCAGATTTCTAATGTCATCACAGCGCGTCCCTCTTTCCGAGGTGATCTCCGTAAGCGAGGCCCATCTCCCCGGCTGCAATGTAAGCATCGAGGAGGCAGGGGTCTTGTCAGCGCTTGACCCCTGTAAGTATTTAATACTCATCAAATGACTGGACGGGGAGTCAGGGGACCCTCAGGGCAGAGCTGCCTGAGAACAGGCGAGAGAGGAGGCATTTCTGGTCCAAGGGCCAGAGCTGATGGAAGGTCAGCGTGGTCTTAGGTAGAAGTGCGGACCTCTGGGTTCCTCTTGTCCAGTGCCCAGAAGGGTCTGCTACCCAAAGCAGCTTGGGAAAGAAGAAGAAAGAAAAGGAGAAGGGGGACAACTCGATATGGTGACGCCCCCTCCCACTTACCAGGTACCTGCTTCCCTGGGAAAATGAAGCCAGGGTCTCTCCTGCCAGGGTGGCCAGGGCATTTTTAAAGTTATGCCAGAACCAGTGAAGACCAGGGTCAATGTCCCCCTCCACCCACCTCAACTCTTTACCGCTTCAAGACCCCCAGCTTGCAGGAGTGTGGCGGCAGGAGCGCCCCTCGGACCGCAGTCCTGCAGGCGAGGCGGCAGGGGGTGGCACAGGAGGCTGGGCGCTGAATTACACCCGGGAAGGCATTCTGGATGGTGCACACGCGCCCCCACCTTCCCAGTGAGCTCCGTGTGACAGGACGTAATAAAAAATCTTTTAATCTTTGTCACTGTGGGTAGGCGGAGAGGCCAAAAGTCTCCATGTTTTAAAGGGAAATTTTAATTAGTATGTAAATTCGACTGGTGGCATTAAAATGTCATTTGCTAAGTAAATGTTGCTGCACTCGGAGTTCAGGTATTTATTTGAACCTGTCCCGCCAAGGTGCCTTTGTGGCTTTCCTGAGTGTGTAATACCAGCATTTCAAAAACAAGATGAAATTCTCCCTCTGTTACAATGCGCCGGCTTACAGCTTCGCCGCCACCGGCGATGTGACTGGAATATTTTAAGGTACCAGCCGCTGGCTCCGGCAGCCGGACACGTATCTCCTCCTCCTGCCTGTCTGAGTCAGCCGCTGGGGTCTGCGAAGGAGACCCTTGCATCTCAGAACCTGGAACCCCACCATCCTGGACCTCTGGGGTGACAGCCAGCTAACTGCAAAGGGGTGGACGTGATGAGGGGCTGACATCTGAGTGATGAAGTCACATCACAGTCTCGAGAAAACCCACGGGGAACCACCCGCGGAAGAAGATCAGCGAGGGTCTCTTTGTCCTTAATTCCAAGATAAACAATGATTTAATGCTAGGGACTCAAAGGGCAGCAGGTGACGGTCCAGCCTTGCAATGCACTGGAATGTCCCCTAAGAGTGATCGAAGCATCCCCTGACTTAATTAAACTTCACTGACCATCCCTGTGTGTGTGCATGTGTGTGTGTGTGTGTGTGTGTGTGTGTGTGTTTACGCACAGTGTGTGCAGGTCAGCAGCTCCAGGCTGCCCGCCTCCCACAGTGGGGGACCAGTCAGCTCCAAGCTCTGTCTAGACAGCAAGTGTGCCAGCCTCTGCCAGGCCTGAGTCGGCTGTGCGTGTGTACACGTACGTGTATGTGTGCGTTGCTGTGTATGCATATATGTGCGTGCTTGTGTGTGTGTTGGGGTAATTCTGAGGATCACTGCACTTATCAGATGCACATGCTTAGGCCCAGGATGGGACCCCCTGGCTTCCCTTCCCCCAAGCCTCCCCATCGCTAACCCGCCCTGACGTCCCCTTAGAGTGATCGAGGAATCCCCTGACTGTTAATTAAACTTCCCGCGTGCGTGTGTGTGTGCGTGCAAGGTGAATGGGACGCATTTGCCAGACCCTGGGAGGGGCTGGGACAGAAGTGCCCACAAGTGAGTTGGTTCTCATGCTGGCCCTGCCACTCACCAGCGGTGACACCTCGATTGCCCAAATCGCTACCCCCAGTCCTGCTCCCTAACCCCTGTCTTCTCCAAGTCAGAAAGTGGCAGCACAGGCATCCTCAGGGGCTCGCCTTGGGCCACTGTCTGTCATGGAGGAGCCCAGAGGAGGTGAGGAAGGGGTGGAGTGCGGACCAGGCAGAAACAGGTGTTGAGTCTCCACTCAGGAGCCCGCCGGCCCTCTGAGGAGCTCTCCCCCCAGCCTGCCAGAGCACTCCTTGTCACTGTAAAAACACCCTGCCTTTGGCTGCTCAATATTTATATGGTGAAACCCAAATGGAATCCAAATAAAGCGGCACTCCCTCCCTGCCCCCCATTAGGCTCCCCCACCTGTCCCGGGGCGGGGGGGGGGGGGGAAGAAGTCTGAGTTAGATGCACAGGCTCTCAAAGGGCCCTCTTCATTCTCTTGTCTGAGCACTGACTAAAAACTATTGGCTGAAGGCCTACTATGTGCAGGCCCCATGCTCAGCAGTGTAATAGGTGGACTGTGCTGACTTGGAACCCACAGTCTGGAAGGGGAGAGAAGTTACAGGAGAAGTTGGGAAAGGAGGAACCATGAGTGCGTGCAATGGTCTGGGGGCCGTTAGGGGACAGGACAGACAGCGTCCTGAAGGAATGGACGTGAAGAACAGAGCCAGAGAGCGGGGAACGGTGGGGCCGCAGCAGGGAGATAGGGACATGTGGGGGTCCTTGGGGCAAGGAGCCTGCCAGTGAAGAGAAAATTAGATGGGGTGCTCATTCCCTTCCTCTCCCTCCTCCCCCATCCCTTCCTGGTTAGGCTGTCACTACACGGAATGAATGAATGAATGAATGAATGAATGAATGAATGGGCAAATGAGCGAGTGGATGAGGCCCAGGAATAACCCCTATTCATGTATGTGGGTTGCGGTCCAGCCCTGAGTTGCCAGGTGAGCTTGGGTCACGTCCACCGTCTCTGGGCCTCGGTTTCGTCTATAGAACCTCAAGTTCTTCCTTCATTCCAGTCGATGGTCTTCTTTCCATTGTCCTTTCCTTGGTGTCTGACCCCACTGCACTTTAGCCTAGGTCGCTGGAGAGGACTATTCTGAGTGGATCCACCAAAACCAAAGACCCTAAGCAAACCCCATTTATGTCAGGACTTTTATGACTTCAAAGAGCCTTGACCTTTGGAGCAGAGGGTGGGAGCGACCATCCCAGGATAGGAAGTGGGTTTGGGGGGATCCCCCTCCCAGGCTGTTCAGATCCTGAATCTAATTTTTCTGTCAAGTTCTAGGCACGACATACTTTCCAGGCAGCCCAGAGAGAGACATAAAGTATTCATGACTATCAATTCATCAGCCGACAGAAATAAAATGCCTCTCAGGGATGCATTTCAAATCCCCGTCCTATGAGCCCAGGGCCACGTATTTCTGTTGTTTGCAGGTGGGTGTTGCTGCCCCGCACTTGAGTATTAAATGGGCCTGTTGAGTGCACTTCTGCAGTCACGAGGGCCCCACGGGGGTGTGCAGGGTCCACGTGTGGGCACCTACTGTGTGTCTGGTTTGTCCCGTACTTGACTTCATTCATGCTTGTGAAGTGAGACGTGCAAAGTTAGTGCTTTCTGAATGCTAGGTGGTTAGAATGAAGAGATGTGAGTTCAAGTGTGCCAGACCCTGGGAGCTCTTTATGCTACCTAAGTCGCCTCCAAGACACCTTTAAATTTTTTTCTGGGCTCTTTAAGGCTCAGTTTTCCCCATTTCATTACTGGGGATAAATAGCTTACTTGACTTATTGTAGGGAGAAACATTTTCTCGTTATCGTTAAGTTGGTACATGTGGTCAGACCAAGTGTTTTTTTGCGCGGTATGTGAGAAGTTTTGCAGAGGGATCTAAATGGAATCATCTTTCGCGAATTGCCTTTATTGAAAAGAATCAAAGCTCAGGACACCAAGACTGCCGAGGTGCCTGAACGCTCCCTCCAGCCTGAAGTAGTTTGAATAGCTGGCGGGAGGTGAGTCACCCAGGCTCTCAACACCAGTGGGATGGGCTCTAATATTCATTTCAACAAAATTCCAAGATGACAGCAATCTTTTTGCTGAGTCGTGGTCTCAGTTGGGTTGAAATTGATCTGAATGACTCTGATAACTAGAGCCTATGGTTTTTATCACCTTTGAGTTTAGACGAACCCCATAGCACATCGGTGGACATGTGTGTGGTATTCTGTATGAAAACGACAAATGTTACTAAGGCATGGGGGCAGGCAACCTTCTAAATAAAAGTAACAATGACAAAAAAAAAACCCAGCTCTTTTCGGTCATTTTAGGGATGTCACCGACCTGTGAGTTCTTGCTGGAAGAGAAGCAATGCTCGCCCCGTGGACACGTTGAACTTGCGTTGTCTTGTTTGGTGTCATTTTTTGAAAGCCTGCCTTTGTGAACCAAGTTTCATCAGGGGCACCACAGCGGTCTGAAGGGGGTGCTGGGGTGGCATTGTCACTGCTCCAGAACTGGGGATTGAGCCTAGAAATTCCAGGATTTGGGTGGGCTCAGGGTCCCCCTATGGAAGGGAAGGGGGTGTGCGCTGTCCGGAGGCACGGGAAAGAGAGGTGGGGGTGCTGCAGCGTCCAGGCAGAAGGTGAACGAGACCATGTGACGTGTCGTCCACGCCAAGCCGCTATGGGGAGTGGAACAGTTATGGGGAGTCTAAGAGTTATGCCAGGAGAGCAGCCGTGAACCCCCCTGCCCTGTGCAAAACAGGCTGTGGCTACTGACTGAGGCACCCACGGTGGTTGGTGCCCAGTGGAGACTGGGACCCCAGAACTGGCTCTCTGGCTCTTATAAGGGATCCTTCCCCCCAACCCTGTGGAGATAAAGAATAGCATCCTGTGTGACTTTTTATAACAAAAACAAAGGCTCATTTTGTGTCCTGTGCAGTCATTCTTAAATAATAGACACGACTTTGAGAGGTTTTTAGTGATAGCTTATCGCCACACCAGACCCGTAACAAGCATTCCTCCACGGACCAGTTCCAGCAGCCCCAGGAAGTAGGTGCTGCCGGGATCCCCATTCCACAGATGAGGAAACTGAGGCTCAGAGCAGCTGTTCTATGACCAAGGTCACATACCTCAGAAGGGGTAGAGCCAGGATTTGAAACCAGGTCTCTGGGACTCAAGCGATTCTGCACTGTCCTTCCTGCATCAGAGAAGCTGCTTTCCATCCAAGTGTCCGTGCTGGTGGTAACAAGCCTTTTCTGGGTTTCTTGCCTGGCCCCATGACACTTTAAGGTTCGTCAGCACCAATCCCTCCCATTCTCTGCTTCCCAGGGCCCAGGCGCTGACTGTGCCAAGAACTTGCCATCTCACCTCGCTCTCACACCAGCACCGGGCGAGAGGAGCACGCCGCTATACCCATTTCCCAGGTGAGCTAACTCGGGCTCAGAGAGGTAGAATAAGTTGCCTCAGGACACACAGCCAGCAAGTGGCAGAGCCAGACTCAAACCAAAGCCACCTGATCCCAGCGACAGAGGCCTTAACCCACCATGGACTCTTTTTCTCCCGTCCAATCATTCCCAACACACAGAGGCTCAACGGGGGAAGAACTTGGGAGCCAGTGAATAGTGTTGGTATTTAGAACTTTCAGCAGAATCTCAACAGAAGCTCTGGAAAAAATGCTGGGCGTTTTCCACCCCAAAGGGATGCTGTGAAAGTTGGCGACAGAGCCCTGGCAGAAGTTTGCTCAAGAAAACAAGGGGTTAAGGGGAAATGAATGGGTGACTTGTCATTTCCCTTCCCCCACTGGCCTCCTTTTGGCCACCGTGGAGCACCAGCGGCTTGCTCAACGCATGGTTGATAGGTGCGCACATAGCAGTAGGGTGCCTCCGATGGGACAAGGGAATTGCACGTTCCTTGAGCTCTAATAACGTCTTGATGTTGTGTTGCTGCTTGAACGCTGGGTTGGCGAATGTGAGGCGGGTTGGCTGGGAGTCTCAACATGGCCTGAAGCTTCCAGGAATTTCCTTCAGATAATAACCCAGAGAGCCAGGGGGAAACTGCCAGATAAATTAGGAAGAGCTGCCTGACGGAGCCTTTCCGGGCCCCTTTGAGGGGAGAAAATGTGCTCCCTTCTAAGAAGGTTACCTGCCCAGGTGCCAGCAGAATTGCCTCATTATTCCAAAGGGCCTCATGAAAAGGCTCACGCGCAGGGAGCCGGGACGGCCGACTCTTTGAACGAGAGACACCAGCCACGTTCAAACCAGTTTGACCTTGAAGGGCAGGGTGCTCAGAGCCCGGCTGCCTCGCTGGGGTTTAAGAGCAGATTATTTCCAGAAAGAAAGGAGGCAGCTCTTTCAGCCTCAGGCCAGAGGTGATCTTTTTTTCTCCTTTGGATTTTTAGGCAGTGAAATAAAATTGAGCCTGTATTGATGAAGCCTCATTCCTGTAAGAGCTCCAGACCTTGTTTGCCCTGGAAACACTCAAGGGAGAAAGCAATGGGGGAGGTAACCCGGCTTCCAGGTGCGGGGCAGCGAGCACAGAGAGGGCAAGCGGCTTAGCCTGAGTCACAGAGCCAGGCAGTCTCCAGGTGATAGGAGTCCAGTCCATGTTTCCAGAACATTCTGGAACATTCATCTTTTCACTAGCATGGGGTTTCCCAGCCTTGACACTGTGACCATTTGGGCCGGATCATTCTTCGTTGTGTTACAGGATGCTTCGCCGCATCCCTGGCCTCTGCCCGCCATGCCAGTACCCTCCACCCCATCCCAGTGGTGCCAGCACTCTGCGTGCATCGCCCCACTTCTTCCTCATAGTGCCCCCCCTCCCCCGGATGCCCGTGTTACAGACGGGAGAGGCCAGCCCTTGGCCCCCAGGGGTGATGTGTCCCAGGAAAGCCCGTCTGCTCAGGCACAGCCCAGTTGTCTGGGAGGTCCTCAGGCTTGCTTCGGGTCTGTCCTTCTATTCTTTTGCTTTCAATTATTTATTAAATGGACTCTCCCTGGGGGCCTCAGCGGGGGCCCTGGCTTTTGAAGTGCCCAACCAGGGAAGCAGATGGGAAGGCTGAACGAACCCCTGGGGTCCTGGGGGAAAGTGAGGGAAGTGTGAGGGGTCCAGGAGGGTCTGCTGGGGTTGCAGCCATTCCTTCTTCTCTCCCACATTCTCCTAGGATTGTGAGCCCCCTTCTCACCACCCAGGCTGTTTCTTTCTCACCTTCCCTCCACCTGCTCTCTCTCTCTGGGCACCTTCCCCAGAGCCAACCAGCACCACCCTGTTCTTACTAGAAACATGGTGCCATGGTGGTTTTCAACTGTACCAGGCTCCCTGCTAAGTTCTGTGTGCACCCACCCCCCAAACTCAAACCCCCAGAGCCCTGCAGGGAGGGGCTCACCACTCCCCAGAAGAGGGCTTCCCACTGCACAGCTGTGAATCCTGGAGAGGCATCCTCTGCAGCCCTGACAGCCTCACCTGTGCCCGATGAGACCCGGTGCGTCAACAACCGGCCCCCTCGCCCTCAAGGACGCCTCTGGGGCCCCCAGTGGAATCGAGCCCAGGTGCCCACAGCAGTGATCTCCACCCCGTGCCCTCCTTTCTCTGCCTCAGTCCCCATTCCCCCGGTGCCTCCTGGGATGGACCCCAAATGAGCTGCTTCCCCTCCCTGTGTCAGCGTCTGCTTCTGGGGGAGCCCAGACTAAGACAGCACCCACCACAGGGCTCCCCCCACCTGCCACCAGTGCCCACGCGTGTCCCCTGCACACTGCCCATTCCTATTTCTTTCCCAACAGGGGCAAGGCCAGCCTCCGCTGCCTCCAACAGAGGAGTATCCATGTGGTCTGGTGTTCCAAGAATGCGTATAGGAAGAATGAATGAATGAGTGAGTGAGTGAGTGAATGAAGACAACGCCAGACCTCGGATGAGCAGGGCGCAGGGGCTTGAAAGGGAAGCCCTGAATTTTCCCATGTTCCCAAGATTCCGACCAGTTGGCATTCAGTGTCCGTAGGAGCCTGTCCTGGGCACTGGACACTGGGCGCTTGGTCTTCATGCCAGCTGGAAGCTGGCAACTGCAGGCCAGGAGACACTGGCAAAGACTCGGGCTGGTTCCTTCTCTGTCCCCCTGTCGTGGAGGAGGCCCCTGGCTATGAGCTAGACACTCGCACTTGGCAGTGTTCCAAGAGAGGCGAGCAAGGGAAAAGAGCAAGCCAGCCCCATTGGACAGCCCGGGAGTTATGGAAATGCATTTAAAGTAGCTCTTCCAGCAGCTGCCAGCAGATTACTTCTTCTAGGCAGACTGGATGGCTTTAATAAAAAATGAGAACTTCTCCATCTGCTCTTTAAAGATAAGACCCTGGTTCCCCAAAACAGTGAGCGACAGAGGTCCAGGGGGCTTGGGGTGATTGGTGAGAGCAAGTCAGGCTGGTGACAGAACCGATTAGCTCGGATCCAGCAGCTTGAGGCTGATTCGGGGCCTCACGGCTGGGGGCCTGGGGGCAGAGGCCAAGGGTGGGACGCCAGTAATTAAGAGATCACTTCAGTCCTGTGATAGGCTCCTCTGCCCTCTCCACGGTCACGTGCCAGCCTTTCTCTCCTCTCTAGTTGTCGGATGGAAAGGACAAGTCTCCAAGGGCCTGGTAACCACTGGACCACGACTGGGTCCCTGAGCATGACCAGGAAAGCAGCCTGGTTGATAGAGGCCTCGGCCTAAAGCAGGTCCCGCTTCACTCGAGCAAGTTTAACCACCGAAAATGGGTGCCATGTGCACCCCAAAAGACATGGCTGGAGGAAACCCCCAGATGCCTCAAATCATGGCGGCCCTTCTAGGTCTATCTCTGGAGAAGGAGTAGGGAGCACACGCAGCTTCTGTGGGGCCTGGCGCTGATACAGTTGGGGGCCTTTGCTGAGAAAATGAATACAAAATGATTAGAGCCTTTCTCGGGGCCTTAGAAAGGGCCATGCTAGTGGGAGGCCCGGGGACTCCAACTGCATGGGTTTCACACTGCGCGTGTGCACACGTGTGTGTGTGTGTGTGTGTGTGTGTGTATACACATGTGTGTATGAGTATGGAAAGTGAGGTACTAGGCCTCATAGCTTTATATGTCACAAAGCACCACCAAGCAGTCCCCCTTTTATGGTGTTAAGTGACATCATTCGAGCTTCGAAGGAAAGGGAAAAGGTTCCCGTGTGCTCTCTCAGACGCGTTCTAGGACAATGTCTGACACTCCTGAATCAAAGTGATCCGATTTTCTGAGGATCTTTTAATAAAAAATGAGAACCTCTCCATCTGCTCTTTAAAGATACACCACTTACTACTGATTAGAGCCCAGACACTGTACAGCGAAACGTTAACTTGTAGAAGGTGGATAAGTTACAAACGATTGTCTAGAAGAGATGGGAATGACTGATGGCCAATAGAAAAGATCACCTCAGAGTTGACAATTTTTATTTTTTTGTCCCGAGGGACACCGGACACTAACTAGTTTTGTATTGAACTTTTTTATCAGTCTCTTGGACCTTCTTTGGAACCAACTTGGTCACCTGCTACTTTCCTCATTAGTGAATAAATTCACTGGGACATGTGCTCAGTGTGCGCTTACATGAGAGTGATGCTTTTAACGTGGTTGAATAGTATCCTTTGACATACTTCAGCCCCCATCCTCTAGTCCCTGTGACCACAGACTTATTTTATGCCCCAAGTTGTTCCAAATGAGAACCCCAAATGGAAGGCACGTGACTATCGTCATGGAAACTTCTTTAAGTCTACCTCCTTTTTAAGCCCTGAATTTTTTTTTTTTTCAGAAACCTGCTGTGGGGCCGGCCGAGTGGCGCATTGGTTGGGAGCTGGCTTGGGACGCCAGAGGGCCCCGGTTCGGATCCCATATATGAGGGCCAGTGACACTGCCCTCTACAGCTAAGATGCTGAACAACAGCTCAACCTGGAGCTGGGCTGCCGTGAGTCGCCGGCGACAGCGTAGGCTGCAACCCCTGCTGCAGTGGGTTGCCATGGCCCACTGGCGTGAGCGGCCAGCAGCCGCAGTGAGTGGCCGTCCAGAAGTCGGTGACTGATCTGCCTCACCCAGGAAGAGCGCAATGATGGTGCCAACTTGGGCCAGTGAAGCAACGTTCTCCACAACTAGACTGAAGAACAAAACTAAGGCAACTTGTCTGTTCCCCTTCCCCCAATTCCCCAGCACTGTTCCCATCCCCCAATTTCCCAATAAAAATCTTAAAAAAAAAAAAAAAGAAACCTGCTGTGGTTTTAGATGGAGCCAGCATTTATTCTCTCCCCTCCACCCCACCTCACCCTGCTCCATACACAAGGCTGTGCACAATGAAAACTTGCTCAAGGATGATTATTTTTTTTTTTGCACAAGACATTTTGATGCAGGTGTTTACCTGCCAGAGAGAAATTCACAGAAGTAGGAACAGTGATTGTTAGTCCTGCCACGTGGGTCCCAGGAGCCTTACAAGTACCTACAGCTGGGCCGTCCCATGTTAGCCAATGTGTACCTTAGTGAAATTGAAATTAAGAGCAGTCATCACACTGGCCACATTTCAGGCCCGTGGCTACTGTATTTGGACAGAGCAGATATAAAGGGCTTTTCCATCCTCTAGAAAGTTCTATCGAACAGCACTGGACCTGTGGAAGCTCTAGTTTTGTTTTGTTTTAAGTCTAGATTTTATTGGAGATTTTTTTGATAACAAAAGCAACAACTGTGTGTCATGGACCACTTAGAAAATACAGAAGATGACAAAGAGCAGAGAGGGACTCAGGTGTGGCTATCAGCTCAGCCACTCACTAAATCACTGAGTTTCCTCACAATGGGGAGCACGTGGGCAGACAGCCTCTGTTCTCTGGCCACTGAATGTCACTGAGGAGGCAGAGAAAATAAAGAAGAAAAGAAAAGAAAAGGGACCACACTTGAAACCCCCTTCCTCACCATGTGAGGCACTTTGCAAAGGGCTGACATCCTGGGGTGAAGGCAGGTTTGCTGGTCAAGGTCCAGATAGGAGATTGGAGCCCGGATAACCCAACAGCAGCTCAGAATGCCAGGAACTCCTCGCACAGGTGTTGACAGGGATGAAAAGCCAAATCCAAAGGCATGAGGGCAACGCAGGGATAAGCGAGGGCAGGAGATCACCCCCACACCCAGCCAGGCGATAGCAGGAAAGGAGGCAGGTTGTGTCACTGAGCCCCCAAAATTGGGGCCATCCTGAGGGAAGCACAGGAGAGGCTGCCTCAGAGGAACTGGCCACAGAGGAGCCTCATCTTCTGCCTGAGATGCCACCTGAAAGGCAGGAGGCCCCCCTGGGTCTCCCACCCCCACTTCTTCCCGCCAGTCTCCCGAAGGGCCTCTCATTGGCCCCGTGAAGATGCCAGTCAGTGGGCAGGGCAGCCTGGAAAATGTCGTTCTCAGGGGAACAGTGAGGGTGCGGGAGGGAGCAGTCACTGATGTCCTGTGCTAGGGGCAGAAGTGGGTCCCCCCAAATTCATATGTTGAAACCCTAATCTCAATGTGACCCTATCTTGAGGTAATTAAGGTTAAATGAGGTCATAAGAGTGGGGTTTTAATCCAGTAGGTCTGGTAGCCTTATAAGAAGAGGAAGAGAGGGCTGCCTCTCCCATCAACTCTTCCATCAGCAAGCCGAGAAGAGAGCCCTCGCCAGCACCCCAGCAGGCTGGCACTCACTGGTCGTGGACTTCCAGCCTCCAGAACTGGGGGGGAATAAATTTCTGTTGTTTAAGCTGCCCAGTCTGTGGTCCTCATGGCCGCCCGAGCTCACGAAGACATTCTGCGATTCTGGAAATGTGTCTCCACAAACGGGCTGTGCTAGGCAGGAATGTGGTCCCCAAACTGCCCACGCCCTCATCCCCGGAACCTGTGAGTATGTTACCTGACATGGCAGAAGGGCCTTTGCCGACGTGATGACGTTAAGGATCTTGAGAGAGAAGGTGGTCCTGGGTTTTCCAGGTGAGCTCCATGTAGTGACGAGGGAACTTGTAAGAGAAAAACAAGGGCCGGGGCGTTCGTGTCCGAGCAGGAGAGGTGACGATGAGCAGAGGTCAGAGGGATGCCACTGCTGGCTTTGAAGACGGAGGAGGGGGCCGCGGGCCCGGGAAGGTGGGCGCCTCTGGAAGCTGGAAAAGGCAGGAAATGGACTGTTCCCTAGAACCTCCAGAGGGAAGCAGCCCTGTCCATGCTTTGATTTTAGGCCAGTGAGACCCAATTGAGACTCAGGACCTCCAGAACGGTAAGAGGACAAAGCTGTGCTGTTTTAAGCTGCTAAGTTTGTGGTGATTACTGAGAGCAGCAAGAGGGAACTGAGACCCTGGCCCCGTTTGTGATATATAGTCAGCACCCTTCACTGAGGGTGGTGTTTCCCCATGAGGCCCTTCATCTCCGCCCTAGAAGAGCCTCAGACGAGCAGCAAAGGCGTGTCTTCCTTTTTCCTTATCCTTAGTATTTGGGACCCTGTTTGCTTGTTTGCTCAGAGAATACACAGCTCAATGTTGGATCCTCCGGTGAACCTGGGAGGTGGGCAGTAAATACGGCAGAGCGGCTAAGACGGCAGATTTGAAATCTAGTCTTGGATTTTAAGTCCTGGCTCCGCCATGTACTAGCTGTGTGGCCTTGAGATGGTTACTCACCCTCTCTGAGGCTTAGTCCTTCTGTGGGTAATGTGAGGAATTGTGATAATTCCTGCTCCACACGCCACTGGGAGGTTAGACTTTCTCTCGTCAGTGGGCGTTCCTTGATTGTCTGCCATGTGCCCGGCACAGTTCCAGGTCCTGGGGAGACTGAGGCATTCCAGAAACCAAGCTCTTGGTTTTCAAAGAGCCCACTCTGGTGGGTTCAATGATAGAACATCATTTAAGCACAGTACCGGGTATACAATAGGTGCTCAAGCAATGCTGCCCATGACTTCCTCACTGAAGCAATCACAGAGGTTTCAGCATCTTGTCAAAGTCAAGGTGAGCGGGTGCAGGCGGGAACCAGGATCCAGGTTTCCTGTCCCCAGTCCCGGGGCGGTGGGGCTGGAGACAAGGCCTCGCTCACATTTCTAAGGCAGCTCATCCTTTAAGGCTCTGGAGTCAGCTCAAAGGGGGCTTGGTTGACTCCGTAAAATAAAACACAATTTCTTTTTAAGGCACTAAAGGGCATAGTATGATGAATCTCCAAAGTGTGTTAGAATGTGACAGCCCCCACCCCGTGCAGCCAGCAAGACTGGGAGGTCCCCTGGGCCTCACTCCCGGAGGTTCCCAGGAAAACATCTTCCTGAGCTCCTCCCCCACCGCCATGCCCGGGGTTCATCAGGTCTCAGAGCTCTTGGGACCATCACTGGAAAAGCCCCAAGCACAAGAGCAAGACTTGCTTCTCCCAGGCCCCCATGGGCCTGGCTCCTGGCAGGAAGCAGAATGAAAGTCTGGGGTCAGACTCAGGCCCGGGGACTTGTTGGGGGCAGGGCCACTGACTGGGGGCCAAGGGCCAAAGCTGGCCCTCAGGTGTGTTTGTTTTGGTTAGCCCCGTTTTCAAAATCTAGTTCCTAGGGGCTTTTGAAAATGGAATGCGGGGGGAGGGAGATGGGATCAGCAATAGTCTCTGGTGCCGCTCCCAGTTCACCACCATCCAGTTCCCTCGGCTTCACCCGCTTTGTGCGACCTCGGTGACAGCCAACTCTCTGGCCCTTATTCTAAAGTAATGGTTCTCAATCGCAGCGGCTTTGCCTCCAGGGGGCATTTGGCAGTGCTTGGAGCCGTTTTTGGTCATCACAAATGGTGGGGTGGCTGCTACTGGTGTTTAGTGAGTGGAGGCTGGGGTCCTGCAGGGTCCAGCGCGGCCCCACATGGACAGTGATCCCACCCCCAGCGGACCCCCGAGGCACAGACAGGGTGGGCAGTGACCACCGACTCCTGTCCACTGGTTGAGTGGCCTCCCCCGACCCCTCACGTCAGGGCTGTGTCAGCTCACACTTGAACTGGGAGCCAGGCAGCGTGTGGCCATAATCCCTGACCCCACTTCCACCCGGCCCCCCTGCCTGCCATGAAGGCCCCCCGCCTCTGGCCCGCACACCTCGCGCCTGGACTGCTGACCTAAGTCAGAGGAGAGCTGAGTAATGAAGCCACACCCAGCCTTAGCTTCACTTTCCATGAACTCAGCGACTCACCCCACCCTGCCCTGGCAAATTAGAAAACCAGCTAAAACAACCAATCGTTCTTTCCTGTTCCAACCCAGAACATGCAATGCGAAAGGGAACATTCCAGGATTGATGAAACGAGGTGGGGGGTGGCGGGGGGGGGGGAGGCATGTGACCCAAGAACCTGCTGAGGTCCTTTAATCACAAAACACAGCCTTTGCTGAACTTGAACCCCAGCAAGTAAGGAGCACTCAGCTTCACCATTGATCTGTTAGATGCGAACAAAGGAAGATATATGTTCTGTCAGCTGGCCAAACACACAGAGCTTTCTGCCCGTTGGCGATGGTGGTGACGGAATCACACCTTAATAAGAATTCTGAGGAGTTTGAATTGCACTGCGAAGTCAGAGGGAAGACAACGGCCCCAGGAGCCCGTCAGGATGCTGCTGGACCCCCGCTCCTCAGCTCTCCCTTCCTTCTGGTCCCTGGGTCTGGAGGACAAACCAAATGCGGGCGAGTCACCACCCCATCGCTGTCTCCAAAGTGACCCTTCTCTGTGCTGTGCTCTCTGGAACCCACTGGCACCCCTGCCCCCAAACACCCCTGCATGCACAAACCACGCACGCCCAGGCCACTATCAGCACCCCAGGGAGCTGCTCAGACATGCAGAATCCTGGGCCCCACCCCAGACCTGCTGAACCCAAACCTGCATTTTAACAAGACCTCCAGGGGGGTTGTGTGGGCACGTTAGAATCTAAGCAACCCTGAGCCAATCCACTTAAAAAAAAAAATTTCACACCCAGAAATGAGGGTTAAAGTAGCCATTTCTTTTAAGTGTGCAGTTTCCAGGGACTAGGGCCGCTCTGGGCTGTTGGCTCTTTGGCTAGGCTGCGGGCTGAGGGCCAGGGGACTCCCCTGCTGGGTGGCGAGGCTACAGGCCCCAACACCCACTGTTCCACATGTGCAGTATAGCATTGCGCGCATCTGGCAGCCGTGCCTCTGTGATCTGGAGTCCGGGACTCGGAACTTGGGACAGAGGCTGGAATGAAACCACCCTCTGCTCTCCCAAACCCGAAGCCCACAGGTGCTCCTTTACCACCAACAGAACAAGCATCTGGATTGAGCAGAAAGCATCTGGAACAAAAAGGCCCCCAGGCGACCTGAGTTGTTAATTTTGGTTGAATGTCCTTTGTTATCCAGAGAATGTCCTGTGGAAACTGACCATGTGGTCCTCGGTGGGGAGTGGAGAAGGGGTGCAGGCGGGGGCAGGGCCTTCGCCTGGACCACCAGCACTCAGCTCCAGAGGCAGCCAGGTGCAGCAGGGAAAGACCGAAAGCCTAAGACTGGCTCTGCCACTTGCTAATCGTGTGGCCTTGGGGCCTCCGCTTCCCAGCTGTAGAATGAGAGTGATGATGTAGCTCCTGTGACTGTGAGGACTGGGTGAGTTAGAGTGTATGGAGCACAGAGCACAGAACAATGCCTACACACAGTAGGCACAGTGCCTGCACACAGTAGGTGCCGAGTGCGCTGGTGCGGGGTTCGTTGTGTCCTGCGGAGAGGGCACAGGGGACAGCACACTGCATTTGGGCTGGGTCCAGACAGACCACCTCTCTATCACTCAGCAGCCCTGGGCCTGGAGCAGTTCGCTTGACCCACTGCAGCCACGGTTTCCCATTTGTAAGGCAGGAGTGAGTCACCGTGATGGGACTCCCCGTGGGACTCCCCTTCAGTTCTCACAAAGCCCAGCACTTTCATTGTTCCCATTTCACAGATGAGCAAACACCCGCACAGAGGAGCTTGGAAATCTCCAGAGACTCAGCCCCCACCCTCCTGCCCTGGGATCGGGTGTGGAGCACAAAGCGTCAGGAAGTGGGGGACTTCTCTTCCTTTTGGAAGATGAAGGTTGAGAGGAGGGTGCGAGGGAAGGCTCGAGACAGTCCCGGGACCTGCTCGGTTTCAAAATACCTCCCGTAAATGTCCGCAAGGGGACACATGCTGGACACTGGACGCCTCTTCAGCTCACTTCTCAGAAGTGGGGGGACCTGAGGAACTCAACCCTCAGAAGGAAATGACTCCAGTAACACTTGGGAGAAGGCCTCCGGAGCCCACACTCAGCGTGGGTTCCGGGATGTCACGAGGCCCGAGGACAGCAGTCCCTTCCCAGCTGCAGTGACCTGTGACTGCCCCTTCCATCTCCCTGTGGGACTAAGGGTCAGGCCCTTCAAATGGAACCGTTTCGGCTTGTCTTTGAGATCTGCTGGAAGGATGGGGGACGGGATGACCCCCAAGAGCCAAGGAGAAAAGAAGGCTCGGGTGGGGGTGAGAAGGGTGCTAGAAACTCCCCCCAAAGCCCCGCACAGAACGTGTCACCCAGCTGTTGGACCAAGACCGGCGTCTGGTCCATAGGCTGACCAATAAGCAAATTCCGGAAACAAGAGGTAGATGAGTTAGATTCCGGCCACGAGGAATGTGAAGGAAATGCTAAGAGTGAGGAGAGGCTAAGGGTCCCAGAGCGGCTGGGTGGCCCTGGCGGGCAGTGGGGCACAGACAGCCTGAGGCAGCAGGAACCCAAAGGGAGGACCATGCAGGGGAGTGTGCTGGGGAGGTAGGGGGAGGACGAGGGGGAGGGGCCCATGGGAGGGGTCCCGTGAGGGGCAGAGCCCCGGGACCATGTCCGTCAGCCACCTGGCTCAGGGACCTGGATAGCCATGGAGTCCCCCGCTCCCGCCCTGAGCTTCTCCTGATGCTGAACTCACCCCTAACAGGGACCTTAGGAGCTAGAACACTCACCCCACCCCCTCCACCCCTGCAGGCCTCAGCCTGACCAGCACCTCTTGAGAGGCTGGCTCAGAATTGCAGATCCATGCCCCCATAATGGGGCGCGGTCCTGAGCTCAGCCCACATCTAACTGTGGGGAGCCTGCTGAGGACAGTTGGGGATACTGAGGCTGTGGCACACCGCTACATGCCTCTATGCAGGACCCTAAGCCTAGTGGAGCGCCTGGATAAGAGAGTCTGCTTAGTAACTGCATACGCAAGGCTTAAGACACCCCCAAAGGTACCCATTCCCACGGCAAGCCCACCACATCTGCTCACCACTTCTGCTTGTGTACCGTTTTAGAATAGGGTCATGGCTTCAGGGATTTCAGGTCTCCTGAAATCCCCAGCCCTAGTTCCTGGTTTCTGTATGCCTATGCCCAAAGCCCCCTCCTAAAACCCCCCTAGCAAATCCCCTATGCTTAGATAAGAAATTATTCCTGGTAAAAGAGGAACTTGCTCTCTATATAAGCGGTGTGCCTTTTAATAAGTGATGGCTGTCACTTTCTGCCATCCGCAGTTAGTGACCCTCCTAATCCCAACTTTGGTGTCTGTGCCATCTCTTTCTTTTCTCATTTCCTTGCACCGATCAATCCTGCTCAGGGACCGTTTGGTGGGTTCCTGGCCTGATCATCCAGGGGCCCTGGCTGTCGAGCTGGCTCTTGACATCTAACGCCCCCCACCCCCATATCTTTTGCTCACGCCCAAACCCGCAGATGCTGAGGGCAGGGGTGGCCGGGCCTCCTGTGCCTCACAGGTCATCAGGCACAGAGTAGGTGCTGGATAAACGTAGAAGGGACACATGACTGAGTGGATGAATGGCTGGATGACAGTCCTGGCTTTTGCCTTGGGTGTGGGCAACCCATGTGGCAGACATGGCTGAGAAACGTTAGGAAAAATAAATGGAAATTAAATACTGTTTGTTCCTTTGGGACCTGAGTCTTCCCGATATCCCCAAACCCCAGAGAAAACCTTCCATGTCTTGTGAGCAACAACAGCATTCGGTGGAAACAGAGAGAGGGCTGAGTCCCTGGGGTGAGTCAGCACTGTGGAGAGTGGAGATGCTGAGAGGACCATAACCAGAATGAATTATGGGGACGCAGACCAGAGTGACCGTGACAAATCGACTCCCCCACCCCAGATTTGCA
Organism: Hipposideros armiger; assembly: GCF_001890085.2. Taxonomy (NCBI): domain Eukaryota; kingdom Metazoa; phylum Chordata; class Mammalia; order Chiroptera; family Hipposideridae; genus Hipposideros; species Hipposideros armiger. The sequence continues at coordinate 4,321,071 of NW_017731382.1, forward strand.
GACAGCGAGCGGAGAGTTTTGGGCTTTGAGTGGGTGTGCAGGGGCTTGGAAGCGATCTTTTCTTAGGGTGCAGGGACATTGCCACTGGGGTTCAGACCCCAGCTGGATTCCCTCCCAGAAGCTGATGGCCAATGTCCGTGGACAAAGCAATTGAATGAGCCAGGCGTCTGTTCGTGTGTGTGTGTGTGTGTGTTCATGTTCATAAAGAATAAAGGGTAAGAGTCAATCCAAGATGCTGAGACCCCATTCATACCTCCAAAGCCAGGTTTAACATCCAAGACAGGCTGGCTAGCTTTAAGGAAAACAAAAAGTGTTTGAAAGACAAAAAGCAGCTCCTCTCTGTCTGTGAGCAGAGAGCCCACCCCCACCACCACCAAAAAAGAAAATGTCAGGATGGGCTGAGGGCGGGGTGGCGCTTGCTAAAAGGCCTGTGTGAAGATAGAATCAGAGCTTGTTTGCTCACCCAGGGGGACAAGCAGCTCCGAAGAGAAGTGGCATCCGGGTCACCTGCGCCCTCATGGACCAGGGAGGAACCTGGGACCACGGTGGGGACTGGGGTCTGCAGCACCCCTCCGTCAGATTCCCTTTTCTGGTTCGTTTTGCCCTTGAAAAAAATAAAAAGGAGAGGACCCGAAATGAAGGGGATGGAATGAATTACCGGGAGGATCAGGCCCAGGACCTCGCAGAGTCTTGCATAAAATCTTACGAGCAATATAAACACAGCGGCCGCCAACCTCGTCACCAGAAATATTCAATAATAAAACACAGCTGTCGGCGCTGGCGTTTCCCAAGCTGAGTTTGTCATTCTTGCCGTTAGAAATGCTGACAAAGACAAAAACTGTAACATGAAAACTAGTTTTCTTTTCCCCCCAAAGAGGGAGATTTTTGTGAACTACAGTTTAAACATTCACTCAAAATTTAAAGTACAGAACTTCTTGAAAACTCATTTTGACCAAGGGTTTGTGAGAGACCTTGGTTGATCCTGGCTCCGATAATCGCTTTGATTCAAAATCTGCCCCTTGATTATTCAAATACCCTCCAGCCCCTGTCCGTGGCTCCCCCCAGGGGTAATTAAACAGGAGCCTTCCGAGCTGACTCTGTGCGATGGACGTGGCACAGTGCTGGCAGCGGCTGTTGGCTGGTCTTGTTGGGACTTTATAATAGCAAAACCTTACAATTGTTTTGTCCAAAGAGAAAGAACCCGATGTGGGAAACCAGACACAACGCTGTCCTCTTGCCTCAAAGCTTCCCACTCCCTGGGATCCCAAAGATGGCAGCAGGGTAAAAGCCCAGCGTTTAGGGGGTGGGGCCTGGGTTCAGTGGGGGAAGGCAGTCCAGGGGCCAGAGTTCTCTGTCACTCTTGTGTTCTCGGGTTTTTTTGTTTTCTTTTCCTCGTGGGAAGACACATGCGATTCAAGTACATACCAAGTCCAGGGTGTGTGTAGTGCAGGAAGGAGGAAGCCCGGAAATGAGAGTGGGGATGGAGGCAGAGAGGGAGCAAGTCAGAGGATAAATGAAGTAAGGCCAGGGCTTTCCAGAGATCAGGGAAGACGGGGTGTTTTGAGCCCAGAAAATAGATTTGTTCACATCTCTGTACCTGAGACATAAAAAGTAAAATTAAAGTAATGAACTCCATTAAAGAAATAAGCACATAAAACTAAGGGAATTTGGAGAAGCACAGCGGGTGGGGAGAAGTCAGAGATTTGACTGAGGGACTCAGGAGAAGGTTCCATAGAAGAGGTGACATTCGGGCTGGGTTGTTGAGGGATGTGTAGGAGTTTTCCAGACACAGAGTCTCAAAGGATGGGAGGGCCTAGCCAGTGGCCCAAGAGCTCTGAGGATGCTTTGATACACAGTATTGCACCTTTCTGATTCATTCCCTCCTTCTCCGAGCCTGACCCTTCCGGGCAGCATTGCCACAGAGCTGCTCCCAACCCCTCACGGCATCCTCCTCCTCGCCTTGTGGTCATCACATCCCCCATCTTGGTGGATGATCTGGGAGTGGCATTTGGCAAGGAAGCAGCTATGGGATTTGGGGGCTGTAATCATCTTTCTGTTGCACTTGCTGGCACCCCAGCCCCATCACAGGCCCTCTGGGCAAGCCTGCTTTGGGGGCAGCCACCTTTCCTTGAAGGCCAAGTAATCTACGTGTTACCAGCCCATCCAAAATCAGAGAAGAGGCTTCAGAACAGGGGTGGGGACCCCCATGGAAGCTGCCAGAGCAGGTTGCAGGTGCTCTGGCCTCAGGATGCTGCAGCAACATCTGAAGAGCTTGTGGCCTACCAGGGCCAGAAGGCCCTCCTTGAGAGAGAGGTCAGCGTGACATGCTCCAGGCCAAGGAGTCAGCTGAAAAGCCCCCTTAAATTCACCAGTGTGTTTGTTTTGTGTGTGTTTAAAAATGGGTTCTCTTATTAAAATGATGCTTGGAACATTCTAGAGTGTTGGACCTGCTCTGTATCTTGATTGGGTGGTGGTCATGCAGTGTATGAATTTGTCAGAAGTCACCGAAATGTAGGCTTAAAATGTGCACATTTAATTGTATGTAAATTATACCTCAACTAATAAAAAAAAGTATAAGAGGGGTGAAAATGACGTTTCATAGCATTTCCTCTTGGTTGAATATGATGTGTCATGGGATTCAGCTTGGAACAACTCTAGCCTGGGTCTCAAAGTGGTTCCTGCCTTTGGTGCCTCTTGGTGGTTTGAGGTTTAAATACTGATTAAATGGAGCTAAGGGCTCAGAGACCTGGACAAAAAGATGGCCCTGCTGTTGGACGCTGTTACGAGCACAAAGCAGACTGACAGGGCAGCGAAGAGGCACTGTTATCACTTTTCTTAAAAGTTCCATAATTATCCCTGCGCCGCCTGAACTCAGAGGCGGGCGCGCGTTGCAGTAATGATGGCGCTGTGCAGAAGGTGATTTGCCCCTGGCTGCAGCCTCGTCAGACTCCACGGAGGGAAGCTGTAACCCAACGCGCATGAGTCTTATCTTCTTCAGAGAGAATCATCACCTGCAGAGAGGAGGCTGGGGCAGCGGCTGGCGGCCACGTGCCTGTCTCTCCGGCTGCCTCACTCCCAGAGCCTTTAGCAGAGCGACCCCGACCCGTCTCTTTACCTCTCCCCTTGTCTGGCCGTCTCCTTGGAGAGAGAGAAGCTCTGTGGTTGAAGAGCTCTTGGGGTGAAGTGTGACTGCGTTCTCCTTTGATGGGAGTATAACAGACATCCTGAAGTGCAGAGGCCCACGGCACCGCCACTCACCAGGAGAACCCACCAGGAGGCGGGGACCCCAGATCAGGCACAGGAGAGCTCAACCCTGGGCCCGCCACCCCAGCGCGCTTTCCCACAGGCCCCCCAGCAGGGGTACCTTTCAGCCACGCTTCAAACGAGTCAATCAAATCAGACAGGCCTCCCTCCCTCCCTTTCTGCACATCAGCTCAGGGAGTGTGGGAGGCAATCCACGGACTAGACAGTCTCAGTTAAATCAATAAAATATTGTGTGTTTTTTTAAAAAAATGAAGTTAAGCGCATTATCTTTCCACCACACTGTTAGGGCTCACCCGGGACATTACCAGAGACAGAGGCCCACAGTCCAGCTGCTGCGAGGTGGCCTCTTTTAAAATGAATTCAGTGTATTGAAACAGCACGCTGGCTGGGGAACTGGGGGCCGGGTGCGGGGGACAGCTTTCTTTTTTTAAAGCCTTATTAAGTGCCTTTTTGAAGAAGGGGAATGCAGAGTCCAGGATGGAAGGTCCTCTCTTTCCCTCCAGTGTCTGCAGCTGGTGTGGCACCAATGCCGTTCAGCCCCGTGGCTCTTCCTGAGTCATTTGTGGCAGCCACAGGGGGTCTCCCGGGGAACATGCCCTGTTAGAGACCCCTGAGGGTCTTTTGAGGTACGTTGAGTTGTGAAGTAGGAAGACCAGTGGCTTCCAGCTTGGTTTGGGTCCTCAGGCATTTATGGTGCACCTACTGTGTGCCAAGCAATTCAAATAAGCAACAGTCGCCCTGTGCCAGTCCCTATTCTAAGATCTCCCCGCACGTATCAGTTCATTTCACCTTTACAACCCCCCCGCCGGGAGATGTGGACCTGCTTATCCCCTGGACAAAAGAGAAACGGAGGCACAGGAAGTGGAGGAAGGTGACCAAAGTCACGATGGTCAGAGTGGAGAAGGCAGGACTCCAACCCCATCCATCTGGCCTTGGAGTCCAGGCAGAGATGGACCCACCATCTTGGACACCTCAGAGGCCAAGGCCGGAGTGCACAGGGGTCCCAGACACCTTGCCTATCACCCAGGCCACTGCCAGGCTGTGAAAGGGCCACCTCGAGGCACAGCCCTGGGGCAGGAATTCTATTCTCCCATAAAAGGAAGCTGCATTTGCAGAAGGAGCCACATTTGGCTGGTGAAATCTATCCAACCAAAAGTTATGCCCAAGTTGTTATAAATTCAAACTCAGATGTCAATGGCAACTCCTATCTCACAACTATTTTGAGCCCAGGAAAGCCCACAAGTGTGTCTATTCTGAGACAACGATACAAAGAGATCCAGTTAGAAAAATGTTCAGAGAAACCTGGGGATTATAATTACTCCTACACCCGGGAGCGCTCGGCTGCTCTCACTTTATAAAGTGGCTTTGCAGAAGCTGTATCTCAGTGTTCTGCCCCAAAGGTGGCTGGGGATGGGGGTGTGTGGGGGGAGGGTGTGTGACAATATTGTTAGTTGATAGAAGTTCCCCCCCCACCCCGACACTGAAAGGCTTGGGGTAGAAATGGGCCAAGGACCTCGTGGGCGAGCAGGAGTCCCCAGGAAGTTGTGCAGAGGGCTCCATGGTGGCACAGACAGAAAGGGTCCCAAACCCGGGAAAAGGAGGAAATGGAGGTAAGTAAGGGCCAAGGCTCAGAAGCATAAAATCTTGGCCTTATTTTAAAGCTAACAGTGTTGGCCTCTATGTAGTGGCTGTTTTATGTCATGGCCGGGATTAAGCTAAGCCCTGGACATGTATGAACTCACTTACTTATCAAAACAACCCTGTGAAATATAATCTATTAGAATCCCCCTTCTACAACGGGTAAAGTGGAGGCAGAAAGATTTAATGACATCTTAAAGTCGCGCACAGCGGGGCAGTGAAGCCAGGAGGAGTTTACGTGAGTCATACGACTACCTCTCAGAGGGTCCAGAGTGGTAGGTGTCTCTGCAGAGGCCATCTTTGAATGGAGGTGACTCAGGCAGACCTGGAATTTCTCCTTCCACCTCCGCCTTCCTGCAAACCCCTGGAGAAGGTACAGCCAGGCGTGTCCGAAGAGGCACCCTTAGCTTGCGTGCGTCTCCCTTCCTAGCCCCGCCGCAGAGAAGGCATCCGCCAGCCCCATTTCACAGTGTGTGGAAACTGAGGCCTCCCGAGGGCAAGTAAGTTCCTGGAACCACACGCCCCTGGGGTCTGGAACCGACTGTGGAAATACTCAGAAGTATTTATGGGCAAGAGGAACACTGTCGCTCGGGTTTCATTTGGGGCACAAACTGCCGGAACCCACACAGTCATTTTGTGACATTCCTAAACCCAACCCAAGCCAAACCCAACCCAAAGCAAACGGTGATGGTAAGTCACTCTGCAGCAGGGGTCCCGGTGAACACCACGCACCTGAGGCTCCAGCCTGAGCCCAGGAGGGTTACAGGGTGAGGGGTTGAGGGGGGCCCCACAGAGGCACAAAGATGGGCTGTCTCCCAACACAGCTGCACCCTGTAGGGTTTGCAGGTTCTGTCACTGCCTTGAGAATAGAAAACGCCAACGTCCCGCCATTGGAGTGACCACACTGCCGGCTTCTCTGTGGGAGATCCAGTCCGCCTGGCACCAGCCCACCACCCTCGGGCACAGAACTGTATTTGGCTACACCCTGAAGCAAATAAATGAGATAAAAATGGGTAAGGTTCAGACAGCACGGTGTCTGTATGCGGGCTTTGTCTGGGGCAGCAGGACCCGGGTTCTGGCACCCCGGAAAGGGGCTACTCCATGGGGGAGAGAAGAAATCGCAGTCACAGCTAGGGAGCCCCAGAGCCCGGGGCCCCAGGGAGGCTGTTCGCCAACCTGGCCCTGGGAGGAGGGAGCACGGGCCCCTCCTCTGCAGGTTTGGGGGACGCTGGGAAAGGTAGGCCCAAAGAACCCAAATCATTGTGGGGGTAATAAAATGGGAAGAACGTGGTGGTCGCCATGAATCCTATGGACTGAGAGCTTATGGCGTGTCAGCACAGACCAAGGGCTTTTCAGATATTTTCTCATCTCTTCCCGACCACCGCCCCCAGGGAAGGGCAGTTTCTGGCCAGTGTCCCCAGCTCCAAGCCTCCATTCCTAACCCCTTGCTCTGCTGACTTGGAACTTGGGGGACTCTGTGTCAAGTGGGGGCAGCCCTGGGCTGGAGGTGGGGAGAGGGGGCTGCCTGGCTTCTGACTCTGACCCTCAAGGCCCCTTCTTGCCCTGAGCCTCATGTCCCCACCTGGGCTCCCAGCCCCCCACGTCAAGGGTTTGGTCAGCGTTGACTTGTTTCAGCCTCAGGCTTTCGGGGAGCCCAGAGGCTGACATGTCCCAGTGGGAGCTCTGAGACGACATCAGTGAATGGTCCCCACGGTATCATCTTCCCAAGGTGCTGAGACTGCAGGGAGGGCAGGGCTGACCAAGTGCAAACCCCAGAGACCCTGAGACGGCGTCCTCATGAATACCAGCATAGCCTCTGGATGGAGGGCTCGCGGTGTCTGTAAGGTGGGGATGGCCTTTGTTTTTGACTCATTATAAGAACTGTCTGGGGGCTCAACCAAGACTGAGCGAAAGGAAGCCAGCCTCCAGGATTAACTAGACAGACACCCAACAGCTCACCATTTTCGTACCAGTGTGTCAGAAAAACCTAGAATCTTCCGGGTGCGAGGGGTGTGTTGGCAGAGGGGAAGGCTTGGAGGCCAGAGGGAAGGTGCCGCGGGTGCACACAGCTGAGCCTCCTGGGGCTGGGACAGGGATCAGGGGCACCGTTAGGCGTGAGCCAAAACTAGAGTGCACAGCGAGGTCTGTAAGCTTACGACTGGCAGAGGAGATCCGTTGATGGGGGAAACTGGGGACGTCTCAGAAGGAGCAGAGTGGGTGGGAAGTGGCAGGTGGGACTCAAGGTTGAGCAAGTGTGGCTGAGGAATCAGAAATTATGAGCGTAGAGGGAGGGGGGGATGGGTCTAGACAGGGAGGCGGGGCAGGGGCGGTGAGACGAGGCGAGAAAGGAAAGCAGGGTCAGAGGCTCTTGTTCAGCCCAAGACAGGAAAAGCCAGCGGAAAATTTTCCACTTTCTTCCCCCGAAAACTCCCTCACCAGACAGACTTCTTGCCACTAAGAAGATACATTTTTCTTTTATCTGTTTTTCTGTTTCCTCCATGAACTGTCAGAATTACAGGTGCTTGGCGTGGAGGAGAAGTCAGGTTCCTCCACCCTTTTCGGATTTTTGGGGTGAAATATCCTGGCTGTGTCTCTGTGTCATGTCATTAGGAGAAGTTTATTTTCTTTGGGGCAGAAGTGTCGACCGATTAATTTTCACCGGGACAGAGCGTCAGTGAGTCGCCATGATGCACCTAGGAAATGGCTTTGGGGCCTCGGCAAGCCAGTGTTCGTGCTTCTGTGTCCTAAAGGGAACGCAGTTTCGGTTTTGGTGGGCATGGAGGTGGCTTGGTCTTTATATAGATGAAGGAGAATTCATCCATGACTGGGGAGGTAGCGGGGGCCGGGCCTTCCTCATCTTTGTATTGAGCTGTAACACTCACGGGCCCATCACTGACCGGTGCACACACACATAACCAGCCCCCCAAATCAAGAGATAGGGCATACCCAGCCCCACAGAAGCTCCCTCCAGTTCCCCCCGAAAGGGGCTGTCATTGCTTCAGACTGCTTTAACTCTGCTTTTCTTTTCTTCCAACTGGATACAGAGCAAGCAAATGAACACGGAGCTTGGCCCGTCCTGGGCGTCATCTTGTCCCAGGCTCACTGGAGCCCTCTGAGTCCCCTAAACCATCATCTGCCCTTTTCATAGATGGGCCACCTGAGGCCGCTGAGTCTGGGGTTGCCCGAGGTCACACGACTACATGGGGTAGAACCAAGGTCCAGGCCCCCAGCAGGCAGAGTTCAGAGCCCATGCCCTTCCTCATTGACCAACCTCCTCTCTGATTCAGTGTTGTCCACAAAGGAGACATGACGTGTTCCACAGCTGATGTCCCCATGCCTCGGCTGAGAGCCTAACTTGGCAATTCCCAGCAGGTACCCCAGGACACGGTAAGTGCACAGTCCATGTTATTGAATGAATGACATGCTGACTGCCTGAATGGACCACCACCACGTATGTGCATATCGGACCGAAGTCCTGCGAGACAAGAGAGGGGCTTTTCTAGAGACGACAATAGAGGGGACCAACCGCCTCACTTGGGTTCCCCACAGCCAGGCCGTGAGACAGGACGTGGGTGGGCGGGTCGTTCATGAGGGCTGTAGCTCCGGGAAGCTAGCAGGGGAGGAAGGATGATTAAGCTTCAGAGATGAGCAGCTTCCTCCAAAGGAATCGTGGAAAGCACCTTGGAATTGCCCTGCCCGGGCTGGGCAGCCAGGGTCTCCACCCACTGACTCCTGCACTCACTGCTGGGGGCTGCTGGGGGCGTTTCCTGCTGCTCCTGCACGCGGGTGGGGGGGCAAGCATCAGGCTGCCTGGAAGAGCAGGGGGCAGCCGGGCGGCCAGCTGAGGGGCGAGCAGAGGGCGGTGAGATGGGCTGATGGAGCTGCACGGGAATTTGGGGCGGCTGAGGGGCCCTGTGGGCCAGCAGATCCCACCACAAGAATCTAGAGAGGAGAGTGAAAAAAACACGTAACACTTGTGAGGACTTTGTATTTGCCAGTGTCAGTCGGTTTGGGCTGCTGTAACAGAATACCACAGACCAGGTGGATTATTAAAAAAGTTATTTATTTCTCATAGTTTATTGCTCACAGTTTTGGAGGCTGGAAGTTCAAGGTCCAGGTGCTGGCAGAGTCACTGTTTAGCAAAGGCCCTCCTGGTTTATAGTCAGCTGTCTTCTCACCGTGCCCTCACACGGTGGAAGGGGCGAGGGGGCTCTGTGTGGGCTCTGTTACAAGGGCACGAATCCTGTTCATGGGGGCTCCACCCTCATGACCTAAGTACCTCCCAAAGGCCCCCACCCCCTATCACCATCACATTGGGGGTTAGATTTCAACATATGGATTTTGGGGGACACAAACATCCAGTCTCTAGCTGCCAGGCTCCATCTAAGTGTTTTTGCGCGTGTTCATTCATTTAGGCCTCACAATAACCCCACCAGTAAGCACCAGCTTTATCTCCACTTTATAAATGAAGAAACTGAGGCACGAAGAGGTTATCATCTCACCCGAGGTCACGCAGCCGGTGTGAGATGGGGTGAGCCCAGAGAGTCCAGACTGAGAGCTCGTGCGCGTAACCAGGGCTGGGACTAGGGTGATCAAGGAAGGTACCCACGCTGCAAAATTTAGGGAGGTGTCACCTCAGGCTTGTGCAGCTGCAGGGCTGGTGCCTGAGGCACCTCACTTGCCTCACCCTAGTCCCCACCCAGCTTCTAACTCTGTGCAAACTGCCACCTGCAGTGAGCTTCCCCTGCAGTCCTGCCCTTGGCCTATCGAGCGTTTCCTGAATCCTGAGCTGGGGGAAGTGCTGGCCTGGTTCTGAGGCTGACCCAAGGTCACATGCCTCCACACGCAGAAAACTATTGGGGTAATTGAGGCAATTATGCAGATAGCTTATGCAAGAAATAATTTGTCCCTTTGATCTGAGTTTTTCAAGAGGCTTTCAGTCACTGGCCATAAAATACATGATGACTTAATTTTAAAGCGTAGTCAGGAGACCTCCGGTTTCTGCTCCAACGTGTAGAGCTTGGAAGTTGCCTTGCTCATCCACACAAGAACAAAGCTGAACAAACTGAAAACAACATCTCTTCTCAGATCCTTCAGAGAGCTGAGGTCACAGGGCAGATTGTCACCCCACATAGGAGACACACAGGCAGATGCAGCCACAGCTTAGATGAGAAGCGGCTGGAACCAGGAGCAGGTGGGAACACTTGAACAGTAACTGAGCCATTGTGGGCGGCTAAGTGTGGATTAGCTCGAGATGAAAATGCTCAGGGTACCCAGTCTGTTGGGAGGCCCCACACTGTCATGAGTTTTCCCTCCAGGAGCCCCACCTGTGCTTCCAGCAGGGGGAGGGGAAAGCAACCATCTTGAAATATACCCCAACTCATCCATTCTCCTTAATACAGGCCGGAGCCTCACCTGACCTAGGGCAGGGCAGCCAGACAGCTGGAGACCCTCTAGCCTTCCGCCTTATCTTAGAGGGGAGGAAAACAAGAGTTAGAAGCTCTTCAGAGGGTCACATCCCTGAGCCTGTGGCCCACTGAAAAGATTTAATTATAAAACTATAAAACATGTGCTCTCCCCATTACCTTACCATCACGGCAACAGGGCTCCAGTATAATAACCTTAGATTATAACCCGACAGAGTGCAAGGCACAGACTCAATTTAAGAAGGACTTGCCAGGGAAACCCAAAGATAAAAGGAGAGATAAAAACAAAGGCCCTACAGGAATTTGGAGCCTCTGATGCCTACAGCTACAATGAACATGAAACAGCCCCGCTCTGAGCTAGACTGACAGAGATGCTCACATGACCATCTTCCTATGTTCCTATTACTCAACACATGTCCAGCTTCCAACACGAAGTTACGAGGTGTACTAAAGGAAAGAAAAAAACAGCCTGAGAAGACCAGTGGGCGTCAGAACCAGACCCAGATACGGGAGGGATTGCTGAATTATCAGACCAGGAATTTAAAATACTTATGATTACTATGGTAAGGGCGCTAATGGAAAAAGTGGACTACATACAAGAACAGGCAGGTAATGTAAGCAAAGAAATGGAAACTCTAAGAAAGAATCAAAAGGAAATTTGAGTGGGGTGTGGACAGCAACACTGCAAAGGAAAGTAAGAACGCCTTTGTGAGCTCATCCGTAGGCTGGGGCATCGACGAGAAAAAAAATCAGTGAGCTTGAAGATGTGTCAGTAGAAACTTCCTAAGCGGAAAAGCAAAGAGAAAAAAACAAATGAAGATGAAGAAGGAAGGAGAGGAGGAGGAGGAAATAGAATATCCCAGAACTGTGAGACAATTACAAGAGGTATAACACACGTGTAATGGAAATAACCAAAGAAGAAGAAAAAAAGAGAGAGGAACAAAAGAAACATATGAACAATACTGTGGCAGAGATTTTCCAAAATTAATGACAGACACCAGCAAGCTCAGAGGATACCAAGAAGGATAAATACCAAAAAGTCTACACCTAAGCATAATCCTATTCAAACTACAGAAAACCAAAGACAAAGAGACAATCTTGAAAGAAGCTGTGTGTGTGTGTG
>NW_017731382.1:4333586-4345005 GCF_001890085.2 Hipposideros armiger
ATGGGCTACCGTGTGTAGCCAGCAGCCAGCATGAGCAGCCGTCCAGAAGCCGGCGACTGATCTGCCTCACCCGGGAAGAGCGCATTGATGGTGCCAACTTGGGCCAGTGAAGCAACGTCCTCCACAACTAGACTGAAGAACAAAATGACAGCAACTTGTCTGTTCCCCTTTCCCCAGCACTGTTCCCCTCCCCCAATTCCCCAATAAAATCTTAAAAAACAAAACAAAACAAAAAACAGAGAAGGCAGAAAAAGACAAAAAAAATAATAAGTAAAAAGAATCAAAGCAGTAACATATGGTATATATTAATTCAACTATACCAATAATCACCTTAAACATCAATGGTCTAAACATGCCAATTAAAAGACAGACACCGACAGAGTGGGTAAGAAAACAAGACCCACCTATATGTTGTTCTCCAGAAACCTGCTTTAAATATAAATACACTGACAGATTAAAAATCAAGGCGTGGAGAAAGATATACCACACTAATAATCAAAAGAAAGCAGGAGTCGCTTTTATAGTTCAGACATAGCAGACTTCAGAGCAAGGAAAGTTCCAACAATATGGACAGGGTGGAAGGAGGGATGGGGAAGAGAAGGAAAGAAGAAAGGAAGGAAGGAAGGAAGGAAGGAAGGAAGGAAGGAAGGAAGGAAGGAAGGAAGGAAGGAAGAAGGGAGAGGAAAATTCTGACGGGCAATTCTGAATGATAGCTATCAGGCAGACCTGTGCTCAGGCAACACCAGAGGGGACCCGGGAGAGGATGACAGGACCCACATAAGCCAGGTCCCCACCAGAGGCTGACCATCCTCACATCCAGGGCTTTCCTTGGCCAACCAGCGCGCCAGATGGGGCACCTCTGGGGACAGCAGAGCTGGCCGCTTGCTCTGCCCATTGCACCCACGTCTGCCCCTCTGCCCTCCATTTTGCTGGTACTAGATTGGCCGAGGACAAGGGTGCCAGCTCTTGGCACAGCGCTAATGTCCCCTATGGCCGGCGAAGTGTGAGGGTGACTCGTTACGAGGCTAGCATGGGGAAGACAGGACTTTCTCACACCTAGTGTCTGGAGACAGGCTTTAAATTTCCTTGGGCTCCCTGCCCAGAAGGAAGGAGGGAGAAAAAGGACAGAGAAAGAGAAAAAAGGTAAAGGGGAAGCAGGCTGCCACTTCAGAGAGTCGTGGGTCAGGGCCCTGGAGGCTTGGAGGGGAGCTGCCCTACTGTCCTGGGAGTAAAACGCAGCCCCGACCCTGTGACGAAGCCCCGCATGTCCTGGCCCCTGCTCCCCGCCTCTCAGGCACATCCTAGCTCCCGTCCTGTCTTCTCCAAACTCGCCGTGCTCCCCGCAACCTGCCGGCTGTCCCTTCCTGTGCCAGCTGCCTGGAACACTGTTCCCACCCCCCATCCTTCCTCTGGCCAACCCCTACTTATCTTTCTGGTGTCAGGATACAGGCTCCTTCTTCCTGGAAGCCAGTCTGCTGCACCCTACAAACTTCGAGACTCCAAGGACGGACACAGGCTGCCCCCTGCTCCCTCTGCACTATTCCCGCCCCCTTGCATGCGTGCACCTGCCTCGTGACTTGTCCGTCTCCCGGAATTGGGTCACAACCTCCAGCACCGTCTCAGATTCTCCCAGGTGCTCCTTCCTTCCCTCTTGGACAGAGTCACACTGCGCCACCCACGTCTCCACTTTCATACGTGGATGAACCGCCACACCGCGGGGCAGGGCCTCCTGCCTCCCAGCAGTCACCGAGGGGCTGGACGAGGCAACTTGAGCGGTGTTCATTCACAGTGGGACAATGGAAAGTGGAGGTGGCCCTTTCAGCTTTTCCCACCGTCATTCAACGTGACTTCATAACACTTCGCCTGTTAAAAAGAAGCAGCCACGTTTGCACCAAGAGCAAAGCAAATGAACACTACCCCCCGAACTCCCATGAGCTCATGCTCAAGGACTTCTTTCCCCTGTTCCCAAAACAGAGACGAAGTTGGGCAAACGGAGGCGGCCCCAACCCTGAGGGAGACATGCCGACTTGGTTGATGGAATGAACACTGAGTGTCTAATAAAAACACAAAACATGACTGGAGTTGGTCTCACAGTAAAACCCAAACCCAATAAATGATTTAATTAACATCAGTTACTGAAAATAGAAAAAGTTTAGCGATTGCTCCAGAAAGGAAACAAAAAAGCAGGGGTGGGGGGAAGTGAGTCCGTGCTTCTCCTGCCTGGAGTTGAATGCAAGCTCTTCGTCATCTCATTTTTCTGCAGCGAGGAGCGGCCCTGAGTCCTCCATCCTCTTTTGCCAGGGGCTGACGATGGCCTCTGGTCCCAGGGCTACTGCCGGCCACCTGGCTCAGAGGAAGAGGCATTGGGCTGGCTGGGCTGCGGCAGGCGGTCTGTCCCATCTTGTCCGCCAGCACGGGCTTGGGCCAGCCAGAGGCGTGCCAGCTGTGGGCTGTACTGGGAGAGGAGGCAGTTCAGGCGTGAGATGGAGCTGGAAGGAAAGCACAGGGGCTCGGGGAGTAGGGATGGTCGGGCAGGGAGCCGCTGCTGGAGGCCAGAGGGACACGGATCATGAGAGACGCGTCACCGGGCCCCACAGCAGCTGCACTTGGGCACCGAGTCTCGGGACGGTCAGCACAGAGCTGAGCAGTGAGGTCTTGTCCCTGCCTGTCTGCAGAAGCACAGAGCTCAAACCACTCCGGTGACCAGGGACCAGGGCTTTGGAAGCATTTGGGGACAGGGCCTCAGCCTGGGCACTCTTGTTCCAGTGGTGACATGGGTGAGACATGCTGTGGCTCCTTAGATAGGAGGAGGGGACAGGAGTGGCCAGAAGCTGGAGGGTCAGTGGATGGAAGCTGTGTGGTGACACTAGCTTAGCGCTCCTCACGGCTTGTAACCTGTTGTCACCTGTCCACGGGGAGAGAATTTCAGAAATTGGGAGTGTGTGAAAAGCGTGACAGTGATTTCGCACCATGAATCGGGCTCGAGGGTCAGAGCCCCGCGGGGCCTGGGTCATGTTGAACCCAACCAAGAGAGGCACGTGGGCTGGGAGCTGTCGAGCCACGCGCAGTGGGACCACCTCCAGGACAGACAGGTTGGAAAGGGGCCAGCCAGCCCTTTGGCACACAGTGTGGGGGACTGCAGCTGGCAGAGTCCCTGTGAGCCTGCTCAGGGCCCCGAGAATGTCTAGAAATGGTGGGAACACTTGGCAGGGGCGGGGACAGCTTGCCATCAATCAGGCTGTGGTGCCCAGTCCCACCACCCTTTGGTCTTTAGACGTACAGAGGATCTTAATTTGGAGCCACGGCGCTGCCAGGGATCAGGGTTAGGACTTGGGGGCAGTGTATCCTAGTGGGTATGTGTGCGTCCCCTGGAGGTACGGGCTTGGGCTCAAGTCCCACCTGCGCTGCTTCTCAGCCTTATGACCTTGGCACGTTGCTTAGGTTCTCTGTGCCTCAGTTTCCTGATCTGTGACACGGATCCCTGTGAGGGCAGAGCTGGCAGAGAGCGCCAAGTTGGTGCATGAGGCCCTCTGCCGTTCCATCCTTCCTCCAGGACCTCTCTCCCCTCTCACATCCCCCCACAAAGGCCACCTTTTCAGAGTCATCTTCCCTGTCCCCCTTTCCTCCGCCCGTCACCCTACCCCCCCACATCATTTGTCACTCCTAGGTGGTATGCTTTTATTTGTTTCTCTGTGTGGTTTGTGGTTCTCCAAGTAGAAAATGAACTTCATGAGAAAAGACTTCATCAGTCCTGCCCATGGCGGCAACCCAGTGCCAAGGATAGACTCTGGCACAAAGCAAGTATCAAGAAATATCTGTGCATGAAAAAGCAGACCCTGTCACGTGCCCTTCCTGGCTTCCCATTGGGACAGGCTCTGGCACAGGTGACTCTTGGTCCTGTCACACCTGGGCCCAGCACGGAGGAGTGCCTGGGAGATCCCTCGTGCCACCGCAGACATGGCCTCCGAGGAAGCATCTGTGGGTAACAGTCCCCAGCAGACGTGCACAGAGCCACCCTGGGCCTGGTGCCAGAGCTCGCGGGCCTCGTGGGTGCCAGGCCCCGTCAAGCCAATTGCGAGCGGATCTGCCCGCCCTGCCAAAACAGCGCCTGCTTTCAGTGTCTTCCCGCGGAACAGTTTTCCAGACTCCCGGAAAAGCCTGCACCCAGACACAGTCTTTCCAGATCCCCAACCTCGAGCGTGAGAGGAGCACCCCCGCCCCCAAGCCCGCGCGAGGAGGGCTGGCAGAAATCCAGAACAAGCAGCTACGAAGTCGCTGCCTCCCGAGACTGTATGGGCTGGCACCTCCAAGAGTTTCCAAAATGTTTGACTGGAAATAGGAAAAGTGGAGCCGTGTTGTGATACGGAGGAAAGCTAAGATGCTGGGCGAGCTCCCCGCCCCCCCGGGGCACATATTTTTAACAAAGAGCTCAACCTCCTCAGAGACCAGCCTGGTCAGGAATGGCTCCCTTGGGCCGGTTCCACCTCCTAGAGCATCAGGCTCCTCATCTAAATGGGGACAATGAGAGCTTCCATGTCACCTTTTGGTGAGGGCGGGAGGCCCAAGCCTGGGTTCCCGCCTTCCTCCCCCTTGGCCAGTGGCAGTTGGATATTCGGGTTGCGGAATACACCGTTGATAGGTTATCGTGTCTCGCTAAGAAGGCCTGTCTCTTTGACTTCGTCTCCTACCATCCCGCCCCCTCTTCACTGACCTTGTGACACAAGGTCATTCCCACCTCAGGGCCTTTGCACTTGCTGTTGTCTCTACCTGGGACTCTTCAGAACTTTTCTTCAGATATGGTCATGGCCACCTCCTGATCGTTGTTCAGGCTTTATCTCAATGTCACCTCCCCAGAGAGGCCTTCCCCAGTCCCCTCATCTCAAGACTCCCTGCCTCCTGCTCCCGAGCTCAGTGCCTCGTCTGGTTTTCACCTCTTCCTCACAGGAACCTACTTATAGCATCGAACTGCTTCTCCCACAGGAATGTGAGCTCCGTGAGGGCAGGGTCCTGGTGTCTCCCATCACCTAGTGCAGTGCTGGCGCATAATAGATGCGCAATAAATTGTTGTTAAATGGATGTATGCTCTCAAAGACTTGAGAAAGCAGACTTTGCTCTGGAAGGAGAGAATCCACCTTCATTGGAATCTTTGTTGAAGCGTCAAAGCGACGCATTGGGCTGAGCTACTCCACTGCCCACCCCAGGAACACTGCAGTTCCTGGGGGGTCATGATGGGGCAGGGTGGGGGTGGCCAGGTGATCCATGGGCTGGATAGGACTGCTCACTGGAGGGCCAGGAACCCTCTGCCAGGGAGGGTTTTAATCACCTTGGCCGAGGCAGGTTTCAGAAGGGACCCACAGCGACCCATGGTGAAGGTCATCCACCTGCCACATCTAGCCTGGTGCCCACGGTGCCAGTGGGGTCACTGGGGGCAAAAGAAAACTGGGAGTCAGGAAAGAGAGAGGCCAATCCCATCTCAGCCACTCACTTGTGTGCCTTTGAGCAAGTCACTCGGCCATTCTGAGCCTCGGTTTCCTCACTAGTAAAACAGACAAAATAAGATTCATGCTGCCTTTCTCTCCGTTTCTGCCTCTCCCCAGTGGTGCTGTCCTGAGGCGGTCACTCCACGTCTGGGGTGCATTCCCCAATGTCCAAAACAGGATAGTGATTGTACCTACCTCATAGGGTGGCCATTGAACTAATACTGTCTACAACCTCCTGGCACTTTGCAGGGGCTCAATACATTCCTGGTTCACGATCAGAGGGTGAGCTTCTGCTCAGATCAGTGCGTGGTAACAGGAGGGTGGTCCTCTGCAATGAACGCTGAGGGGGGCTGTAAAAGGTTTCCTAAAAACGGTGGTGAGGCTGCAAAATGAAACAATAGAGAGATAAGAAAAGGAAGGGGGCAAAGGCTGGGAGCTGCATCTGACTGTCTGGCGTCTGAGAGCAGGGGCCTCCGGCCCGGAGCTCTTGGCTGCAAGCTGCACAGTAAGTAAAGCCATCTGTCCCTTTGCAGCCTGGCAGGTAACCAGAGGGGGAACCAGGCTGGCCTGCCTCTGGCACATTCCTCTCTTCGCAGAGCTGTGAGGGGGGCAGAGAGTCCAGGGCCCAGGCAGAAAGCCCGGTCTGGGAAATATTAACTGCACAACCGCAGCTAACTAGATGGGTAGACCCCACAAATGACTTCCAGACGAGTCCTGGGCTGGAGAGGGGCTCAGCCAGAATGCTGACTTCTAAAGACTTGACCACAAGCAAATGAAAGCCACATTATGACTGTGGCAAACTCAAGGCCGGGCAGGCTGGGTTCTTTCCTGAGTCTTGTCAGCAGGAAAACCATCCAGACGGTATGCACTCGAAGCCCTTTCTTGTGGCACTGCAGAGGGCAAAAGGGACAAGTGGGGGAGGAGGGGACTCAGGTTTTAGTCTCAGCTGTCTCTGAACAGCTCTGTGACCTTGGGCAAGTCACCTTCCCTGTTGGGGCCTCCGTGTAAAAAGCATAGAAGAGGACCCAGAGGCTTCTCGAGGTTGTGCCACTGGGAGAATACATGATTCTAAGCCTCCGGGGCACCTGACTTTTTGTTTTCTCTCTGAAAACCTGAAAGGGGGGATTTGCACAGGGGAGAGTGAAGCCAAGTTCAAATCCCTCAGGACTTCGAAAGTCACATTCATATCCTGAGATTGCCAGGCATCCATTAAGTGCTGGAAAGCCCGGCTCAAACCAACTTGAGCGAAAAGGGATGGTTATTGGTTCCTGGGATGTGAAGATAAATTGGCTTCAGGTATGGTGGTACCCAGGGGCTCATGTGATGTCACCGTCTTGCTTCTCTCACCCCAGTTCTGTCATTCAGAACCGATTAGCCACCTAGTGGTGGCTAATCCACCCCTGGCACTTCCAGGCTGACACCTGTCCCCCTGGCCTCCCTGATAGAAAGAGAGCTTTCCTTTCCTGTTGGTCCAACAAACCTCCCAGGATTGTTTCAGATTTGCCACCCTTCTCCCCATGCCCATCCCCAAAACAATCACTGGGGTCCGGGTTTAAATCCAGCCTCACCATTTGGTAGGTACGTGACCTCAGATGAGTGACTTAGCCGTGTCCATTTGCTATGGCTGCTGTGACAAATTGCCACACACTTAGTGGCTGAAAAACAACAAAATTCATTATCTTAGCGTTCTGAAGGTCAGGAGTTCAAAGTGGGTGTCACTGTGCTAACACCAAGGTGCCAGCCGGGCTGCGTTCCTTCTGGGGGCTCCAGGGGAGAAGCCGTTGCTTTGCCCCCATTCCTTGTCTGGGTGGACCCCACCAGCCCGACTCCATCTCCAAAGCCAGCAATGGCCGGCGTGTCTGCCTGACACCGCATCACTGACACGGCTCTCCTGTCCCCCACTTTCACTTAAAACTGCCCCGTGATTCCACGGGCACCTGGTCAGCCAGCATCCCCTGCCCACATCAAGATCAGCTGATTAGCGACTTTCATTGCACCTGCAGCACTTATCTCCCTTTGCCAGGTGACCCAACATGCTCACAGGTTCTGGGGCTCGGAGTGGCCATCAACGGGAGGCCATTATTCTGCTGAGCATACTCGCCCCTCCAGTCCTCACTGTCATCGCCTGTGACATGGGACAATGGCGTCACTCCCTTGGAGGACCGTTCTGGGGCTGAAAGGTGATAACTCGGAGACTTGAGCACAGAGCCAGTAAGTGCTCAGCAGGTGGCCGGGCCACCACCCGCCCCAGCATTTGTCAGTGGATGAGCTCAGCAAACATTTCAGAGGGGCAGCACATGGTTTGGGCAACAAATAATGTAAAATAAAGGGGACAGCTCAACCCTGGGTCTCAAGGCGTGCGACCTCGACATCTCTGGTGCTTCCTGTCCTACCCCTGCTCGGATAAGACGGAGAGCGCGTGCCCACCCCATGTGAGGACTCAAGGGAGAAAGAAAGAGGCCACAGCCGCCCGGGAGGGTATTTGGCAGCTATGCAACACGGACATGGGGGATGGGGAACGGACCCCCCCACCCCCCGCTGAGCCCCACTCCCTTCACTGGACAACGATTGCAAGTGGCCACACAGTAGCTTGGACACGCAAAGGCGCCTGGCCCATGGCAGCTGCTCAGTCAGCGCTCTGCCATCTTAGTCACCGCGAGAAGAGAGACACAGAGAGGTGTCGTACAGGAAGAGCAGGGTCCCACCTGCTCTGCTCGGCCTCCCAAGTCCTGGTGGCTGCGTGGTGTCGCGCCACGCTCTGGCAGCGCCCGCCCACACAGCCGGTGCTGGAAGCGTCTGCGGAGCCCACACAGCGAGGAGAGAGCCCGGCAGCTGGGAGGACTGGGGTCCCGCCCTGGCTCTGCCACGGCCTGGCTCTCGGCCTCAGTTTCCCCATCTGCGAGCGAGAGAGTTGCTTGGCACTGACCACACAGTGGGCCCTCCTTAAATGGCCACAGCAGGAAGAGCAGCGTGACGAGCCCCAAAGACTGTCCTAATCCTTGGCTGTCCCCCAGCCTGGCCCTGCTGATCTCCAGCGTCGGCTCTGTGTGAACTCTTAAAGTTTAAGAGACCAGTTCTACCAGCTCAGAGAGCCCCTGGGACCCCAGCCCGTTTTATAAACAAGGAATCTCAGGCACAGAGAGGGGAAGGAACGGGCTGGAGGACACACAGCTTAGAGGCGGTCAGGCCTGGTGCTCCAGGCCCCAGCGTCAGCACCCCGCAAGAGCGCCTAGCAGGAGCCTGCTCTGCTTACCTTCCCAGGTGGCAAAACAAGAGAGAAATAAGGCAAAACAACATGAAACGCCAGCTCTGGCCCCTTCCCTTTCTCTTCCTTCCCTCCCCACCCAGTGCTTCTGAAAGCTAATTACGGGTTTAACGATCCCACTTGCACAGTCACTGTCATGCTGACAGCCGTGCGCGAACCTCAAGTATGATAAAGCCCTCGTCCCAATCAACCTGTTTTTATTGATTTGGAAGCAGCTCAATTGTCTGAGAAAAGACACCGTGCCAGCCAGCATCTCTCGGGTCCCAACGCAATGTGACAAAACTGCTGCCAAGGACTCCACCGGCGATCGTGCCTCGGTGATGTCTGTTCCCAAATGCAAAGTAAATGACACCCCTAATCTGGGGGGATGTGCCGGGAACGGGGAGGTATTGGCTGGAGCGTTGGAAATAAGTCTGTGTCTGAACATTTCTCCGTGTCTAGACAAGAAGCATTGCCTGCCTGCCTAAAATATTAAAATTTCATACTCTACTCTCAGGAGAGGCCCTCTGGCTGTAAACAGAGTCAGTTTGAGTTTTCTTTCTGTTTTTCTTCAAGTTTCCTTTTCATGGCCAATTATGTCAGTTGCAGGGCTGGAGAGGAGTCATGAATTTCGGGACCCTCACACTCCCTGCCTTCTCCATCGCGTCCTGGTGTTGAAGGGTCTGGGGACAAGTCCTGCATTTGCCACTTGGTAGCCCTTAGGCCCCTGAGCCTCAGTTTCCTCATCTGAGAAATGGGTGTGATAATTCTGACCTCACCAGGTTATTATAGGGCACACTGGGGTAGGGCCGGCCCCAACCCAATATGACTGGTGTCCTTAGAGGAGGAGGTGAGAGAGACAGAGACACAGACACATGAGAAAGACCACCGTCAGGGTAGTTTCAATGGCAGACAGTTGCTTCTCGCAGCTCTGGCAGCGGGAAGTCTGAGATACGGGTGCCAACAGGGTGGATTTGGATGAGAGCTTCCTGGCTCACAGATGGCCACCTTCTCACTGTGTCCTACATAATGGAGAGAGAGATAGGGCCAGCAAGTCTTCCCATAAGGACCCTAACCCCATCATGAGGGCCCCACCCTCATGGCTTCACCTAAACCTAATCACCCCCAAAGGCCCCATCTTCATCCAAATGCCACCATATTGGGGGATAGGGTTTCCATGTAAGAATTTGGGGCAGGGGACACATTCAATCTGTAACAGACAGACAGAAGAAGCACACAGAGCGAAGAAGCCATGTATGTGATGACAGAGGCAGAGATTAGAGGGATGTGGCTAGACGTGACAAGGAATACCAGCCAATACCAGAAGCCAGCAAGAAGCAGGAAGGGTTCTCCCCTCAGAGAGAGCACGGCCCTGCCAACACCCTGATCTCAGGCTTCCCGCGTTAGAACTGAGGGAATAAACTTCTGTTGTTAAGCCACTCAGCCTGTGGGACTGTGTTACAATAGCCCTAAGAAACTAATACAACCACATAGAAATAATAACAATTTGTAGAGGATTTGGCACATGCCAGCACCAATGCCCACAATAAAACTTTGAAGTCTAGAGATGACGATTAGCCCAGTTAGCAGATGGGGCAGCAGAGCCTCTAAGAGCCCAAGTGACTTGTCAACCTCATATGCAGGCAGTTCCTCCATGCCTACTGCCTGGCTGTGCCCACAGTTCAGAGGAGCATGCTAAGCTGGCACAGGAAGACGCTCCCTGCCCGGAACCCTCCCTACCCCCTTCCCACCGCAATCAGGGTGCTTGTGTCTGTTCTCCAGGCCAGAGCTCTGTGGGTCCTCCCTTTATAGCTGGGGCCCAGTTCCCTCCTCAGAAGCTCCCAATAGGTGCTTTATCAAAGATTATTCATGTAAATGACTGAGTAGATTGTGAGCTCTATGAAGTCTGCGTCGTTCTCAGCTTTCTCCCAGGGCCTAGAATGCTGCCAAACACATAGCAGGCTCTTTATTAAAGTCCTATTGTTCAAACAATTGCATAGACTGTAAGCTCTGTCATGACTAGGAACAGTTACCTAGTTCCCAGCTGCCTCTCCACTGCCTAGAACACTGCCTGCACATAGTAGGTGCTTTAGCAATGTTCAATGATCCAATTACATGCAGTGTAACTGGTGTGAGAACTGGGACTGAATCTGTCTCATGTACTACTGTCTCCACAGTGCCTACGACACTGCCTGGTGTGTTGTCATTGCTCAAGAAATATCCATTGAACGACTAAATGAATGATGGAGGCGTGAGAATCCTCTAAATGGCTATTTGACATAGTTTGGGTTAAAAATCTGCTCTCTAAATCCATTTGGTCATTAAGCAAAATTGAGTCCAACCCACAAGGCAGAGCAACCAGGGATGGGCAGGGATTAGTCCTTGTGCTGACGCCTTGTACCCCGGCCTATTGTCAAGCTAAAATTTAGTGATACCACCTCAGAGCCTCATTCAGTCTCCCGCCACATCACAGTGATTAGTTCCTGGGCCGGGCTGGGCCCTCCGACACCCCAGGGGGCTGGCCTTCTCTGCCTCAGCAAGCTGAAAGTCCTCAAGATCCAGGGAAGCCCTGGGGCTCCCACCATCCAGCGTGCCTGCCCGGAAAACCCATTTACATGATGGCAGAAGTTCCAGGGCCTGCTTGCCCGGCTCCCACAGCTGTGGTGGTCCAGAAGACCCTGGGGGTGGAGTGGGG
>NW_017731382.1:4345015-4347444 GCF_001890085.2 Hipposideros armiger
GGGGTGGGGTGGGGTGGGGGGAGGAGGCAGAGAGCTGCCACAAAGCTGGCTGCTCCTCAGGTGGGGCAGGTGGGGGGGCCCATCATCCCTCACGGGGAAGCTCAACTTAGTCATGGCGGCCCCATTGGAGCCTCCTGCCTTCAAACTCCTTGTCCTCTGCAGTTAGAATAATCAATCCATAAATGAACAAGGCCTCCCCTTGAAGGAAGCCTTGCTTGGAAAAGCACCCCCTTGCCTGCCTTCTGTTATAAATCTCGCCAAGTCCAAGCTCAGACGGAACCTTCTTCATGTCCGACTGAACATTCTTGGCTGCCACCCGACAACCACCTCCTCGTGCCCCTGGCCTGTCGGGACCGCGGACTTGTGCACAGGCTACCCGGTCAAATTTGAATTGCAGATAAGCAACAGTTGTAATACATTGAAATATATATTTATATATCTCTCAAAATATAAATGTAAATATATATATTATAATAGATTGTATTACATGTACACCATAGTCTGAATCATATATTTTTAAATTTATATGTGGGACATACTAAAAATCTTATACTAAGAAACTCTTCATTATTTATCTGAAATTGAAGTCCAACTGGGCACCCTGCATTTTTAGTTGCTGAACCCGGCCACCCTAGAAGACTATGGTCCACGCCCTCTTTGGGGACAAGCCCTGATCAAGTCAGACAAGTGGCCAACAGGTCTGGTCCTGCCGCAGGCACTGCTTCTGAGAGGTGCCCACGGCCCCAGGCAGCCCTACTGGGGCCAGCAGGACTCAATCGAGGGGCAGCAACAAGATGCATTGACGATCATCTGATGGCCAAGGGGTGGGGTGGCCTGAGGAGGAAGTGCACACAATGGGCTCAGAGGGAGAGTTGGGGGGCTCCAGGCTGGTGAGTGTATTTGTGGAGCTGCCAAATCCACACCAGCATTTGACTTTCCAGTTACAAAAGTCTCCATAAATCCCGTTCGTTATTAAAGTCCGTTTGAGTTGCGTCTTCTGTGACAGCCAGCCCAAACTCCTATGTGTGGTCTTCATAATAAAGATGGGTCCGCAGAACGAAAAGCACTCAGTTTCTGGGCACCCACAGGCTTTTTCAGCAGCAAGCGGCCTCCTGGATTTGACCTTTCTTGTTCGGGTTTGGCTGCCCTCAAAGATCTATGTACTTGGGAACACGTATGGCCCTGCTCACCCCAGGAGCCCTGCCAACGTGTGGTCTCCACTATCTCTGCAGTGATTTATCTTCTGAAGGAATTTCCCCACCTGACTGCGGTCCAGGCTGAGGGCTCCGGCACAGATAGCATCAGAAACACGTCTCTGAGCTTGATAAACCCTCAGAAGTGGGGAGCAAGAGGAAACATGCCTGATTGGTTCAGACACATGGAGCCAGGAGGCGGCCGGCCCGGGAAGGCATTCTCATTTCTGGAATTCTTTGGCAGTCGAACAAGGGAGCCAAAATCAGGAGTAACTCAACGGGCCCAAATGCAAAACACACCAGAGAGACCCCACACCTTAAAACGAAACTGCCCACAGATCTCACCGCAGCTGCGGGGCAGCCACGTCCTTCCTGCGTCTGTCTCTTCCTTTTACTGATTTCAGGCCCTGGCAGATCCCAGGCCAGACAAATATGAGGGGAGGCAGCCTCCATGCAGGGAAAGAACATCTTCATTCACTCAACCGTATTTACTGAGCCTTGCGAAGTGCCAAGCTCCGTTCAAGGTCCTGGGGGTACAAACCAGACCCAATCCCTGCAGCCGGGGGCTTAGGAGAAAGGGGAAAATAAGCAATTACAAGCCATGCAAGGCCAGCGGGCTGCGGGAGCCCCAAGGAGGATCCTTGTCAGGGGGACAGTCTTGGGATAAGACTTGGGAGGCAGTGAAGGTGACCTTGGGCGAGGAAGCTGCCTCCTGTTGGGAGCGGGTGAAGGAGGCATGGTTCCAAGCAGAGGAAGCAGCATGTGCAAAGGTCCAGGGGCTAAAGGGCGCCTTCGAGAGGGCGGAAATGCAGAGCTGTGCTGAAGGGAGAGCGGCATGAGTTAAGGTAGAAGCTGTTGAAAGAGCATCAACGTGCTGCATGTGGCTAAAGAGCTGGAATGTTCTAGACTCCAATCCCACAGGCACCGAGGGATGCCTGAACACGGTGCCCACAACCTTCTCCTTCCCACGTCCTGTTCTCTCCCCACACACCCAGGCACCCAGGCCATCGGGCCCCTGGTCTTCCCACTCCTTCTAGTTTGCAGGGCAGTGGGAATCCTGACTCCTGGCTCCTCTGAAGGGTCCTGAAGGGAAGGGATGAAGGTTGCAGAGCCCACACAGGACAAGGGCCACCACCCCTCTCCAGGCCACCACCCCTCTCCAGGCCACCACCTCTCTCCAGGCCACCACCCTCCTCGCTGGCCTCCCCCTCTGCAGGCCATTCTCCACAGACCCCG
>NW_017731382.1:4347539-4362177 GCF_001890085.2 Hipposideros armiger
CCACCCCCCACCGCAGCCCCAGATTCATTTCAACAAGCAAACGGGCCACTTCCCCTCCCATCACCCTCCCCAGGTCACCGAGGCCTGTGTGGCCGGCCTCTGGCCGTGCCCCCACTTCCTCTGTTGTGTCCCCCCCACTCTCCCTCTGTGCTGGCCACCGTCCTTCCCCCTAACATGCTGAGATGCTTCCCACTTCAAGGCCTTTGCACGCGCTGTTCCCTCTGCCTGGAACGCCCTTCCCCACCCCACCCCTTGCAACCGGGCTCCTTGGCGGCCTTCAGATGTCAGCTAAGCTGGCACCTCCTCGGGAGACAAAGGTGACACCCCCGCTTTTGATGCCTCAGTAGTGTGGGTCGCAGTTTCCACCATTTCATACCTGAGACTGTTCCCTCAACCCCCCCACCCCTCCCCACACACACAACGGACTGTGTGCTCTTGCCGTCCCCACCCTGCATTGTAGACTGTGCCCAGCTCAGGAGCGGCACCCAGCAAATGTGGGCTCAATGAATAAATGAAGTTCTTCACACATTTCCAACCCAAATTCTCTTCATCTGTGAAGTGGGAGTCATGGTCTCCACGCCCCCCGGGTTTGGGGGGGACTAACTGAAACGCTGTACATGAAGGTCAACGTCAGATGCGGCTGTGTGGTAACCCCAGGCCTCACACTCACGCAACTCCTAGCCAGCACCCTTCTGGAGACCGCCAAGGCTGCACCCAGACTTCACAGCCTGGTTGCCCCATGTCCGGGCTGGTGTTTGGGCAGAGGTGGTGCCACAACTTCTTCACCTATACAAAGGCTGTGCTGCTGTGAGGATCAAAGGCGCTGATAGGCCTGGAGCTCTGGGCAAGGACCTGGCGATTGTGTCACAGAAATGGCGGCCGCGGGTATTAAGCGTCGTTCTCCCTGGCTAAGCCGGAATTCCCTGGGAGGCAGAGCTGGAGGGAGGGCTCCACAAGCCACTGAACTGAAGAGTGTAGCCCCCAGGCAGAGGAGCGGGGAGGACGGAGAGCAGTTACGGGGGGAGGGGGCAGCCCCAGGCTGGCCACTGCTGGTCAAGAAGACAGTCGGCTGCTGTGTCAGGCAGGCTGTCCCCAGAGAGGCTGTTGGGGTCCTGCGTCCTGGACAGTCTGCTGAGGGAGGAGGCGGGATGACTCACCTCCTGGCTCTGCCCCCACTCCTGCCTCACCTTGGTCAGGGTTCTGCCCTGTTGGGTGTTGACTGCTCCCCCATCCTTTTGGGGTATGTTGTTCTGCTCTGTGGGGTGGCTCCTGGAGAAGCCAGAGCATCTAAGGGTCCTCTCCAGAGACACCTGGGCCCTGGAGTAGCTGTCACCCCAACACTAAGGGCAGGATGTGGGCTGTGCTAAAGCCGGACCCTCACAGGGATGGGGGTGGCAGTGAGCTGCAGAGAGGTGGCTGGTGGTTTATGACCTTGGGAACAAATGCTCCTTTGCTGAGGGAAGCCACCACCACCGCCGAGAGCCAGGGAGCAGGTGAGGCCACGAGGCTCTTGGGGTGACATACGCTGGGCTGGGCACTCACACCATGTGCCAACTCTGTGGCCACCCACTCGCCACCTCCATGACAGGCCAGGTAGCCAAGCTCCCATGCCACGTAGTTGTAGAAGATAAATAAATTCGTATTTCTAGAACACTAAGAGCAGGGCCTGGCATATAAGAAGCACCACAGGAGAGTTTGTCAATAAGTGAATAAATCTAGGTATTTATGTAAAAAGGATGTACAAAGTTTCTGGTTTATGTTTTGTCGTTTGGTTTATTTGATTTTCTTCTTGGCCAGAGTTACACAGATGATCGCTCTGTTTCCTTCCTGTAACCCTGGGTTGGGCGAGAAGTACAGGAGAGGACAGGGAGGAGAGGGCACACCCGGCCATGTGTCCCCTGCGCTACCTGAAGGCCAGTCTCACACGTCCACTCCCAGCGCCACGGCAGTGCTGGCTGCAGTGGTGGCTGCAAGGGTGGCTCTGTTGTTCCAGGGTCAGAACTAGTGCTGCAAGCAGTCATTTAAAAATAAAATAAGACAGAGGAACTCATTTATGCTGAGACGACGGTATTTTCCCAAGCTGCCTGCAGGACAGAACAATAAAAAATTTATTCTTAATAGCATTTTGCTGAATTCTGCCACAGGAGACCTTTGTCTCCCCACCGGGGTTTGGAATGACGCTTGTCTGCCTTACATCCCCTTCCTCGGCCAGCCACCTGCCTCCCCCCGTCCTCATCGGAGGCTTTGCAGCCAGCCTGCCCTCGCCTCTTCCTGCCTCCACCCCAGAGACATGTCTGGACACTGGTCACTTCATCCCACGGAACTCTGGGAAGGGAAGAGAAAAAACAGCCCCACAGTCCCCTGCTTCCCCCCTCCTCCCATCTAAAGATGTGTGAGAAGAGAGAAGCAAAGAACAGAAAAGCCAGGCAGCCAGCAAAGTGGCTTTTTTTTTTTTCTCATAAAAACGAGTGTGATAAGAGATGCTAAAATTTTGAGGCAGGGTAGGAAGGCAACGAAGCAAGCTTCAGAACAAAATAAAACAGTGGTAACATCTTGCATTACAAAATATGTATATATTTATGAATGTATATTATGTAAATGCAGAAAGAAAAATCTGGAAGGATACGCTTTTCTCAGAGTTTCCTCTGGAGCAAGGTGTGAAATGAGAAATGATTTGTGCTCTATGCATACTTCTCTGCTGTTTAAAATTTTTACAGGTAACTTGTTATAATTAAAAAAAAATGAAAACATCTCCTATCAGATTAAAAATACATTTAAACTGTGTTAGACCACTCGTTGGCCAATATTTGGGGGGTTGCCATGCACCACCGCCTCCGGAAGCGTACATGGATACAGTCACTTTGGAGGATGACTTTCAGTGTCTGAAAATCTTAAATGTGCAAGCCAGCACCCAGCACCTCCATTTTTCTGAGGGAGGTGCAGGAATGAGCTCGGGTGAGAACATCCCTCGTGGGATCGTGGGAGGGTCAGTAACAGCAAAAACGGACACCTTAAAACCCCCTCCATGGGGCGCTGGCAAAATAAACTCTGGGGCGTCCAAACCCTGACATCCACTGCAGCCTCCAAAAGCATGCGTGAAGCAGAGCAATATACATCCTGACACAGAAAGCTCTCTAAGATACCTTTTCAGGGATAAAGAGAAAGTGTTACAAAGCCATCTTTACAACATGATGCATTACGTCTTTTCTAGAGGTATGTATCTGTAGATATGCAAATGCATAGAAAGAAGCCTCCAAGGAAACACACCAAACTGATCCCTGTGCGTGGGGGCCACCCTGCTGTTCTCCCCGTGTATTTCTGACCGTCTCCACTTCCACCTTGAAGCAGGGTGGGGCCGTATGAGCACCCTGGCGAGTGAGCTGTGAGCAGCAGTGTCCTGGGGCCACTTCCAGGCTGCACGTTAATTGGTGCTGGGTGGGCCATCTTTCTGCTCTTTTGCTCGGGCACAGTGACCAGCCATGTTCAAGATGATGGCTCCTGTCACCCTCATTCCAATGAGCAGAGGTACACACAGCCGTGAGCCCCCAAGAACTGGGTTTTTTGTTGGTGTTGCAGAAATAATCCAGCCTCCGCTGACGGAACCACCACATCACACCCAGGGAAAAGCTCAAAGATTGGCCCCTGTGGGCAAAGGGACCCCGCCAGGCTCATCCCCCACCATCGGCCCCGGTCCGTGCCTCCAGCCACAGTTGCCTCCTTAGAGTTCCCATCAGGCACTGGGGGATTGAGACTCTGTCTTGTTCTCAATGGCATCCCACAGCCGAGCACTGGGTAGGAGCTCCGTCAACTTCGATGCAATGAAATAAATAAGTTTCTCAGAGGGCTGCAAGGGTCCCAGGGACTTGACACTTCCTTGTCAGATCCGGTCTCCGATGACGGCAGAAAGTCTCCATAATTATTCCTTCTTTCACGGCGGCGGAGAGTGCTGGCTGCCTTCCCACAGTCTCGCTCCTCATTTCCTTCCTGAGCGAGAGATCCCAGCTAAGGGACGGCGCTTCCCAGCTGTCCTTGCAGCTCCGGGCACAATGAGAGGAGCATGGACCTTGGGGGGGGGGCGGGGAGTGCTCCTTCAGAGATGGATGGACAGCCGAGCAGTGGCCTTTTCGTCCTGTCCCCTGTGTTTGGCTTCCCTCACAAGCCAACTCTATATTAAGGACTCACATGAAAATGGATTTTTTTCAAGGTCCTGCAGTGGGGAGTCCGAGAAAGGGAGGAAGGCAGCACAGAGCACGCTGACGAGCAGGTTGGAGCTCTGGGCAACGTGAGCTCAGTCCTGCTGGAACCTTGGGGGAGAGGGAGCTATCCTGCCCAGGAGGCAAGGAGGTTGGGGTTTTCTTCCACCACTTCATCTTCATCACTGAAGGCTGCTCCCAGGGCACTTCCAGCTGGAGGGACATGAGCCGACAGCAAGCCTCTGGCAGTCCCAGGACCTGCAGTGGGATGTCCTCGGCATGTACAGGAACAGCGAACGTCAATGGCAGCTGTTAAACTCTGCCCCCTTCCTCCTGGTGGAACCCAGAAGTGTTGTCCGGAGTTCCAGCAGCCACACTGGACCATAAGGCAAATGAAACCGGAAGCCACATGCTAACAATAGCAATGCAAAGCAAACCCAGAGAACACCGGGTCCTAGCTAACTCCACAGCCTACTTTCAAACCGGAGGGGGAAATGCATGTCGATCTTAAACCACTAATATTATATTTTAGATGTTTGTTACCAGCAACCAAATGCCCCTCATCATAGATTGTGTTATGGCTGGGTTCATTGCACCTTCTAACCATGCTGCTGGTGATGATGATGATGACAATGATACAAAAAATTATAGCTAACATACCGTTTCTTCTGCACATAAGTCTTTATGTGCCTTAACTCATTTAGTCTTCATAACAACCCTATGATGCAGATACTATTATTATTTCCATTTCATGGATGAGGAGACTGAAGCACAGAGAGGTTAAGCCACTCGCCCAAAGTCACACAGCCTGTAAAACAGCAGAGCTGTGCTGTCTGACTCTCGAGCCCCAACTCCTGCTCGCTACAATGCATTGCCTTGTCCCTCAGGTTTTCCTAACATCTTTGGAAAGCCATTTCATTTCCCCACCTGCTCCCTGCCTGCTAACTTCCTAGAATGGTAACTTTGATATTTTACTTTAGAAGTCAATTAAACCCATCATCAGGCTTAACAAAGAATAGAATATGATTTCTTAACAAGCCTTTCTTGGGGCAAAGGTGTCTCTGCAATTGCACAGAGCTCTTCACCGAAGATGGGATGGAGGGTGGAGAGAAAGTTTCTTGGAGCCTAATGAGAAGGCATTGGGTTTCAAGCAGCCTTGACAGCAGAGGGCACAGAGACCGTCCTGTCTGTGTCCAATAGAAGAGCAGGGTGCAGCACCCCAGCACTCCGACCCATGACATGAACCTTGACATGTGCTGGTGACAGATCAGCAAGGCAGGGCACAAAGAGTGTCCCACCAATGGTAGATACTCCAGGAATGGGGCGGGCAGTCAGACAGCACCCTGTGGGGAGCCCGACTTCTTTGGAGTCTGAGCGTCCTGGGTTCAAGTCCCTCCTCCACCTAGTTCACCTCCTTGTACCTTCTCTTGTCATCTGTGAGATGGGCCTGCGGGCAGTTCAAGTGTCATGAGAAGGGAGCCAAAGTGAGAAACACTTGAGCCGTGAGATGCCCTCTGGGGCTGTGTTACGTGTTATGAAATCAGGGTACAGAGAACCAAGACAGAGATGCTCCGAGAGCTCCCGTCCCCCATCAGCAATGGCCCAGGTGTGGGCCCACTCTGCCACCTACCAGCTGTGCAAGTTAAACGTGTGACTTTAGTTCTCTGAGTCTCAGTTCCCTCACCTGTAAAAGAACAACCATAACAGAGCCCTCCTTACCAGGGTTCTTGTTCACTCTTTCAACAAACAGCTATCAAGCACCTACTATGTGCCAGCGCTATGCCAAGCCTGACGATACAGCACTGAATGAGACCAACGAGGCCTCACCCTCACAGGGAGCACAGCCTGGGGAGGAGACAGACATTAATCACGCTTCAAATGTGTAAATGTAAAAATATGATTGCAATACATTCTGCAAAGGCTAGGGTGTGTGCTAGGAGGGTTCAATCTGGTCGCATGCAAAGGTCCTGTGGTTGAAAGGATTAAATGCAATAAAGCATGTAAACCTTTAAGACTTGATGGCCAGTTTATACTGAATGGAGTGTTATTAGTATGTCCTCAGGCCAATGCCAGGCAGCATTCACATCTGCTAAGATACTTCCCTTGTGAGTCTGCTCCCCCAGGGCCACCTGGTTTTGTCTTCCATCATGGGGTCTGCCTATGAGGAGAAGTCAGCTGGTCTTTCATTCCCCGCGATAGGTAATTTTTCATTATAAACAAATTTGGTGACATTCCGGTCGATGAAAGCTTGGTTAAGATGTGAGATGGCCCAAGCTAAACAAGCTGGTACAATCTAGTTTCTCGGCCTGCACCCACTGGCCCCTGACTTACTCTAAATTCACCCAGGTGATCCATCCCACCCTGATGGGCACACGTGGAGGGAGGGAGGGAAGGCAACTGGCCTTCTACAAGTGGACACTTTCTCCCCTGTCAGCAGCACTGTGAGGATTGGAAATAAGGGACGTGGAAGTGGTATGTTTCTTTTTCATGACCCCCAGGTTTCAGACCAGTTCCTCAGCTGGTGGCTGGCAGGCCCAGTGCCCCAGGAAGCACTCAGCCCCTGGCTTTTCCAGACATCAGCCAAGGGGCCCCAGCACCCTCAGAGCCCCTGTAAACGTTGCCGCTCTGTGTCTCTACAGGAAGGAAGCCGGAGGCCCGCTGGCCCAGGGCAAATAGAGAGTGCATTTACATACGGCCCCCTCCACCTCATTTCTAAATTCAAACAAGGTAGCGTCTCCCGAAATGGGCTGTTGGGCCTCGCTGCCCTGAGGACGCATATTTTATCATTTGGATCAGGATTCTGAAAGGACTCAGCAGCCCCCTGACAAAGCACCGAGGCAGCCCCTCAAAAGGTTGTCGCCAGCTGTGAGCCCATCACAGTGTGTCTGGGGAGACCAGGCCAGACGCCAGTCCATCTGCCTGCAGCTCCAGCCTCAGCCCCATCCTGGGATCAACCAGTGTTTACAAGGCCTACCCAGGAAAGGGGCTCAGTGCCGCTGGCCCCACAGGGACAAAGCCATTCCCACCCCAGGAACCTGCCCCTTCCCCTCCCTGCCAGGGACTAAATGTCAAAAGGCACCTCTGGTCTTATTTGCACCTCACTATTGGGGACATTGAAGCCAAAGGAAGGAGGGACGTCGTCAAGGTCAGGAAGCAAGTGAGAGCACAGCTGGGACAGAAGAGGGAACCCTCGCCTGCTCTCTGCGCCCATGTACCAGCCACGGCCTACGGGGGCAGCCCCAGCACTCCACCAGGCTGCTCACCTTTCAGGACCTGGCTAAGGTCCTGCTTCCTCCAGGACCCTCCCTGACTGTTCAGGGAGGTGGCAGGGCGCCTTGTCCCGGACCCCAGCTCTCTGGGCTTCTCCCATCACGTCACTGACCCCCACGTAGCCCCTGTCTGGGTACTTGTTTGTCTCCCACGGCGCAAACCCCATGACGGCAATGCTGCTGTGTGCACTTGCGTGCCTCACCTGGAGAGTGGGAACACACACTCACACACTCACACACACGCGCTCACATGCACACTCTCACACACACACGCTTGCACACACACTCACACGCGCTCACATGCACACTCAACACACACACTCACACACACACTCTCACACACTCACACACACGTGCACACACTCACACGCGCTCACACGTGCACACACACACTCCCACGCACTCACACGCACCATCTGCGTCACCCATTGTCACCGCCATCATCACTGTCGAATCAGCATTGTTGTCAGCAGCAGCGGCTTTGTCATTGTCATATCTTTGTCATCATCGCTGTCGTCATCATCGTCATGTCATATTATCATCATCATCATCATCTTCATCATCACATAATCATCACTGTTGTCATCGGCTTCATCTTATGCCAGAACGTCAACTGAAACACAGACCTTACACACTTCACAAAAATTAACTCAAAATGGATCACAGACCAGAATATAAAATGCAAACATTGCAATTTTGAAGGGAGGCGCGACACGCTCTGACCTATAATTTGGAGCATAGTGAGGTGAGGACAGAGTCGGCGAGACCAGGGAGGGGGCCAGTGCCATGGTCTGGGTGGGAGACACTGGAGGCCTGGCTGGGGAACATGCATTTCCCAGGGAGGCCCCCCACCACCACCCCCCTCCGTGTGAGCCGCTGCAGCTCCCTCACCACCAGTCCCCATGGGCCAGTGCCCTCAGGAGGCCGTCCTGGAAAGAGGAGAGGAGGCTCCCTGGAGGGAAGGGGGCTCTCCTGTCTGGGCCCCGCCCCACCCACCCTCACCCCAGGACCCAGAAAAGAGCTCCAGGGAAGGCGGGACATGCTTGGTCCCGAGGAGAATTGCCTGTGAGTGGGAACCTTCACGCAGCCGTCCCCAAAGTGACAAACATCTCCCTCCTCCACGCTGCTGCCACCCCAGCAATTTCTCTGTTTACAGGATGTCTAGACAGGTTTGGGGATCAGAGAGCGGCGTCCCAGCGTGGTTCTCAGACTGAGCACAGGGCGGCCTCTGCTGAGACCAGCTGAGCCAGAAGACGGAAATCTGCCTCTGTCTGCAGAGTTCATTAAATAGGAATATGCTTAATTCTTTTCTTTTTATCATTTGACAGCTTCCAACAGATAAAGCTTATTTTATTGAAGCTTTCACACACCCAGCGAGATAAATATCCCTGAATTCCAGTCTTCACAGGGGGAAAAAAATTAAAAATGGATGAAGTCAGAATCTTGAGTAGGTTTCTCAAAACTCAGGCAAGGGTGGACCCACATAATCAGGTCTGAGTTAAATCCCCCCACACTGTGCTGAAGGTGGAGGATGTGCGGGTCCCTGCCAAAGGCATAGCTGAACCTGCTGGTGGAGGTCGTTCTAGAGAGGACGACACCCGGCTCCCTCCCAGAGGACAGATTGGGAGGAAGGGAAGAGGCTGTAGGAGCGGCCTCGCCTCAGTGACTTCAAGCCACCGGGCACAATGCACAAAGGATCTCTCTGTGTTATTTCTTATAGCTTCAGCTGAAACTACAATGATCTCAGTAAATAATAATAATAATCATCTAAAAAATAGTATAAATGTGATAGCCCCTGAATGCTTTTTTTTTTTTGGTAGTCATTAATGTATTCCAAAGATTCCGTGAAACTTCTTTTATTCAAAAAATATACATTAAGCATTGTGTGAGTCACTGGGTCGTCAAAACAAAATGCCCTAACCCGGGGGCTTAAACAGCAGACGTTTATGTCTCACAGTTCAGAGGGCTGTAAGTTGAAGATTAAGGCCCCAGCAGAGCTGGTATCTGGTGAGAGCCCCCTTCCTGGTTCGCTGCCTTCTCACTGTGTCCTCACCTGGCAGAGAGAGTTCGTGTGTCTCTCTCTTCTTATAAGGACACTAACCCCATCACAGGGGGCCCTGCCCTATGAGCTCATCTAACCCTGATCACCTCCCAAAGGCCCACCTCCGAAAACCATCACACTGAGGTTAGGGCTTCAGCATATGAACTTGGAGGACACAAACATTCAGTCCACAGCAGGCACTCTCTGTGCCAGGCGCTGTTGTAGAACCAGGTGACTAGCTGGTGTGGACTTCTCTCTCATGTCACCTAAACCCGGTGCGGGGACAGACCAGAGTCAGGCAAATACATGATTATACAGGATGCTATCACATAATACAAAGCCTTTAAAACAAAGCACAGTGATATTTTAGACACAGAGGAAGACACAGAGGGCTTCCTTGAGGAGGTGACAAATGATATAAGATCTATAGCACAGGAAGAGCCCGACCAGTAAAGACCTGGAGTCTGGAAGTTCCAGGAAGAGGGAACTGCAGGCACAGGCTGTGAGGTGGGCAGAAGCCGAGCTCATCTGTGGGTCAGCAAACACTTGGGTGTGGGGAACGCCAGCACACAAGGAGGGTGGTGGGAGAGGCAGGTCACGGGGCTATAACCAGAGTGACATGAGGAGTCCCCAAAGGGTTTGGGGCAGAGCCATGACGTGATGGGTTTTTAAGTGTTTAAAAACTCCAGCTGGCTCCATGTCCCTTTCAGCTCAGAGTGTCTGATGCTAACCAGCATTTAGAAAGCACCTACTGTGCATCCAGCCCAGAGCTAGGTCCTGTCAGACCTAGACCTGGCCTCTCTCCACGTAGCATCTGGTTGGTGAGACCAGAAGTCAGCCACGATCAGTGCAAAGGGAGAGAGAGAGGTGAGGGCCCACCTAGGTCCCCTGCAGGTGGTCAGCGCCCTGGGCTACTGGAGCAGAAGCAAGGGCTGCAGGTGGTCTGCACAGGCGCACCCAGGCCCTGTCTGCACCCCTACCCGCCAGCTTCTCCGTAAACAATCCCACCTCCCCAGAGGCAGACACAATCATGGCACCTCCATCAACAGGCCCCCATGGGAGAGAGTCACCCACAGCCTGAGAGGCAATGATGGGGCGAGGCAGAGGAAGATGGTTCCAGTCTCCCCACCTATCAGGGTCGGCGTGCCAGAGGGGCTGCCCGAGAGACCCAGGTACTGGCTGCTTGGCAGAGAGTTCCTGAAGTCATCGGCTGGCAGCCAGATCAAAAGCAGAACAGAATTCAGACAGCTTCTCGTATGTGGCTTATTTCTAATTAATTCCTCGCTGGCACATGCAGAATCTGCACTTTCTCTCCCTCCTGGCTCTCCCAACCCCATGCATATTTAAGAGCTCGACAGCTTTCCTCGTGCTAAATATAAATCACGTTTTAAGCTGCGAGTTCAGTGCGAGTTGGTGGTCTTTGCACCCAGCATCACGGAGTGATTCTGTTCCTCTGCCTCTTGCTGGCTGGACATGTGGGTGCTCCTCATTGTCCAGTCCATCCACAGACCCAAGGACAGTGGTCAGTGTTGCTTTGTCTGTCTAGCATCCATCCCCTCTCCTCTGGGAACAGCGCCTCATTTTCTTTTGGGGAATACAGCTGACCCCACACCTGAATCTAAGGGTGGCTCCTGGTCAATCAGAACACCGGGTCCCTCCAGCCACAGTGATTGGTTCAGGGGTGTGCCCATCACCCACAAGAGGCCAATGGTAGACTTCTCTGGGACTTCTGTTGGATCCAGAAGGCTGGAGGCACTCTCTTGTTGTTTAAACCACTAGAGTGAGAGGAAATCCTGGAGTTCTGGCAGCCATCAGGGTGGCTGAGATCCTGGTTCCACTGACACAGCCCATTCAGGAAGGAATGGCTTGTCCCAGTGGATGAAGGATTGCTCTTCTCTGCAGCTGAATGCCAGCTCATCGATGCATGAAGAAAGAACATTAGCAAATTCGCCATTTGCAACTCTCCGTGAAATAATTGATTCAGGAAAGGATCATCAATGGATACTAAAACCAGGAGGTGAGAGGTTTGGGGGACAACAGATTCTTTGCAAGGGGACCAAGATATCCCCTTAAAGAATAATTTCGAAGGAAAACTAAAACTTTGCACAGGGGAAAAGTTAGTGGCTGCCTTCTCCAAGCGACCACACTTAGCATCTCTCAGGGTGGGACAACCTGACATTGTTTTTTTATGGGAAATAGAGGAGAGTGAAGAACAAGAAAACCCAGAACATGGGCTAGTTTACAGGATAGCTGGATGTGTTCACTTCAAAAGTCACTGTCGTGGGGAAGAAAGGTAGAGGGGGAATGTTCTAGATTTCAAAAGACTCAAGAGATGTGAAGACTAAATGCAATGTGGGAAAGTGGTTCAAAAGCAAAACAACTAAAAGGATATTTGGGGGATAATTGGAGAAATTTGATTGTGGACTGGACAATAGGTAGTATTAAGGATTTATGGCTAATTTTCTTAGGTGAGAAAACTGTGGTGTGGACATAAGGAAAATGACCTTTTGTTAAGCCAATGCAGCTGAAGTGTTTAGGCACAAACAGGCATGATGCCTGCAACTCACATTCAAACAGTACACACACACACACACACACACACACACACACACACACACACACACACACTCTTACACAGATAGAGCAAAGTGGCAAAAAGTTAACCTTTGTTAAATCTAGGAGGTAAATACTATTCTTCCAACTCTTTTGTGTATTTAACAATTTTCATAACAAAAAATGGAGTAAAAACCCAGCCCGTCACTTACTGAGGAGTAACCTAGAGGAAGTCAGTTTAAGTCAGTGACCCTCCATTTCCTCATCCATCAAATGGCGACAGTGGAAACCAAATCTCCGTAAAGCTCCTGGATGTATGCCACGAGACCATCCATGTAGAAATCTTGGTGTTAGTGTTTGGCCCCTAACGTCACTCAGCAAATGGTAAATATTAGCATCATTAGAAGAGAGTGAACTGAAATACTCCCTGTTTTAAAAAGAACCCAATCCAAATACACTCAGAAAGCCTTGAATAATCCTTCAGAACAGGAGGATAGGCTGCTCAGGCCCAGGGCCGGGCTGAGGCTGAAGCTCAGGTCACTTGGAGTAGGTGGTCCCTGCTCAAAGTCAGACCTCTGTAGCAGAGGAGGCAGGCAACAACGGTTGCTGGGAAGAGGCGGCCATGACAGCTACACCCCTCAATTTACAGATGGGGGAGTGGGCCCAGGGAGGCAAAGTGAATGCAAGAGGCCTGACCCCCCTGCCTGGTATGTTCGTATACCGGGCCAGGCCCAGCCACTGAGGTGTGGTGGTGGGTATTCCAGGGCAAGGGGGCTTGTTTCTGGGTTTCAGATGATGACAATACAGCAGACCCCTTTCCCCATGGCCCCCTGACAGGCCAGTCAAGGTTGGGCTGGCTTTGCATGTCTGTGCATGCATATAGGTGGCACACATGGCCCTGAGTCCCTGGGGGCCCTCAGCGCCCCCTCAGTGCACCCTAATTAATCCCTTCTCAACCAGATCCTACAAGGATCTGCTCTCAGTCAGATCCAGCAGGGTCCAGCCCGGGCTCCCCCATTTGTATTGTTTATTATGCCCCTGACTTAGAGGCAGACCGTCCAGAGAAGGAAACAGTGCCTGTTTCCTAAGGGTGAACAAGCACGGCTACTTCTGAGAGGGGACAGGAGTTGTCACACCTGGGAGGAGTCAGGTTCCCAGAGCCCAGCATCTCTGCTCTTGGGGTACTGGGCAGAGACACCCCAAGAGCTTCCTTTGCTATTCTGGCCACGGGGGCCTCACGAGGCGCCAGCTACCTGAGGAGGAAGGGTGCGATGGCCTGAGGTTGGACAAGCTGGGCCCTCTTGCAGAGACGTTTTACTGCTAGAAAGATGCCGTGACCGGCTGTGCCGTTCGCCAGGTGAAGGATAGGCCCCAGCTGGGTGGCCGCCCCTGCTCTCCACAGCCTCAGCCGAAATTAGGGCCCGTCCTGCTGCCCACAAGCCCCTGTTGTTTCCTCAGCCTCCACAGCTGCGGCAGCCACGGACGCGCACACAGTTGGGTGTTTCTTGTTCCTTCTTTGTCCTCCGCACACATGTCCTGTGCCTTTCAGCACCGCGCAGTGCCTGGCCCATAGAAGGCTCTGGAACAACATTGGCTCGATGAAGTGACTCGATAAACGAAATAAAGAGGGTTTTGAATCTCAGCTAAGCAGGGATTGCATCAGGCAAATTAGGGCCAGACCCTGGGCTCCAGTCACTGCAGACCCTCCAAAGCCAGCCCAGCCCGCTGCCTTGGCCGTGAGCAAACTCCTGGTCCACCGGCGGCTCCAGGTGTGTGTCCCGGGCCCTTCCCAGTAGACGGGGATGGATGGCTGACTTTGAAATCACTTTGGCCTTCGAGTTTTGGAAGTTTAGTCAGTTGATTCGGAGGCACCGACCAGAATGTTAATGGCACAGGAGTTTAATTTGTATTCAGATGGGAAGAAAATCAGCCACTCCGAGGAGATGGGGCTGTTTAATTAGGTCTAGTAGTTAACTCGGCATAAAGGCACCGTGCTGCCAGGAGCCAGGAAGGGAGGCAGAATCTCAGGGGAACTCACGGACTTCAGCAGAGAAGCAGAATAAGAAGCCAGTGGTTTCGAAATGATGAATTTGCTTCCCAAAAGAGACAGACTGGAGCCTCCCAGGCAGGCACCAAGGGTGTTTGTTCTCCTGGCTCCCGATTCAGTCAAAACTGCGGAGGAGGAGGGGGAGGAGGAGGAGGATGAGTGAGAGTGTGCTGTGTTGGTGAAGACTCAAGTGTGCCTGCATGACTGTGCGGGACATAGAATTCCACGGGGGAAGAGCCTGTCTTTCTTACAAGCAAGACAACGCCCTTCTAACACTCACGACAGCCCATTTGGCTCATAATAGCCAAACTGCTGGAAGCTACTCAAATGCCTACCAGAACAGAATGGACAAGTTACCCGTGGCGTAGTCAGGCCATGGAATACTATGCAGCAGTGAAAAAGAACACACTGCTAGCGTGCACAAGAACACGGGTGAAACGCAGAGAAATAATGAGCAAAAACTGTATGGCTCCATTAATACAAAGTTCAAGCACAAGAAAAAAATAAATCCCCAGTGATGGGAGGCAGAATAGCC
>NW_017731382.1:4364382-4381000 GCF_001890085.2 Hipposideros armiger
ACCATCATTACCCCAATTCACAGATGAACAAACTGAGTCCCCTAAGGTTATCTTGCTTAAGGTCCCACTTCCAGTAGGAGGAGAAGCTAGGCGGGAACCATGTGTGTGGGTCCAGAGACCCTGTCCTGCTCTCCCAGGCCCCTTCTTCAAATCCCTGGGCCCCATCTTGAAAAGCCCAGGTATAACACAAACATTGGTCCCAAGGTCAGAAGATGTGCCTCCTTCCTTTCCTGGAAGCTTGATCAAGCCATTCCTGAACTCCCACTCACACGAGTGTGCCCTGGGAGTCTCCCTCAGAAGAGTTGTTCCCCAGGACTCATGGAAGACGTTGGCAAGGCAGGGAAGTGGCCCATGATGGGGCTAGCACACGCCCAACCCAGAGCCCAGGGCTCATGCCTTTTTGGGGGGAAACACAGGGGGAAAACCACAGAGAGCCAGGGCTCTGACGCTGGCAAAATTGGCTTTAGCACTTAACTGTGTGACTTGGGGAAATCCCTTTGCCTCTCTGAACTTCAGTTTCCTCGTCTGTAACATGGACTAAGGCTTCCCTGTGGAGCCTTTGGTTGGCCGGGGGGAGGGGAGGATGAAACGAGACCACATAAACAAAGCACTCCTCTCGCGTCTGCCGTATGCTGATCACGCGATACTGGGCCAGGTGAGGTCACTACCAAGACCCTCCCGGGCCGTGGGAGCCAGGCTGTTCTCAGGGAAGCCAGCAGTGGTCAGGGCAAGGCTTCTCAGAGTGGGGTGTGCCTCGATAACACGCCGCATGCCTGGTGGCTGACAGCACTTCCCTGCTGGTAGGGAGTCAGTGTAAAGCATGGAGGCTGGCTCCTTGCTCCGCACGTTCTCTTGCTTGTCTCTGAGGAGGAATATTTTGCTTTCCCTTCTCTCTACTAGGGGCAAGCCTACTTCCCTCTCCACATGGTAGGCAACAAACCAGGAGGGAAGAGAAAAAGCATGCCCAGTCCTGAGGGACTGTTGTAAACTCATGAATTAATTATCTTCACTTGACAACTGGCCAACTGTCTGCCATCTTCCTGAAAAGGCAGCTTGGTGGTTTCCCTTTGTTGAACGTTAAGATGTTTTAGGGAAATGTTGAACCAGGCTCCTGGTAGAAAATGACTCCTTGTGGTGGGGAGAGGGGAGACGGGGGCTATCTGGGAAATGGTGGCGGAGGCATCGCCGTGGGAGTGCCAGGTGACCTGTTCTTCACACCCTGACCTGAGCTTTCACTGCCTGCCAGGCTCTCTCAGCATCTTGGGTGCCAAGCACCTTCCCACCTCAGGGACTTCGTACATGCTGTTCTCACTGATAGAACTCTCTGTCCCCAGGTGTCCTCAGAGCTGCTCGTGCTAATCTTCCCAGGGAAGCCTTCTGTGACTCTGCTGTCTAAAGCTGGATTCCCGCACATGTTTGCTTGTTTGTTTCCTGCAAAGCACTTGCCTCAATCTACAATTATTGTTCTCGTTTAGCCTGTTTGTCTCACCTGCTATAAGTAAGTTCATGAGGTCAGGGCAGGACATCAGCTTCACTCCACACCCAGCACAGTGCTTGGGGAAGAGGGTGATGGCAAGTGCCCAACGAATGAATAAAGGCTGAATGAATGAATGGTCTCATTATTTGGGAAAGGGAGAAAGGGAGGAAGAAAAAAATGTGCCCCCCTCCCCAGACTTCAGTTTCCCCCTGGGCTCACCTGCCTTGAGTCAGTGACTAGACAAAGTACTAGCATCCTTTGCTTCTGCAGCAAACATCCTTACCGGCTCCTCCCCATAGTATGGCTGGATGGCTGGATAGGTGGATACATGGATGGATAGATGGATGAATGGAAGGATGGATGATGGATGGATGGATGGATAGATGGATGGATGGATGGATGATGGATGGATGATGGATGGATGATGAATGGATAAACGTATGGATGGATGGGCAGATGGGGGATACGTAGATAGACAGATGAGTGGAGACCAGTTGTGAGTGTCCTGTTTGGTTTCCGTGGATGGAAATGGGTGTCCCCTAGCCCAGGGACAGTCACAGAAGCAGCCGTCTCCTTGGCTTTTCCTCAGTTGCCTGTGCTCCGGAGCGCCCGGCTGTAGCACACTCCCTCCCAGCAGCTCTGTGGCCCTTCCTTGCCAGGCATACTTATCCCCTCATTGTTTTCTCTGTGATTTAATGTCAGTATTTCCTCCAGGAGTTTTTCTTCTTGGTTGAATGGTTCTTTCCCGGGAGGTTTCCCCTGGCGAGGTAGGGCCTTCCCGGGAAAATTGGGGAATCCCCGGGCTGTTTGTTCTCACTTCTGTCAGGCCAGAAACCTGAAGATAGTTTTTCCATCCTACAGGCAACCACAGTTTCTGAGACAGTAGTCTCGGGGTGGCCAGGAATCAGTGAGTGGCCCTTGGTATATGGAGGTCTGTTCATGGAAGCGTATGATTGAAGCGTCCTTGTCAACTGAGTTATCCTAACAAACTGCTAATTGTTTTTTTCTAGGTTTTCTTCCCCATCTCTACAAAAATATTGACATTTTTTTCTTTCCTGTTAGGGATCAAATAAAGCCTTGACCTCTGTTCTGTATTTTTTGTGGCTGATCTCATGTGCTGTGTCATCTTCCTCCGAGCTGACATCAGCTGCAAAAGCAGCGGGGAGATGGAGCTGAGGCTGTCTCTTCTCCATGGTGTTACCTTTATGAGTAACAGTCTGCAGGTGAGCCCAGCAGGTACCACCAGGTGAAAGGCAACACCTGCCTTTGAGAAAGGGCTGGGGCGCAAGAACACCAATGTGCACAGAAATTTGCACTTTTTGGATTTCCACCCCCATTATCTCCGCTGATTCTCACTGCAGCCCAAGGAAGGAGGTGACGGATGGCTTCTCGCAAATTACACGTGAGGGACACTGGGGCTCAAATGGGCAAGCAATCAGCATTCCCATTTTGCCATGTGCTAGCACTGTGACTCACCATGTGCCCTTCATTCCTTCACTTATTCAATCACT
Organism: Hipposideros armiger; assembly: GCF_001890085.2. Taxonomy (NCBI): domain Eukaryota; kingdom Metazoa; phylum Chordata; class Mammalia; order Chiroptera; family Hipposideridae; genus Hipposideros; species Hipposideros armiger. The sequence goes on from NW_017731382.1 coordinate 4,367,371, forward strand.
CATCTATTTGCTGAGCTTTCATTAAGCACCAATTCAACACCAGGGCTGCCTGTTAGGTGCCACGGACACAGCAATGACAGAATAGACGAGAACCCTGCCTTGTGAGTGTTCAGTCTCCAATGATGAAAAAACGAGAAACAAACTATATGAGGAACTCTGGCAAATCAACAAGAACCAAAAAAGAGAAGGTCCCCAATGGGAAAACGTACAAAAGATATGAAAAGGCAGTTGGCAGACAAGGAAACTCATAAAGCTGATAAGCATAGGAAGAGATGTTAAATTTCATTTGAAATTAGAGCTATGCAAATGAAAACAATGACTGACAATAATTTAAAAGGCAGTTAGCACCAGGGGTTTGAGGGACGCGAGGGGTGTCCTGCCCGCAGGAATGTGGCGTCCAGCAGACTCTCTGGAATTTCAGCAATTTTGAATTCGGGGTACACGTGCCAAAGAAATGCTCCCGAGGCCCATAGATGGGCATGTTGGAGAATGTCTATCACAGGCCCACGACAGTGTGGGCTCCCTGGGTGTCCCCCGGGAGATGAACCCCGTGTGAAGATCTTAGAAGCATTTAGATGTGAAGCATTCAGAAGCGATGGGCCAGGGGTCCACACAGCAACACGGACGTGCTTTAAAACAGGATGTGGAGTGAAAAAAAAAAAAGAGAGAAGAAACAATGAGCTCTACAGGCATGTATCGTTTTGATAACATAAAATGCCCCCACACAGCAACAATATGTATTTTGCAGGAACACGTAACAGCAAAAGGAGACACATCAAACAGTGACTGGCTGCTGGGATGAGGAGCGTGGACTAATCGGAATAGTAAACAGGAGAGAGAATCAAAAATGGTGTTCGCTGTTCAGGGCCGTTTAGGGCTGGTCCTTTGTCCCAGAGGTCCAGGAGCACCAACTTGCCCGGCTTGTGGGGTGGGTTTTGCTGTGAAAAGGTCTCACCTTTGCTGAGGTGCATTCGGGGGTCTCCTTCTCCCCACCCCAGCCAGGCCACATGGGGGCCGCACCGGGAAAGAGAAGAAGCCCAGGTCCCCTTCCCACCCCGGCTTGGCCCACACGCCTGCTGGCAGTGAATCTCTGAGCATTGTGCCTCTGTCCCAACCCAGGCCTGGGGCACCCCAGTCGTGCATGAAAGCATATGGACCAGGTGGGCTTGGAGTCTAGGAGCCCATGAGCTTCCCTCTTAGCCCCACATCGTCACCTCCCAGCTTTGCCACCCAGACACCCAGGTCTCCCCAACCCACCACAGGCGCCGGGGTCCCAAGGCCTCTCCATTTATCTTCTGACATGTCTGCTCTTTTCCTCCCCACTGACCAAGAGCTGAGTTATTGGACATCCCAGGTTGCTGTCACCTTCTCTGTTTCATCCTCATCATGGCTTATACTTACTGGGCGCCCACTCTGTAACCCAAAAGTTTTTATACTCAGAATGCTCTGCATAAACTAGGGGGTTCTTGCCTTCCAATCCGCACTTTACAGATGAGAAAACTGGGGCTCAGGGGAGTGCAGGAACCCTCTCAGCCAGTCTCTCATTCCTTCTTAGCTCTCATCTCCACCTGGAATTTCTTATTCTCCACCTACTGGGGTGCTTTTAGTCCCCCCTGCTGTGATGTGAGCTGCTCCAGTGCAGCCAGCCTGTCCTAATTCCCACCTCACCCCCAGGCATCGAACAGGGCCGAGTGCATCACTGACCTTCAACCAATATGTTTTCTAATGAACAACACAGAGAAAGGGTCTGGGCATTGAGTCTCCCCCTTGGGTCTCCCCAAAGGAAGTGGGTCTGAGTCTGAGGGAAACTTTGGGGCATTACGAAGAATTCTTTGGGTACATCCCAATAGCAGTTGAATGCAGGAGACTAGGAGACATGACAACCAGGGTTCGAATCCCAGTTCTAGCATATATAAGCTCTGTGACCTCAGAGAAGTCACTTCACAAGTTGGGGCCTCAGTTTCCCCAACTTCATGATGGGGTACCAAGAACATCTCCCCCATGGCAGTGTAGAGAGCAGTCACAGAGCGTGGAAAGATGAACTTCTTACAGGGCTCCTTTCTGCAGTGCAGGGGTGCTGAGGAGGTGGGCACCCCAAGGATGCCGGACCCCAGGTGATGGGAGGAGGGATTCCTCCCGCAGAGGACAGTGTGAGCCTCCGCGGGTACATCTGGGCGGCCGACCCCTTGCTCCTTGCCTGGCTTCCTCTCCTCCCTGTCCTGCCATCCCCACTCTTCCCCTGAGCTCTGCGGGGAGCGCTTCCCTGGTCAATCTCTTTCCCAGGCGTGTTGCCTCTGGGGAGCAAGGTGGTTGAAACCGAAGGTCGGAAAGGCGCTCTCCAGCAGGTAGCCACCAGCCACAGGGAGCCGTTTACATTTAATTTACTTAATATTATATAAAAGTAAAAATTCAGTTCCTCAGTTGCATTACTACAAGTGCTCAACGGCCTCACGTGGCTGGTGGCTACAGTGTTAGAGGAGAAAGAACATGTCGTTATCAGAAGGTTCTTTTTATTGGACAGTGTTGGTCCGGAGCTCAGGGAAGATGGCAGGACCTGGTGAGGCGGTGGAGAGCGGGTGGTCGTCAGTGTCTGCAGATGGAGAGTGGAGACCACCGGACCTCCCAGATATGCACACGGCAGCACTGGCTGTCCCTGGCCGTGCTTCCTCTGGCCATTCACAAAGAGCAGGAGGGGTCCGGGTACCCTGTCCGGCCCAAGCGCTGCCTCTCTGTATGTGAGCTAGAGAACCGCTGCTTTTGCCAAGACGGAATAGATCACTGGGGGATAAATGGAAAACCAGGAGGAAAGATGTATAATTTCCCCCTTTGGCCTGTCAGTCACATCATTAATATAGATGTGCTTTAGGAAGGCAACCTTTTTCTCTCTGCCTGTGAGCTGATTGAGGACGCATCCACCCGATGACAAGCGAGTGCTTCCCCATCCTTTCCTTGCTGGTGCTGTCAATCGGCTCTGGCAGGCTCTGGCACCACCGGAGTGAGCCGTGGCTCCAGTGACCGTTGGTTAAACCGCCTTCGGTGAATCAGGCGGCTCGGGATTAAGGGGCCGGGGCTTGGATTTCGGCATTTGGGAATCGGATTTTAAGCAGCAATTTGGGGGACGGGGCCTGGGCTCGAGGCAACTTGGATACAAGTCTCAGCTACGCGGCAGCTACGATGCCAATGCCGTGGGCATTTTACTCAATATCTTTGAGACACAGTTTCTTCATCTCTGGCAGGAGATTCTAGAAATCTACCTCACCAGACCACTGATGTGGGGACTAGGTGAGATGATGCCAGAAAGACCATCACACAGTGCCTAGTACAACATAAGTCCTTACAAACAGTAGTTGTCAATATTATTTAAATATTATAAATAATATTTATAATGGTGGTTATATGGACGGTGGTTCATGTTCGGCCTATCCCCTCCCAGCCCCCAGCCCCGTGGGGGGTCCTTAAGTTCTGAATATGACAATGCTACTTTGAATCGAGCTCAAATCTTCTAGAAGAGTTCCCCCTAAACAGAAACTATGTAGGAACTGACTTAGAAGACATGACAAGGTGTTATCACATAGACCGGGTGACCTTGGGTGGGCCATCTCACCTGCATGTCTCGGTTTCTGCAGTGACAATGACAGTGTCCCTCAGAGAGGGTGTGAAGATCAATGCGCAAATTGCCAGGCAGAAGGAAGTGCTTAATTAAAGAATTTTTCCAGAGCTTTTCCTGCAAGCAAGTGTTACTTCCTAGAGAGCCGGCCTTCTGGCAAATTTGCATGAGAAAGTCTCCGGGCGGGTCCTGTGAGGCTGCGGCTGTGGCGTCCTTGTCTAATTCAGCAGGGATGAGCTGTGGCAGAAAGTCCCCCGACCCAGAGAAAGTGCCCGGCTTGAGTGAAGACAGGGGGTGGTACCAGCGCCAAGTGTAGCGAGCTTGCGACCGCAGGTCTGCTCTGCAGGGAAAGAGCAAGAGGTGATGAGCTCAGTGGTGGCTTTAAAATATGTCCGCCAGCTCTCCTCCCTTCAAACGGTGGGCTGCATTCCTGTGTGAGAGCTAGACTCTGTGGCTTGCAGCTAACAGATGGAATGAACCGGAAGTTACCACGGCATAAGAAGCACCCTCCTTGCTCGCTCCCTTGGACCACTCAGTCTTGGATAAGATGCTGCCGTGTCGTAAGGACGCTCGTGGAGTCCTGTGGAGAGGTCCACGTGGCAGGGAACTGAGGCCTGGTACCCACCCCACCGAGTGTGCCATCTCGGAAGCAGAAACTGTGAGATAATAGATGTTTGTTGTTTTAGCCACTCCGTTTGGGGGAAATTTGTTACGTAGCACTCGATAACTAATGCTTTGATCGATGGATTGATTGGATGAATGGATGTTGGTTGTGTTCTTACGTGTTAATGAGAGACTTGGTAGGAAAAATAATACAGCAGACACTCTTGCCTGCCTACAAGTAACAGTCACCCTTTTCTGCTTTTCCAGCAGAATCTGAATTCAGGAAAAGGAAGCACTTCGTTTGCACTTTCTATCTTTTTGCACAATTTTTTTTTCACTATGTGTGTATATCACAGGTTCAAGGAAAAAAATTTATAAAAATTAAAAATAAAAGAATAAGTTAGATAAGCGCTGTCGTGGGAAGATGCCAAGAACTTGTTTCAAAGCTTACTTGTTTTGCTTAACATGCATAGTACAATCACATTGATAGACAAAATGATACACACACACACACACACACACACACACGCGCGCGCACACACACACACACACTCACAGTCACTCTTCTGAAGGTCAGGAAGGACACGCACCACGCTGTAGGGAGGGGTGTAGGACTGGGGGGGGTTAGGCCTTTTTGTTTTATTCCCCGTGCTTCTGGAATTTTTTATTTTTATAATGAGAATGCTTGAAAAACATTCATAAAGATGTTTTAGGTAAGAAAACATATAATTTTAAACACAAGGCATCATCATACAGCGTGATGTGTGCTAAGGGGGAGCCCCGGGTGGTAGGAGCATAGAAAAGGGCAGCTAAAGGATCATCAGGGAAGGCTTCCTGGTGGAGGAGGGACCCAGCTCTCAGAGGATGTTGCTTCTCCTTGAACCAGTGGAGGACCAGCCCCTGTCCTCAGTTTCACCCGCCTCTGCAGCAAGACAAATAAGCCCTAGAAGGACCTGCCTCTCCTTCCTCCTTCAATGCCCCTGGGATTAGCTGGGCCAAGATGGAAAGGAGGAGCCGTTGCCCACAAACATTGGAGCCCCTGCTTGGGCATCGTCTCATTATAATAATGATAAACTCAGATTAGTTAATAATCACCACTTAGTGCCAGGTGTTGCTGAAGCCCTTTGTCTTCACTTAGAGAGGAGCACTATTATGATCAACGTTCTAACTTTACAAATAAGAAAATGGAGGCAAAGAGAGGTTAAGTGACTTGCCCAAGGTCACACAGCTGGAAAGCGGCACAGCCTGGATTGTGAACCTTGATCCAGACCCTCACCATCCCACTGGGCTGCCTGTCCTTCCAGGGGCTCACTCTCTCCAGCTGTCCCCCACCCAAATCCTTCCTCCTCCCCTGGAGTTCCCCCCTCTCCCCTCTCTCCCCACCTTCCGTCCACTGCAGGGCTGGCACTGAGGAAGCTCCGCTTCCTCCCGCAGAAAAAGCACATTTCAGAGGCCCCGCTTCCTAAAGGAGATCCTCCCCCCAAACGCTTTAGAATTTATTTATCTAATTAAAAACCTCTCAGCAGCCCACCCCGCTGGAAGAGTTCATATTTAACCACCACACAGCGCCAACCCAGCACATCCGGGGAGGGCGGCCCCACCCCGGGAGCACCCCCTGCCAGGCCTTGTGGGGGCCAGGGTGACCAGAGCAGCCATCCGTCCCCGCAGAGTCAGCCTCAGCCACCTGCGCTTCCGGCCGAGGAACCTGCTGCTCAGAGCCTCCTTTTTAATTAACTCCATATCTCAGGCGGCCGGAGCACGTGGGCACACTTCTGTCTGACTTCCCTGCGAAGCCCGAGCACATCCCAGTTTGCTTTCTAAGAATAGAAGCAGGAGATGGGGAAGGAGGAGGCCAGGATCTAAAAATGAATGTGCAGCCCAGAGCAAAACAAGCCCGCCAAGGAGAGGGGAGAGACAGTGGCACGCCGCTAGCAGCCCGGCCCGGTGGGGGCTGTCTGCTGCGCTCAGGGTGTGAATCGTAGACCTGCTGGCAGTCTGCCCGGCTGTCTGGCAGGGATGGGGGTGGGGGGGGAGTGGCGCTGCTCGTGCCAGGAGCCGGCAGCTGGGGACACCCATGGGAGTCTGGACGTTTCTGGGCTGGTTGGTTTTCCCCGGTAGGCAGAGGTGACTCATGGGCTTGCAGGCTGGGCTCCGGGGTTCATGAGAGCCCCAGATGTTGCCCAAGGTTTCAGGAATCCAGGAGCCAAAGGCCTTGGGGGAGATGGGGTGGCGAGGTTCTACCATCAGGGGTACCTCTTACCTCCACCTGGAAGGTAAAAGAGAAGCGGAAACTCGAGTCCCACTGCTCAGGGAGACACTTAGGAATGGATGGGGTGGCTAATACTAACAAAATCAATAACAACAACAGAAGAACAACAGCTCTGTCCGTCACTTGAAATATCGCACTTGAGCCTCGCGACAACCACGCGTGGGACAATCTATTCTTGTCCCTAGCCTACTGATAAGGAAACTGAGGCCTGGGGAGTTGGTCCTGTGCCCAAGGTTGGGGAGAGGTACACCAGGACCAGAAGCCAGGTGGGCCACCAGCACCGCCCAGGCGCTGCGTCTCTCAGCAGCAGCATCCGCAGCAGACAGGAGCCCACCTCTGACTGCCCATGGCCCACAGCACCACGGCCTACTCATGGCCCGCCTCCCTCAGGGCAGGGGTGCACATAGGGGTGAGGCTATTAGGGGTCCTGGGACCCAGCATCAAATAACAACAAACTGCCCAGAGAAGGTTCTTCCCTCTCCATCCTCGGCCAGCGTGTCCAATGAGGCCTGTCAAGGAAAAAGTCTCACCGGGCACTGCTCCTTCACACCCTCGAGCACCTGCTCTATGAGCCAGGAGCACAGGCTAGCACCCGCTGGCAGCGAATAGCACTGCTTTGTTCTCTCTGTGTGTCTTTTTTCATCTTTACGGAAAGCGGCCCAGATTTTCCCTGTAAGGTCCCTGTTAACTGATCAACTCGGTCCATATGACCCAGCAAGCCGTCTTCTGGGTACTTACCAAAAACATGGAAAACATTTATCTAAAGATATATGTACCTCTATGTTCATTGCAGCATTCTTCACCGTGGCCAAGACATGGAAACAGCTGAAGTGTCCTTCGACAGTTGATTGGATAAAGAAGATGTGGTACAGATACACAATGGAATATTACTCGGCCGTAAGAAAAGACGAAATAGTGCTATATTGCCGACAACATGGGTGGGTCTTGAGGTTATCATGCTAAGCGACATAACTCAGAGAGGAAAAGTCAAGAAATACATGACTTCACGTCAATGTGGGATACAAAACTGAAAGCAACAAACGAACAAGACAAACAAAAACTCATAGACACGGACAATAGTTTAGTGGTTACCAGTGGGTAACGGGGATGGGGAGGTAGAAAAGCATAATGTAAAGGGGGGTCAAATACATGGTGACAGAAGGGGATTTGACTCTGGGTGGTGAACACACAATATACAGATGATGTATTATAGAGTTGTACACTTGAAGCCTATATAATTTTATTAACTAAGGTCACTCCAATAAATTGAATTAAAAATAGAAATAAATAAAAGTAAGTTGAATCGCTTAGAGACAGACACTGAAATATTGGGCTGTTGGAAAAGTCATGACGCATTTTTGCAACAAAAAACATAGACAAGTACGTCATGACTTTTCCGACAACCCCATATTTACGGATGAAATGACATTATATAGGATTTGCTTCAAAATAATCTGGAGTGGGGGCAGTGAGTAGAGATATAGAGACACAAGACTGGCCATGATTTGAAATTTTTTGAAGCTAGTAAATGGGTATTATATATAATTCTATATATGTAATTCCATACATGTAATTGTATATGTGCTTATATAGAATTTTATACACAATTTTAATATATTTTATATATTGTAAATCATATCTAATTATATAAATTATATATAATATATTATATTGCAATATATTTTATATTCTATAGTATATGGTATGGGCACATTATATTATGTTATTCAGGCTGCTTTTGTATGTGTTTAAAATTTTCCATAAGAAAAGTTTTTTTATTGCTATACAAAAAATGTTTTAAGAAAGTTATTTTAAAGCGAAAGGTTAAGTAATGGTGTAAGTGGTATGTACCCGTATATGGCAGAAACTGTGACCATGAAGTATAAGCAAGCCAGGTGTGCAGAAGGCTGATGTGTTTCCCACATTTTCAGGTTTCTTTTTCTTTCCAGGAAGCAGGGGAGAGGTGCTTACCTGTCCCCACCCCCTCAGGACTCTCTCCCTCTGGCTGCATGGACGCCCTGGAGAGGTCAGTGGTCTGATGTCGACCTTCAGAGGGAGGGCAGGAAAGGAAGCATTGTCTTTGTATCTTTCCCCTTCAACGATATAAAAGTGCAATATTGCTAAAATGATTCCCATCTGGAAATCCAAATGCATTAGGAGTCAGCAGCCCTGGCTCAGGAGAGGCCAAGTCACAGGGCCCAGAGCTGAGGTCATTTGCAAGCCGTGCTGCAGGCCCCACCCAGAGGACCGCTGGCTCAGAGCTTGGAGCAGCTGGCCTCCTGGTCTACCCAGAGCCCAGTCCCAGGAATGGCACACCCGCAGTGGACCTGGGGCAGACCCCCAGGGGCTCAGGGCGTTGGGGATCAGCCAAAGGGACCTTGCAGAGCAGAGATCAGACCATGAGCCCCTCAGACAAAGGTGTGGGGGGCCTCAGAGTCCCCAACCAGAGTCCCAAATCTGCATCTTTGCCCCCTCAGGCTTCTCCCAAGGGGGACTCCAACTGTAGCTTTAAACCCAAACAATAAAATGCCTCCTTCTCATGGGCATTCATTTATTCATGCATTCATTCATTCGGTCATTTAACTAATACTTACTAAGTGCCTCCTGCATTCTGGGGACTGTTCTAAGAGTGGAAAACACATGAGGGAAAATGACACTTCCCAGGAGCCTTAGCAATGTCAAGTCAGAAAGGACACTTTCACCACCCCATTTCCAGACAGGGGATCTGAGGTGGTCACAGGAGGGTGGAAGGGGGCTGCAGAGAAGGAAGAGATGGACAAACAGCAACAGTAGCTGACCTTCGCTGAGCACCAACTGTATACTGTGCTATATACTTGACTCCCCACAGCAGCCCTGTGAGGTGGTGCAGTTAGTAGATGACTTCTGTATACTGAGCTGAAGAGAAGAGTGGGTATGTGACACGAGTGCTCGCCAAAGGCCAAACATCGCAGGGGGCCCTTCGTTTGATCTGTGTTGTCCAACATGGCAGCTACGCGCCACGTGTGGCTACTGAGCCCTTGAAACGTGACTGGTCTGAAATGAGACGGACCATAAATGTAAATACTTGCTGGATTTCCTCAGCTTTATATGGAAAAAAAAAAACAGAATGAAAGCATCTCATTGAAAATTTTTATTTGGTTACTTGTCAGAATGGTAACATTTTGGATCTATTAGGTTAAACATGACTTTCAAATATGTTATTAAAATTACTGCCACCTATTTCTTTTTACTCTTTCTAATGTGATTACTGGACATATTTAGGTTACATGTACATCGAGGTCTATTTTATAGAGGAGGAAACTGAGGACACGGGGGGAGCAGCTTCTGCGGTGCGCGCCCATGCGGTCACACAGGCCCGGGCTCAGCAGGGCTCCGTGCCTGGTTCGATGCTGTGCTGTCCTCGGCTTGAAATTCTTGACCCTTGAGCGAGGGCTCAGGCAGTTGCGTTTTTGCCCTGGTGCACACACAGAGGAAGGTTAGCTGCCCACACCAACCGGGAGAGAGGGTAGCAGAGCCAGGCACTAACCACCGCCCCCCACCCCATGCTCATCGCTGTTGTCTGGGTTCCTCAGGGAGGACAGCCCACAGGACGCAGCTATGAGTGGCCTCTGGGAACCCAGAGCCCATACCCTCATTCCGTTACCACATTGTTGGTGTTCCCCCGACTGCGGTCCTCTTTCTGGAAAGCCTGAAGTGGGCTTTCTTTCTTTCAGAATGCCATGCACATTCCCGGCCTTGCGATTTAATTTTCCCAAACCGGGCACAGCTCCTTGCTGTTCCAGAAGACTCCAGAAGCCTCTATCCAGCCTTCCAGGCAACTCCTCGCTCATTCCTGGGTAAAGAGAAGCTAAGAGGCCTAACTGGGAAGAGTTTATGATAGGTGGGAATATTATTAAGGCACTTAAGAGTTATTAACACCTTTTATGAACCTCATTGTTTAAAAGCCTGCCACGCTTAATCATTTTAGCACCGTTAAATCAGTATTAACAACAACCCCATGATTTGCACTCCGAAATGTCACCATTTGATAACACTCATGAAACCCAATGCTTTGGAAAATCTGGGCAGAACGGGTGAGCTCTCAGCTTCCCTGCAAATGGGCCTTCAGCATGGGAGGCCCCCAAATGAAAGGGAGAGTGGCCCCCCTACCTAAGGCCCAGGATATGCCCCCCCCAGCTGCTTCCCAGCCGTTCACTCATCACTACAACAAATGTGGCTTCCTGCTGGAGACCTCCTTGAGAAATCACCTGTGAACCCCACTTGGAAGAACACCCTAGAAGGTAGGCCTGGGAGGGACTTACAATCAAGAGGATACCTGATGGGCACTGTGTGCACCAAGTCACATTTTAATCTTTTTCATGCTTGTCAAACAATATAAAGGCCAGCTGAGTGGCTCAGTTGGTTAAGAGCTCGCTCAAGAGTTTGAGCTCTGAGCAACAGCAGTTCGAGTCCGGCCCGAGCTGAGCAGCCGCTGAGCTGGCAACAGGTAGCAGGATGGCTCAGCTAAAAACAAACAAACAAACTAACAAACAAAACAATATAGACTGTCTTTCTGGCCTCAGCCCAGGGGTCTCGTCCTCAGGAAAGCCCTCCCAGTCCTGCAAATCCAAAGCAGGTCCCCTCCTCCCCGTCTACGCTCTTCCCAGACCCTTTTACGTCAGCACCACAGCCTGCGATTATTTGATGTCCATTGTTTGCTTGCTTGGTTACTGCCTGTCTCATCTTACCTCCGCCACAATCATTCAGCCACTCAACACTCAGACCCTGTGAAGAAGCAGAGCCAGGATTTGAATCCAGGCTCCACCCACCAAGGCGGTTCTCCCCTCTGCACCCTCCTCCAGCATCATGGTCAAGATCTAGGCTCTAGAACCACGCTGCTGCTGAGTTTCAGTCCTGACCTCTGTATTTCACCTTCATCAGCTATAAACCAGGTGACAATGCCCAGCTCCTGGGCTTACGCAGGCAGTCGATGGTCTGTGAGGATTGAAACAGTACCCCGTGCAGGGTAAACACTGTATTAGCCGTCAGTGTGTTATCACGATTCTCCACTTCTTAGCAGGTACCAAGGTCCCCAAAGCACCTATCCGATGGCAAATCCAAACTGGGCCTCCGGCTTCCCTAAGCGCTCTCGAGCTCACTGACTTCTTCCAGCAGCTCCAGGAGGCACGTTCATTTATTGCTCCCATTTTAGAGATGAGACTGGAGCACCAAGAGGCTTCGCAAAGTGTTCCAGATAAAATGGTTGGTGATGGGAAGAGCCCAGAATCACCCTCGTAACCTTGATCTCTAGAACTCCCCCCCCCCATTAGAATCACCAGGAGGCACTGCCCCTTGGGCAACCCTTTCAGGCAGCCTTTCCACAGAGGGCGGCATGTAAGGGTGCTCTCTGGAGTGTGGTACACAGAGTGGTGAAAACCAGACACAACGTATGTGTCCATCCACAGGGGACGGCTCAGATAAAGGCTGCATCCAATCAAGAATGCTCTGCCGCCATGAAAGATGACGATAAATTTATATTCATCAGCATGGAAAGCTGTGACAGCTCGTGGGAGAAAGCAAGGCACTAAACAGCCTCCGTAGTGCATTCTATTTTTGCTTCAGTATAGATTTAAATATACATGTATATCTCCCCCCCCCCATGTGTGCAAATATACATAGAAATGAGACTGGAAGAAAACGCATCAAAAATGATAAAAGCAGTGTTTCTGGGCAGTGAGATTCTGGATTCTTTCCCCTTTCTTTCTTCTTATAATTTTGGTTTTCTCTTTTTTCGCCATGAGCATGTATTGCTTTTATAATTGGGGGCAGGTGGAGATGTAAAAAAACAACTTAGCTGCTTTCATTTTGAAAAATGTGCAACTTGCTTTCTGTACATAAGGACAAATCATGGGTGCCTTTCTAGATCCACAGAGAGAAAGCACAGCCTTCGTCTTTACTGCTGCTGCATGTATTCTAGAATTGGGAGAAACCATGATGTATTCAACCGTTCCCCTCATGATGGTCCAGGAGATGGGATGGCATGCCCATGGTTACATTACATTGTAAGAGCCCATTTCGACTCTTCCTCTGTTTACTGTCTTTAAAGAAGATACCACCCATGAGCCCCAAAAGAGCCACGAGGAAATCAATTCTACCAATATCCTGATGGACCTGGGGCCTGATTCTTTTCCAGCCCCACACCTTGATTTCAGGTGAGACCACAGCCTCAGTCAATACTTGGATTTCAGCCAGGTGAGATCCTGAAGCAGGGGCCAGCTAAGCCACGGCCAGACTCCTGACACACAGAAACTGTGAGATAATAAATGCCTGTTATTGAAGCTGCTCAGTTTATGGTCACTTGTTACGCAGCAGTAGGTAACTACAACAAGCTCATTCGTTCATTCATCCAGCTCAGCTCTGCTGAATGGGGCTGCCGGACTTAGCAAATAAAAATACTCAATGCCCAGTCAAGTTTGCATTTCAGTCACATTTGGGACACACTTATGCTAAAAAAAATTCTTCGCTGTTGAACTGAAATTCAAATTTAACTGGGCATCCTTATTTTATCTGGTGACCCCAAAGCTAGACCATATGCAAAAATCCCAAGCAGAGAGCTGAGCCAATCCTTACCTTCTGCTGGGAGGGCCTGTACAGCAGACCCAGGGGACACCCCGAAAACAGCTCGGCAAGGCTAGCTTGGGACTTGCATTTTGGCTCCCTGGCCCAGAATGTATCCAGAACATGCCTGCAGAACTCCCAGCAAGGACAGTAGGTCCCCAGAGCCCTTCGCACCTAGTGCTCCCCTGTCTGATGGGAATCAAGCCCACATAGCGCTGCCGAGTGACTGCAGTTCTTGGCCCAAGTTACAAAGGTAAGTAAGACACAGTCTTATTCCTCAAGAGGGTTATGGTCCAGTAGGGGACAGGCGGGAGGGAGGGAGAGAGAGAGAGAGAGAGAGAGAGAGAAAGGAGGAGGGGTGTGGTTCATATGTGCAAAAATCTCCGAAGGAGCATTATTCATAACGGCCCAATACCGGACATAGCCCAAAGGTCCCTCAACAGGACACTGGATAAACCAACTGTGGTGCAGTCACACGGTGGAATACAGCTCAGCAGTGAAAGGATTGAGCTGTCCACACACACACACACACACACACACACACACACACACAC
>NW_017731382.1:4381150-4394909 GCF_001890085.2 Hipposideros armiger
AGGGTAGGGGGAGCTGCCTTTCAACAGGAGGTAGTGACCAGAAGGGACACAGGGGCTTCTGCTGGTCATGTCCTGTGTCTTGATCTGGGTGCCAGTCACATGGCTGTGTTCACTTTGGGAAAATCCACTCGTCTGGTCACGTGCTCTTTTCTGGGTGTGTGTCATAGTTCAATAAATTATCGCATTGTAAACAAGAGGTAGATGTATCAACAGGTGAATGGGTCGATGAGCTGGGGCACGTCCATGCCGTGGAATACCACCCAGGAAAAAAAAAAAGGCAATGAACACTGCTACACACCACAACATGGACAAATCTCGAAATAATTATAACGAGTGAAAAAAGCCAGACCCAAAAAAGCATATACTGTATGATTCCATTTATATAAAACCCTAGAGAATGCAAAGTAACCTGTGGTGACAGAAGCAGACCAGTGGGGGCGGGAGGGGGAGGTTACCAGGGGGCACGAGGCAACTTCGGGGGAGTGGGGGGTGGCGGAGATGTTCGGCACCTTGACTGTGACGATGGCTTCAAAGCTGACCAAACTGCACCCTTGAAATACGTGCGGCATATTGTAGGTCAACAACATCGCCATAAGGCTATGCTCACGTGTAAAGGTAGAACCCAGGATGTGCTGATGGATGGGATGTGGGAGGGACAAGAAGAAGGCGTCAGAGCAACCCCAGGCTCATGGAACAAGGAACCGGGGGTGGGGGGTGGAGCCTTTCGTCACAGTCGTCATTTACTGCCCCATGTCACCAGCTCCTGGAAGGCAGGGCCCAGGGCTGTGTCTGGGCACCACTGTCTCCATGGTACTCAGCAGAGGGCCGAGCACCAGGAAGGACCCAGTACCAAGGCGTGAGTGCTGGACCCCAGGAGACAGTGTTCTCTAATGACGATGTGGGCTGCAGGGCCTGGTCCCACTGTCCATCGCCGGGGGCTGTGTTTGCCTGTGTGTTTCCTTGGTCAAGCAGTCACTCGCGGCAGATCCAGGGCAGAGAGTGAAAGAAGGCTCAGCTTGCACGGCTCAGGCCCCCACAAGCCTCCCACAGAAGAGAAGCTGGCTTCACTCGGTACTCCCCACATGCTACCACTCTGCCCGCCTCAGCTCTGTTAGTGCCTGGCGCACCTTAACCAGGTCAGTACTAATATTATACTCATTTTACAAGTGAGGAAACTGAGACGTGATGGGGAAGAACCCACGCTCTAGAGTGGAGGACCCCAACCCGGAGCGATTTTGCCCCCCTAGTTAGGGTTGGCAGAGTTAGCAGAAAAAAAATACAGGACATCTGATTACATTTGAATTTTGGTAAAACAACATTTTTTTTTTTAGTATAAGTATGTCCCAAATATTGCATGAGATATACTTATGCCTATTTGGGGGGCATACTTATACTAAAAATGATTCACTGTTAATCTGATATCCAAACGTAACTGGGCACCCTGTATTTTATCAGGTAACCCTACTCCAAGCAGATATGTGACAATGTCTGGAGATAGTTTGGGTTGCCACCGGCATCTAGGAGGGACAGGAGAACAGACCCCAGGACAAAGAGTTATCTGGCTCCAAATGTCAATGGTGACACCACTGAGAAGTCCTGACCCAGAGCTGGACTCAGGGACCTGCCACTATGAGGTGAGAAGGCAGGAGAGAGACCTGGGGGGTCATGCCTCACTTGGGAAGCTCACAAATAGGAACAGACGGCACCCTCCCCCAAAAGAACAAGCCCATCGTTGCATGCCCTGCATGCGTGTGTCTGACGGTCACATTTATCAGGAGCATGTAAATTGATACAGAGGGGTCTAAAAGTAAATAAATAACCAGAGGGGCCCGGGTTAGCCATCTGATGGTTTCAGCATGGAGATCTGGTACAGCGTGCTCCAAGCATCCTGGTTTCCTTGGATATGCTGGCTGCGCATTAGCTATCTCAGGCCAAAAATAAAAGATTTGTGAGAAAGAACCCACAGGAGATTGCTGCCACCGCTGCTGTAACACTCGTCATAAAAAAACCAGACACCCCAGGCTCCGGGACAGAGGAGGGCTTAGCTCCCGCGTCCTCCTGTTGCAGGGTGGACAGAGCAGACTGGAGCCAGATGGGTGTGAATCCAAATCCAGACCCTCGTGGTAACCAGGCAGCTTCACGCACATGATTTGTCCTCCCCAAGCCTTGGAGATACGCCTGCTCCGTTCAGTAAGAGGGAGGACGCACCCATTTCACAAAGCTGTTGGCATAGAGCGAGGCCGAGCCCCCAGGACCTGCTTCCAGCTTCGCCAGGATAGGTGGGCACAGACGGTCAGGGCACCACGGATGCAGGCACCATGAGACACGCAGAGACTGCTGAGGGTGGCAGAGGAGACACATCCGTGCCCACCCTGCCTGGTCTTCTGATTCGAAACGCGAGCCCTTCCATTCGTCGCTGAGAGCACCCATTTTAAACTCCGATAACCTGGATTCAAGTCCTGACTCCAACTGGGCACGTGACCCCTGTATTCTGTGGGCTCAATAATGAAGCCCACATCACAGGGTTCTTGTAAGGATCTTGCGCAATGATTCAGGTCAAGACCTGAGAACAAAGCTCACATATCGTGGGAACTCAGGCTGAACTCAGGGATTGTCCAACAGGAAGCGGGGCCTCTCTCTACCCTGGGGTCCGTCCTGTTTGAGGTTGTCATCAGTCACTAAGATGAAGCCGGAGAACCCACACGGGGCAAATGTGCAATCCTTCCCAGGGGGAGGGGGCACTCTGGGGCTGGTGGGTGAAGCTCAGGGTTCGGGAAGTCTCCCCCGTGGTCAGAGGGCAAGGGTGAGTCCTGGCACTCTACTTCCTCAGGTCAGTTCTGAAACTCCAAGGTGACACCCCCCAGAATGGCTACACTAAAAAGACAGGCAACATCAAGTGTTGGTGAGGGTGTGAAACACCAGGAAGTCTCAGATGACTGCTGCGGGGCGTGTACATGGGTACAATACCGTATCTCCTGAAGCTGAGTGCTAGCCTCCCTCAGACACAGCATTCCACCCCTGAGTGAACGCGGGGCAATGACGCCCAGGTGTGCAGTGAGCACGCAAGATGCACAGAGTGCTCCTGGCAGCCCCGGAAAGAGCCGACAGCTGGAAATGACCAAAATCAACCAGAGAATCAGCAGGAGCATGCACGCAGTGAGGTGTCACCAAAGCTGTAAAGGGAACAAACCCCTGCGACAGAAACGCCGATGAGTCTCCCGGGCTTAGCAGTGAGAGAAACAGGCAGACACAAAAGAGCGTGTGCTGCCTGGTCCTGTCGATGTGACGTTCAAGAGCGGGCGAAGCAAATCCACAGTGAGTGAGTGAAGGCAGCACGGGGGCGACCTCTGCAACAGGGTGGAGTGGGTAGTAACTGAGAAGGGACGGAGGGAACTTTCTAGAGTGGTGGAAATGCCCTCTCTTAAAAAGTCACCGAGCTGTCTACTTCAGATTTGTGTACTTTATTCCAGATGTGCGCCCTATCACAAAACAAACACAGTTGAGGTGGGGAGAGCCGGAGCTGTACAGGAAGGGCGGACCTGTGAGCCAGGACTCCCAAGGTGAGCGGCAGAGACACAGACCACGCCCGGAGGCGCCACTCCCTGGGCCCAGCTGGAAACTCTCCTCTCTGCATGCGCTCTGGGCAGACCCCATCCAGCCAAGTGCACCCTGGAGGACGCTGCAGGACCGTGGGCCACCGGTGGGGAGCTGGGCCCACTTCATGGGGTGGGACATGTGCAGTCACATGGGACTCTGCCCTCAGGAGGTGCTCTAAGCTCTACTGTCATCACCTTGACACTCTTCATAATTTTTGAACAAGGAGCCCTACACTTTTACTTTGCACTGGGCTCCACAAATTACGTAGCAGGTCTCGAATGGGAAGCCATGATGGTTAGCTTGGTCCTCAATTTCTGAAGGCCTGTTCTGCGGCAAGAGAAGCACATTTATGCCGCCAGAAGCATGAAGTTATGGAAGTCATAAAGCAGGTGGACCTCAGCTGGATATAAGGAAGAACTGTGCCAGTGGTTCTAAATGAGCTGCCTCCCGAAGAAAGATTAGCAGCCCGTGTGATGGGTGCCTGCTCTGCGCCAAGCATCTTCCCTGTATCATCGACTTACCCGTCACAATAACCCAACGAAAAGGAAATATTATGACCCCCATTTTGCAGAGGAAGAAACTGAGGCAGGTGTAGATGACTTGGCCAGCGTCACTCAGCTGGTTAGCAGTGACGATGGGATTTGAATCCCAACCTGAATGACTCCCAGTTGATACCCACCACCAGAGTTTTCAGATATTCCAGCTGCATGCTGCATAGCACCAGAGGCCAGTGGAGGAGATTTCTGTTTTGGGAGACGCAGGACTGCAGGGCTCAAGGTGGAGACCCTGGGATTTCAAACACAGACAAGAGGCGGGGCGAAGAATGCCAGAGCACGCTCACCCACACTGGCTGCGTGCCAGCCCCGAGGAGGCTGGTCTTCAGGAGTGCCGGCCCTACCTGGGGGCTCCCTTCACAGTTAGACCAGCGAACAAAGACACTCAGGTGCTGGCAGGCAGACATGAATAAAACTAGATAGTGTGTGATGCAATAGGGAGGGGTGGGGACTGTGTCAACTTATGTAAAAAAGTTTATAAAAATGTTAAACATTAGGCAGGCAACACCAAAAACACTTGAGCAGTCTGTCTCCAGGCAGTGATTGCTGGCTTAGACAGTCAGCCCCACGAGGGCAGAACCAGGTCTGTCATGCTCATCAGTGTATCCCCACCATAGTCCAGCACAGGGCTTGGGATGCCCCACTGGCAGCCAGTCTAGTCACCCTCCTTTGACCTCTGCCACCCAGCAGGGCTGGGCAATGCGGTGGGTGGAGGGACCCCACCCAGCTCACGTGGCTGTGCCTTACCCACCCGATTTCCTACTCCCTCCCTTCTTCTCTTGCTTCCCAGCAGCACAGGCCTGGTTCATGAGAATTTTCTTAGAAAAGAAAGATTGAGTACTGAATAGATGTTGGGAAGTCAGAAGTGGTTAAGATCAAGGGCTCTGGAAACAGGCCTGGTTTGAATCTAGCCCCACCTCCTCCGAGCCACAGGACCTTAGAAAAGTTACCTGGCCTCCCTCTGCCTCAGTTTCCACATCTGTAAAATGGGAATGATGGTAGCAACTAACTTGTCTTTTGTGAATATTAAATTAGAAAAGGCTTATAATTTTTGGAGCAGTAACTTAGATAAGACACGTCATTTTATGAACATTAAATTAGGTGACAGAGATAAAATGCCTATGACGCCTTACACACGGCAGGCATTTAATTAATACTAGCTGCTGTTTTTCATTGCATGGACCGTTCCTGTTTATCAAACACCTACTGTGTGGCAAGCTCTGTGTTAAGAATTGGCCTTTGAGATAATTATTCAACAAGTATTTATGGAGCATAAACCATGGGCAGACCCTTCACAAGGCACACGGGTACCACCCACCATCTCCCCCTCGGTGCGGAGCTCATGTCATTGTCCGGGAGACAGAGCAAAAACTATGATGGAGCAGAGCAGCGCGGGGAGGTAAGGTTAAGCCACTTGCCCATGGTTACACAGACAGAAGTGAGTGGATTACAGCGTGTCTCTCGTGGGTTCTGCCTTATCCCACCAGACCCTGCCTGGCACAAAGTATATGCTCAGTAAACGTCTGGCGAACGGATGAATGGCACTGGATCCTCACAAGATCCTAACAGGAACCTGCTGATACAAACAGGCCCAGGACCGCAAGACGCGTGAAGGAGGGCATCCACCCACGGCATTCCGAGGCGTGGACACCAGCCCCAGATGCTCAGGCCCTGCGGCCCCGCCCTCCCGCCACCACGTGGATTTAAAACCCACGCTGCCGCCCGGCTCCTGCCCCTCTTCCGCGATTGGGCGAGGCCGCCCGCACTTGTGCCCAGTCGTATGGCTTCTCCCAGAATCCGAACTTGGGATTGGCCCGATCGTTGTGTCATTTCGGGCTGCCCGTGACGTCATCGGTGTCTGGCCCCCCCCCCTCCCGCCTCTCCTGGGTCTTGACTAGAGTTAAAGGAGCTACGGGGAAGACGCGGGCATCGCTTCAGGGGCGCTTTTAAGTAGCAACCTTTAATATTTTTTAAAATTAACGTTCACTGCAGAAACTACAGCAAACAATATAAGGGACATGTACATTTCATTTAATCCGTTACACAAAGCTAACCACTATTAACATTTTGGCATTTCAGTCTTTTTTCTGATAATATAATTTTACTTGTACAAAATTGGGATCAGTTCTGCAGCATATTTTAAAATTTGCTTTATAAAGGACTTTTCTCTCCATCACCAAATAATCTTTGAAAACATCGTTTTAAACAGTTGTATTATCTTTGACCTTCTTTGTAACCAATCCCCTTTTCCCCCCTAATTTTGTTGCACTTTTGCTTTTAAAAATGAGGATAGGATCACTATTCTTGCCCATCATACTCAGTTCCCTGGTTATGTCCTTAAGATATGTCGTAGACATGGAACTAGGGGATGAGGACACTCATGCTTTAAGGGCCTAATGGTCCATTGCAAAACGGTCTTGCATTCATTCAGTGGGTATGTACTGATCAAGTATATGTGCCCACTGATGCTGAAGCTGTGGGTATAGCAAAGAGCAAGACCAGGTAGCCCATGGCCCTTTAAAAATTGCAGTGCCCTTTCATCACCTGTGAAGCCAGCTCCCGGACACGTGTTCCCAAGCCCCGTATGAGCACGTGGACTCCCTGTGGAGCTGGCCAGATCTCCAACCCTGGCAGAGACCTGCAAAGGAGGGCAAGGGAGTTTTCTGGGTGCCACTCCCTTGTGGGGGCGTCATGGTGCCCCCCTCCTCTGGATTCCAATAGTGCTAGTCTGGTGTTCTGGAGGTGCTGGGGACATCTGAACATCTGTCCCTGGGACCAGACACTGGGGGCATACAGGGCACAGTCCAGCTGGGACGAGAGACATCAAACCAAGCAACTCACAAATTCACGAACAATTACAATTTGGGGTAACTTCTCCAAAGGGAAGAAGGGGATTCTAGTGTTCCTTAGGATTTTGTTCCAGACTTGGAGCTTCTGGAGCACAGAGCAGAAATAATGATTAACTTTTCAAGAGCTTGTTTCTAGCCAGGCCTGAGACTAAGTACCATCCAGGCGGTTTCCCGTTTACTTCTCCCAACAGCTCGCTGAGGAAGCACCTCTGTGACCTCCATTTTAAAGATGAGGAAACTGAGGCCTGAGTCGTTAACTCTCCCCAAGTCGCACCGTTGGAAGTGGTAGCACATACTTTCATGACCTCAGTTTTAGGCATGAAGAATTCAATGTTTGGGGGATGGGTCAATGATGAGTGAGCCCCCCAAAGAGTAAACTCGGTGAAGGCAAAGCCAGGTTTGCTACGGTCGCTGTGTACCCCCAGGACCTGGTGCACCACCTGGCTGGCAGTAGGGAACTGCCTATATGCGCCCGTTGCTGGCCCAGGCCAGAGCCAGGTGGACCCAGCCCTCCCTACACCCTCTGTGACTAGCCTGGCGTTTGCCCTCACACCCAGCCCCTTCTCCACCAGCAACCCCTCCAAACCTAGCAGCAGAGTGCCAGGGCCCGGCCTGGCCCAAATGCTGTCTATGCCACCGAGAATCTCAATTTTACATTATTAATCACTCCTGACAACAGTAACATGTATCCCTCCTGAGAACAGAGACACAGAACATTTCTGTTTGGGTATTTCTGGTCCGTGAAATCAGCTTGAATGACAAACAGTTCCTTCTGGAAGTGTTTCAGACATGGGTTGAGCATCTAGAACAGCGGTTCTCAACCTTCCTAATGCCGTGACCCCTTAATACAGTTCCTCATGTTGTGGTTGACCCCCAACTATAAAATTATTTTCGTTGCTACTCTATAACTGTAATTTTGCTACTGTTACGAATCGTAATGTAAATATCTTTTTGTGTTCCGATGGTCTTAGGCGACCCCTGTGAAAGGGTCGTTCGACCCCCAAAGGGGTTGTGACCCACAGGTTGAGAACCACTGATCTAGAATCTTCCAAACCCCTCTCAGGCTCAGCCTAAGGCAGAAGAGTCAGCTATCCAGTTATTTATCGTAACCAAAGACCCAGCAGGGCCTGGGCTGGGAGTCAGGGACAGGATCCTGGCTTAGCTCTGACCTTCACCACCAGGTTGACCTTGGCCAAGTCACATGCCTGCCTGGGCCTCAGTTTACCCACCTGTCGGAAGACAGGATTTGGCTCTAATGTTTTTTCTGCCCACCCCTCATCTCCCTGCCTTGGTCCCACAGCCCTGTCTTCTCTGTAGAAACCAGTTCCCAGCTGGGAATGACAAATCAGAGAGGAGAGGAGGGGCTGGCTCCCATGATGGGAGGCTTGGGGGTGTGGGCGGGGATCTGTGACCAGTTTAGCAGAGCTTCTTTGGCTTGCTGCTGGAGAGCTCAACCATGTGACATTTGTCCAGGAGCTAAGCTCCTGTATCAGCATCTAAACATACACAACATAATCAACAAAACACACATACCCACCACAGCATAAATACACATACGCCCCATACATATATGTCACACACACACACACACACACAACACTCAGAACACACACACATCACGCCCTTATGGTTAAGACTTCGGGCTCTGCTCAAGTGCCAGGCGAGTGCTTGTTCTTGGGAGGTGAGGGCCTAGGTGTCTGGCTTCCCACTACTTGGCTAGCAGCTTGTCATTAGATGGGCATCCGGGGCACAGCACCAAAGGAGATGCATGTGGGTGGAGGGAGTGAACAGGCAAGGAAGACAGGGTTATCAGCAGGTAATGAAAGTAGCCCCAAATGGGACTTGTCTGTTTATGTGAGTGGGTGCCACTCATTTATTCCCCAGAGGGTTGCCAAGCACCTGCTGTGTGACAGACACTGATCAATGCACCCGCTGGGGAAGCATTGGGACAAGCCAGGCTGTCCTGCCCCCCTGGGGTTGCCAATCAAATGGAGATGGACAGTGAGCACGCAGACACATGAATTCGATGCCCCTGGTCACTGCGCTGAGGCCTTGACACACACACAGTATTTCACTGTGAAATACTGTTTCCATTCCCACTAAAGGGCTGAGGAGACACGCAGTGGCCCACCAAGGTCACACACATGGGATTCTGGCAGCAAGTGCCTGGAGTTGCCTCTCTGAATTTGGCCTTCACTTCCTCCCCGCCTGAGCCCACTTCCGCCCACCTTACCTCTTCCTGCAGAGGTCAGCTGGGAACCTCCAGGGAGCCCAGAGGATGGTGTTGCCCGAGTCCAGGAGCCAGGCCAGGGCAGATGCCAGCAGAGGTGGTGGGGGTAGAGGAGGGGGCAGAAACACCATTGGCTGAGGCTGGGCTCTGGGGTCCAAGTACCTGCAGTCACATCTCACACCACCTCACTTGTGGGTCCCTGTGCCTCAGTGTCCCCATCTGTCAAGTGGGAATAGTATTAGCTGAGACCTCATCTCGCAGTTGATCCACTGAGCTAACCCTGGCTGGCTATGGAATCTGGGTGAATGTCTGCTGAAAGATGAAGGATATGCAGTGGCTAGGGAGGGCCCGCCGACCAGGCGGCGTCCAGCCAACATTAGCTCTTGTGAGTGTTTAAAAGCAAAACAGGACAAAAAATAAAAATAAAAACATGAAGTCCAAAGATGCAAACTTGGGAACGTTGACAGGCTGATTAAATCACAGGCAGGACTTGGAGAAAAAAAAAATGACTCAGCTGGCAGGAGTTTCCAAAGGTGGCAAGTCAGGAGGAGAGGTTGTTCAACTGCTCAAACTGCCCAAGACTGCCTCTGAAAAGGTGGCTCTGTCCGCAGGCCTCTGGGCGGCAGGGGGGTGAGGGGAACACGGCTGGAACTGAGGAGGCTGGGTCCGCCTTGTCCCCACTCCCACTGTCAAAGCAGGCCCTTTGTTGACTCAGCCGGGCACTTTCCACAGCGCCCAGCAGGCACAGTTAGGACACAGCCAGCCACCCTCAGCCTCCGCCAAAACCTAGACTGGCTGCTCTGGGTTCCTAACCTGCTGCCAACAAGGGCCTGGCACCCGAGTGGGACTGACTACAGGGTTTGGGCTCCTTGTTCAAAACTTACTAATTAGTAAGAATTTCAAGGTGGTGACAGGAGAACATTAACTCAAGCACAGGGCCGGGACATCTGCACCAGCTGTTCCCCAAAGCCAGCCTTGCCCCGGTGCCTCTGGGAGCAAGCCCTCCTTACCGGCTCAGACGGGACCTTCTCTCTCTAAAGATCCCCCTGTGGCAGAACCAGCCCACACTCAGGGCAGACAGTGCACGTGCTGTCTGGAGGCCTGGAAAGGCGTGTCCCCAGCAGTCGCCTGGGGACACACACACTTTTCACAATCCCATGACCTGTAACCGGGTTGGGAAATATGTCCCAAATGCCAGACTTCCTGGAATCATGAGGATCCCTTAGCTCCTCTTCCACCAAGGGTGTTGGCCTGGGTACCTGTACCCCTGGCCTGGGACTCCCTCCCAGCGGTCCCACTTCCCCCACAAAGGCCACCCTGGCCCCCTGGGCTCCAGCTGTGTCCAGGCCAGGTCCCCCTGTATTCGTTCCAGCTCTTGTCTCTCTCTGAAGCCATTACCTGGACTTACATGTTTGCACACTTCTCGTCTGTCTCACCTGCGAGAACAGGAGCCCCGGGAGGGCAGGCATTTATACCTGGCCTGAGGTAGATGCTTGGTACATGTGAGAAGAAATAAAATGCTACCTCCTGAGGGTAGGCTTCCCTGATCACCAACCAGGCCTCTAGCTCATCTTTACCATATCTGAAGTGACCTAGTGTACCTATGGGTTTTCATGTGGGCCTGGCCTATCATCTGTCCTGCCCCCCAAAATGTCACATGAGGACAGGGTGCCCAGTGCCCAGCACAGAGCCTGGACCTGAATAGGGAGCATAATATTAACTGACCAAATGAAAGAAACTTCTTTCCCTGAATTGAGACCTCTTACCCATAGATGCAGGCTGGCCCAGCAGAGGTGGTCTACTCCCCAACACCCCCACTCCCAGCAGAGTGAGCTCTCCCACCTGGAGCATTAACTCTTCATGTGCCTGGCCTGACCGTGGGTTTGTGCACCTCAACGCTAAATCCCAAGCACCGCACAGGGTGCTGCCTGGCATCCGTCTTTCGAGATGCAGTTGCGACCACCATGCCTGACACCCTGTATGAGGCCTCAGGCAGAGCCAACTTTGGAACCAGGGCAGAGACGACTAACCAGTCCCAGGGGCCACCATCAGAACAGTGGCATCGCATTGTAGACGCTCAGTAAATGTGACCAGTGCTGTCGCTCCAGACAGATCAACCAGAGGTCAATGTTGGTAGGTTTTTGGTTTTTTTTTTAACTCACTGAATTAACTGGTTATTTTTGCCTGCTGGTGGTTTAACCTGGATTGTATAAAGCCTGCCTCATTTCCAGGACAATCAACGTGTGTGTTTTTCAGCTGCCAGACAGGCCAGATGTCTGCAACAGACTTTGAGGAGGGCTGGGGTTGGGCCTGACATGGCTGAATTCCTAGCACTCAGGGCTGGAGCTCAGTGAAAGTTTGTTGATTGAATGAATGAAGGCAAGGCTGAAAGGAGTGGGCAGGGATGGTGGTCTCCCTCAGCCTAGAAAATGAGTGGGACCCATGACCATCCCCAGGCTCAGCCAACATTTTCAGGGACCCCAAAGGAATGCTCAGAACCCCACCCTCCATCCCAGTTTATTCTCTAAGCCACAGAGGCTAAACTGCAGCAAGACCTCCCCGCACCCCACCTGCTGGTGAAATGGACCCCTCCTCAAGGTGGGGGCTGAGATTGTCCAGCCCACAGTAGGGGCGGCCTCCTGGGAGGCAGACCCTGAGTGCTCTCCCCATCCTGGTCCCTGGGCTTGTGCTAGGGCCTGCCTGTAGTTCTAAGAGTGAGCTGCTCGTCCCAAATGATGGCCAGTGCCTTTGAACCTCCCTCTGTTCTGAGCCCATGTGGGCTCCCCATAAAGCTCCTACCAGTCAGTCACCTCTGAACTTGAACCCTCCAGGAAACATTTCCTGCCTGCCCTCCTAAGAGAGCAAGAGGTATCATTGTGCTCAGTGTGGGGAGAGAATTCATTCACTTCTTCGGCTGACTTTCTCTGAGGTCTGCAAGACTCTGGAGTGGTTCAAGTCGATTAAAAGGAAACAAGAACTTTTAGACCCTTTTTCCCCCTCTGAATACAAAAATAGTCTCCGCTCATTACTAAAACTCCAGGCATTACAGAGACACGTAGATGTTTAGAGAACTAGAAACATATGTGGGGGGAGGGGGGGGGCGGGCAGATGCCCCAGGACCTGGGTTGAGCTCAGGCTCCACCATTGTGTGATCTTATATTAAGCAAGTGACCCCCAGGCCAGTTTCCGGGTCTGTAAAATAGGACTAATAATATTCCTACCTCTCACAGAAGGTGTCAGGTTGAGTTAATGTTTGGTAAGTTCCTGGCACACCGTAGGCCCTCGGTAAGTGCATGTAAAATAAATATTTAGGGAAGGGTCTAGGAGGGGACGCACCAAATTGCTAAGAAGTGGAGATGTGCCAGGAAGGGAGGGGCCACTTAATATTTCAATATCTTTTTAAACCAGGAGAATGTGTTCTTGTAGCACTTGTGTAATTAAAACTTAATGAAATAAAAGTACGCCTCTGCACTTTCTCCCGCCTCTTTTGCACTTGGGAGCCGCGCCACCCCCCGCAGCCGGTGGCCCCTCTGGCAGCAGACAATGGGTGTGGATTCAACCCCGGGCCCCGCCGGCTGGGACTTGACACAAGTCCGGGACTCGTATTTACATGACAAGGTCTCCGGGGCGTTTCTCGGAGCGGCCCGGGGCGTGTCTACGCGATCTCCGGTCTTTCCCCGTCGACCTCCTTGGGTTAAAGTGCGCTGGGGGCGCAGCGGGCTAAGGAGCTTCGTGGGGCTGCAGACCTGGAGGCGGGGAGTTTCCTGCGAAATCAGGTAACGGGTGATCTGGAGGGCTTCCCACCCCTTCTCTAACTTCCCCTGCCCGGAGCCCCGGACCTCGTGCTTCTTTGAGGGGACAGGCTACCCCAAAAGCCTGGGTCAAGGACTCGGTGGGGGGCGAGGCGGTGGAGAACGCATCCCCGAGGGTGCGGCTAGAGCTGAGTCCGGCTCACCCGGGCCGGGGGTGTGCAGGGCAGGGGTCCCAAACCGAGCCGCTTGGGAAGCGTACTCGGCGCCCCGCCGCCGCGCGCGTCCTGGGTCTGCGCCGGCCGCCGCGCTCTGGCCCTTTAAGGGCCCGCCCCCTTCCCCGTCACCCCGCCCCTGGGCCCGGGGAGGGTGCGGGGGAACCTCGGCGGGGATTGGCGCAGCGCGCGCCCCCTCCCCGGCCCCCGCGCGGTGGGAACCGGCAGCCCCGTCTAGCGCTGACGTCAGACCGTCTGCCAGCCTCCGACCGCGGTCTCGGAGCGAAACCCGATCTCCTTGGACTTGAATGAGGAGGAGGCGCTCGGCTGGGGGAAGCCAGCGGCAGAGGCTCAGCCCCGGCGGCAGCGCGCGCCCCGGCTGTCGGCCCATTTCCCGGACGCCACCCGCTGGCGCTGCCGACACCCCCGGGGCCGCGGAGGGGCGGCCGGGGGGGCGCAGCGGAGCGCGGCCCCGCGCACTGAGTCCCGCGGCGCCCCGGAAACTTGGCGGCATCCGGAGCCCGGCGACCCGGGGCGCCCCTTCCCCGCCGCGCGCCTCCTGCAT
>NW_017731382.1:4396044-4397701 GCF_001890085.2 Hipposideros armiger
TTTGGGACTGCCTTGCTTTGAGAGGAGGAGTCGACCGAGGTGGGGAGGGGGGCTGTTTTGAAGCTTTGCTGCGCTGACTGCCCTGTAGATTGAGAAGTTGAAACAAATAATCCTCTACTTCTGTCACACATAGCCCACCCAGGTGGAATTGAGGGGGGTTAGGGACTGACTGCCACCCCCTGGCTTCTGCTTTCTAGTCTGCACCTCCTCCCCTAGCGCCCTTTTGGGGGCCTCTTGCCTCTCTGAAATTCAGTGTCCCCATCCTCACCCCTAAACACCCCAGGCGAGGGGGCACACAGCCCTTCCCTGCAAGGCCCAGCCTTCCAGCTGGGACCAGGAGCCAAGAGGCAGCTGCCACCGAGCCAAAGCAGTCACTAGGTGACTCATAAGCCAGTTTCCGCAGGCGGCTGCCACAGTTTGCCGCCCCTGAGCCTGTACAGTGAGGCGCAAGAGGTAAAAATAACCCATGACCGGCCCTGCTGGGGCAGGCTGGCGGGCTTGGGTGGTGGGTCCTTCCATTCACCTCGTCCTGCTCTCTCCAGTCCTGGAATTGAAAGCCTCATTCCCCCCTCTAACGCCGACCCCCCTCCCCCCCAGGCCAGCGAGGTGCCAGGAGAACCTGACCAGAGCCAGTGTTTGCGAAATTGAGTTGCATTAAACCAGATTGCTTCCCAAAGGCCCTTTGTGAACTCGGGAGGCTAATGAAATGCACGAGGATATTATTAAAATATGTTCGCACATGTTTGGAGCGAGTCTCGCCAGTGCTAAATGGATTGCTGCTTAAGGCTCCTTTGTACCTTGTTTTTATCCCCTCCTATAAAGCTGCTTAGGGGACCTCCGCCCAAGGGGTCCACGTTGTGCTGAACTTATCGTTGTGAGGGCCGGGCACTGTCGGACATTTGCTCTGGCCCTTCCTTTGGGTTCACTAAAAAAAATTTTGTTCTAATTTTGTTCCCTCTTGGGCTAATCGGCCCTGATATTTTGGCCGACACCAAGGTGTCATTCAACCCATTGCCTGAGACCTGTGTTACTTCCCATAGGCGGTGAAGAGTGGGACCCTTGAGGGTATTGCCTGGAACCCTGGTCTGCACCGCTGGCCCAAGGGGTGGCCCATTAGTCACCGTGTATTTTTACACAGGCCCCCTACTTACTGGAAGGAAGCCGAGGGCAGGAAGAAGCAGTTTTAAAACACAGGTATAATGTAACAGTTTGTTGCAAGTGCTAATCAGAGTTCAGTAAAGGGCCTGCTGAGGAAGCCTTAGGGCCTGGAGTTTCTTTATACAGAAAGGTAGGAAGGAAGGAGGGAAAGAAAAATTGAAGAAAGGAAAGAAACAAATAGTGATACATACCGGGAGCATTACAGGTGGACTGGAGTTGGGCTGCAGGGCAGGCACTCGCGTCCAGGTGGCTCTTCTACAACAGAGGAGACTGCCTTGTCAGGGCCTTGACGCCTCCTGGGCCTCAGTTTCCTTGTTGCATTATAGCCTATTCCAATACCACCCCCCCTGCATTAGCCTCAAACCCTAAGTCAAGAGGGTGTGTCTCGGTATGACTTGAGGCAGGGGATCTCTCTGAGTGAGTGACTCTGTATGGGACCGGAGGCCGGTAATGCTCTCTCTTTGGGGAGTGTCTCAGGTGACTGGGACCTATTGGAATG
>NW_017731382.1:4399392-4400144 GCF_001890085.2 Hipposideros armiger
GGTTGCTAATTGATTGACAGCAGTTTTACTTCTTTGAAATTTCTCGATAAAAACCATGCGCTGACCCGATTCGGGGCTCAGTCTCAGTCTTCTCTGGCTGAGTCCCTTGGTCTCTGCTCAAATCTAACTTTTGTCTCTTTGACTCTAATCAATCTGCGTCACCCCTCACGAGACCCATTTGCCCTTGCCACGCTGGACGTGACATCTGGCGCCCGACCTTGGGGCTTCTCGGAGAAGGGAAGGAAGACTTTGAATCTAGGTGAATTTCACGGCGCAGACCTCAGGACGGGCCGGCACCCTACTTGGTAAGGAGTAGGGAAAAGTTCTGAGGAATTGTACCGGAGTATCCAGAGAATAACCTAACAAACTTTGTGTGTGAGATGTGAATGTGTGAGTGATTGATTGTAGTTTCAAGACTTTTTAGTCGCGGAACTTGAATGAAGCTCCACCCTGCAGTTCCGTAATTTGTCGTAAGGCATAAAGGCGACTGAGCATTTGTCTTCAGACACTTGTTCACCTGTTCGGGGGATTTATACCGAAGCGCCTTCAGCCAAGACAGACTTAGTCCCGCGAGGGACGCGGTCAGGCGAGCATCTGAATGAAGAATTGAGTGAAAGTTCTATTTTCTCTTCTAAAAACTAACATGGGAAATTCTGAGAGTCGATATAGAGAGTCGTATATTTGCCTCCTTAAGCAGCTTTCTAAGAAGGGAGGGGTAAAAGTCTCAGAGAAAAAATTAGAGGAACTTTTAA
>NW_017731382.1:4401596-4402583 GCF_001890085.2 Hipposideros armiger
CAATTTGGGAAACTTGGAGACAGGTCCGGTCAGTTTTAGAACCTTTACACACTGACACGGAAGATGAAGAGGAAGATAAAAATCAGGATTGCAAAAGTCTCATTGAATTATCAAAAAATGAGGAGAGTGAGGAGGAGTCTGTAGAAGCACCTACAGTAATTCCAAAAGCATTATATCCTTCTTTAAAAGACGATATGTTAACACCTGATCGTTTGCCGCCTCCTCAAACAACTAGAATGAAGGATTGGGAATTATCTGAAAACCCATCCAAACTAAAGCAACCAGTTTCTTCTGTTGTCTCGGTGCCTCCACCTTATGCCCGAGGCCCAGATTCGGCGATGTCAGCTATAGAAAAAGGTATTCAACAGGCAAGGTTAGAAGGAGATTTGGATGCTTTAAATTTTCCAGTCATAATTCAGGAGCAATATTGCACCCAATGATGAATATCCTAATGGTGTGCAAATGGTAGACCATCAGCCTTTTCCTTTTAAAATTCTTAAGGAAGTCAAACAGGCAGTTACTCAATTTGGTCCAACTTCCCCCTATACTAGGATTAATTAGAGGTATTGCTGATGGAAACAGGATGATTCCAATAGACTGGAATACTTTAGCTAAAGCCTGCCTCTCTCCAGCTCAATTTCTGCAATTTAAATCTTGGTGGATTGATGGAGCAGAAATTCAAAGTAGACAAAATCAGGCCGGTGAGATAGATATTACTAAGGATCAATTATTAGGTGATGGAGATTGGCTAAATACTGACCAACAGATTAATATGACTCCTCAGGCGCAGGATCAGCTTAAGAGAGTGTGCCTGACTGCCTGGGAGAAAATAGAAGTGGAAGGAAAAGTGCCCACTTCCTTTCAAAATATATTCCAAGGACCTCAGGAACCTTATTCAGAATTCATAGGTTGCTTACAAGACACTATTAAAAAACAGGTATCCAATGCTCAAGCAGCTGATATAATTTTGCAAATCATAGCTTATGA
>NW_017731382.1:4405065-4442923 GCF_001890085.2 Hipposideros armiger
GGAAACCAATTAGAAAGTCTCCGGACTATTATTACTTTAAAATGTGATTGGAATATTTCCACCTATTGTGTAACTCCTTTTTCTTATAATCAGACACATACCCCCTGGTCAGAGGTACGCACTCATCTTTTGGGTCATATGCCTAACCTCTCTGTGAATATCCAGCAATTACCGCGAGAAGTAAACCAAATGTCGTCAGCTAATCTTCAGTTCATCCCTGGAGAGGATGTTCTATCCGCGGCTGCGGAAGAATTATCTACCTTAAATCCACTCAATTGGATAAAAAACCTCGGTGGAGGTTTTGCTGGTGCTTTTGCATTTCTAATCATTATTTTGTTTCTGTTTTGTTTAGTCATCCGGTGTGGCCAAAAAACCCTCCGGTGAGCAATAGATGAAGCAACTGCAAAATCCGTGTTTCTCCTTCTACATAAACAAAAAGGGGGAGATGTTGCATTATAGCCTATTCCAATACCACCCCCCCTGCATTAGCCTCAAACCCTAAGTCAAGAGGGCATGTCTTGGTATGACTTGAGGCACGGGATCTCTCTGAGTGAGTGACTCTGTATGGGACCGGAGGCCGGTAATGCTCTCTCTTTGGGGAGTGTCTCAGGTGACTGGGACCTATTGGAATGATAATAGTTATCTCCCCTGGGAGGACACAGTAACGGGTTCTGGGGCTATGTGGCCGGATGTGTGAAGGCATAGGATTTGCTGGAGCACAATGGATATGTTAATGGAATGAGGCCCTAAGGCACACAAATCACACAGGGTTGCTAATTGATTGACAGCAGGTTTACTTCTTTGAAATTTCTCAATAAAAACCATGCGCTGACCCCATTCGAGGCTCAGTCTCAGTCTTCTCTGGCTGAGTCCCTTGGTTTGTCTCTTTGACTCTATTCAATCTGCATCGCTCCTCATGAGACCCATTTGCCCTTGCCACGCTGGACGTGACATTCCTCATCTAAAAAATGAGATCATGAGGGTTGAAATCTCAAATTCTACCATCTTTCACAATGGGCTCTCTGCCCTCAAACTCTGGCTGCAGACTTCTGGGCCAGAAGTGCCCCCCCCCCCCCCCCCGCCAATAGTTCTGGATCTTCAGTGTGGTCTTCAGTTGCCCCAAATTTCAGGTCTGGAAGGAGCCTTGGCCAGGTCCAGGGTCATGCCATCACTTTATAGATGGAAGGTGGCCCACGATGCAAAACTTTGCCCCAGGTCCCCAACCCACGCTACACCCAAACCCAGGGTTATTTCTCATGGAGCACACACACTATCTCTTGAATTTGGAACGTGGGCCCCAAAGTAGGTCCACCTTGAACTTGGAGGGCTGGAGGAAACCAGTGGCATCCCCTTTGCACCCAGGAGGGTGGGCAGTGGGGGGGCTCTGAGGAATAGGCCTGACTTTTGTTAACAAGACATTCCAGGAGCCCCCCATATTATCTGAGAATCAAGGGGTGAGGGGTGATGTCTGATGGGAATTCACTGTTTCCAAAACACACCCCATGGAAAAATACACCATTCTTTGAAAAGCCAGGGGTCTTGGGATTAAAAACAGCCGGCTCACGTGACAACCCACCAGCGAAAGACAGAGCCGGGGAGTTAGTTCACGGTAGCTCCTTTTGAGGAAAGGATGCCTCCTGGCACACGTTTTTCTTGTTGACGACCTCTTTTCAGCTCTGCTGAGTCCCTTAGAAATGACCCCCACTGTCTTTCTTCTTCAGCTTCTGCTTTTGGGGAGCAGGTAGATGCTAAGGGTTTTCTGGACAGACTGAAGTGTGCTACCATACAGCTGTTGGCATTTCTTGAGGGCCCTGGGAGGCTCCCCGCTGCTCTGGACCTACCCTGCACCCCTGTGGGCAGCATCGGTGGTGGCAGTTTGGGTTTTTAACACCACTGGAGTCATTGAGCCTCTGGTTCCTCTTCTCCAGCCAGTTCTGAACAAATAGTCTAAAAACAGCTTTCAGAAACTCACAGGACACCCAGTTTTCTGATGGTTTGTCTGGCACGTTCATGTCTAATACTCGAACCCAGGGTATCTCAGCCTTGGCACTAGGACGTCTGGGCCGGACGATCCGTCTCTGAGAGGCGGGGGGAGGTAGTCCTGTGTGTTGGGTGTTCAGCAGCGTCCCTGACCTCTACCCACTAGATGCCAGTAGGAGTAGCATTCTGCTCCACCCCCCAAAGTTGGAACAACCAAGAATATCTGCAGACATCACCACTGTCTCCTGAGGGGCACGTTTCCCCCGCGGAGAACCACTGTTTTAGTCAATTACTGGCTTCTCAAAGGGAGGGCCGGGGGACGGGAGGGCATATCTGAGCCGCCAGAATGTGGATGATCTTCAGTCCCTGTAAGGGCCCGTGGTCGCTTTCCAAGTTGTCACCTGCCACTCATTCACTCATTTATTGAGCACCTGTCGTGTGCAGGAAACATTGGGGCACCCTCTTGATGAAGTTTCCAGGTTTTGTCGTGGGCTTGCATTTATTTGGAGGAGCGAAACTTGGGCACCAGTGGAAGTTGGTGTTTCAGGATTTGGGTTAAATTATGGGTGTCGAGGGCCAGCTGTCTCTCCCTGTGGGCCCTCTCATCTGAGGCTTTCAACCCGTGTGTTTTCTGACTGGGCTTTAGTTTGAGGTGTAATAAGGGGTTGAGTTTTGACTGGATCGCAGGTCGGGTGGTTGGCCACAGCTTCCCAGGAGGTCCAGGCTAAAGCCAGCTACACTGCCCCATGTGGCACAGGGTCAGGGGTGAGCTTAGTAAAGTTGGTCGGTACATGGGATAACTAATATCTCCTGCGTGTGTGTGCGTGCACGTGCGTGCACACATGCACACACATGCACACCCACATATACATGCATTCTCTCATGTGCACACACACACTCAGCTGTTACCTCTCTGCCTTTCCTGCCAGCTCCCCTTTGGGGGGGAATGGTTACAGCTTCTCCTGGGCACGTAAGAAAAAGAAAAGGGAGGAAAGTGCGCGCACACGTACCCCCTTCCCTGAGAGCTATGCAGACGTGTGCACTCCTCCCTGTTGGAGAGCAAGAAGGGGAGTCGAGGGGGGTGAGAAGCTGCCAGAAGAGGCTGTTGGGACAGTGGTGGCTGTTGGGTAGTGGCTCTTGGTTGTGGCCACCTGTCTTCAGGACAGCAAGATACGTGTGCCCCCCAGTCGCCCCAGAGCTGTGGCTCAGGTGAGCCCCACATACCTGCCCCGTATACCTACCCCCACCTCCTGTCTGGCCTCAGCCCAGGGCCAGGGTTTTTAAACGTTTTTCGTTTGGTCAGTTGTGAAAACAAGAAAAGGTTGGAGAGGAGGGTCCTGGGGGTAGAGCCCAAACCAGAGGTTCTGGCTGGACTTTTTGCTTCGGGTATTATCACCCAGAGACAAAGTTTGCAGGCACCTTGGCGTCTGGGATCCTGCCCAAAGAGAAGTAACTCTTACACACTGAATTTTGGAGGCTGTATTCCTGCCAGCCTTGAGCGCCTGCACGGAGCACATGCTGAGGGAAGGCGATGAAAGCCAGGCGCCCATTTTGTGCTTTTTTAAAGCTGTCGTGTGCATACACGTGTGTGTATGCGTGCGCACACGTGTGATTAGGGGCACATGTGGGCGTCGTGTGTGCCTGTGGAGCAGTGAGGGTGGCACTACACTGTGCCTGAGGCTTCAGGGTGGCAATCCCAGTTTCCTCTGGAGTGGGCTGCAGAGAACTGGGCCTGCCCAGAGTGGCTACTGCTGCTTCGCTCACCATTGCCACGTGGGCCCCGTGTGGCCAGATCTTTTGGTTTTAGGGACGTGGGCAGCTAGATTTTGTTGTAAAACTCTGGGATTTTAAATACTGGCAATTCCTTTTTTTTTCTCTCTCTCTCTGTCACTCTCCCTATTAGGGCCCCACAAAACCTGCCTGGAGACCTGGTTTAGCCCGTATGCGGCTGTGGGTTTAGAGCGTGACCTATGGCCAAAGGGACCATGGCTCAGCTCGGTTGCCAGACTAGCTGGCTGTGTCACTTTTGCTGTCGCTTGGCCCATCCGTAAAGGGGAGTAGTAACAGCTCTGGTGTGCTGGGGTGTTGTGAGTATTTAAACCTCTGCACTCCTGCCCGTCCCCCTCCCGGGGGTGGACCACACCTCTTCGTGAAGTCATGACAACGCTGAGCATCCTCAAGCCTCACTTTCTCTTCTGGTGACACACTGCAAAGCTAAACCCTGACACCCTGGGGTCTTGTCAGGGCTTCGTCAGGCTGTGGCAGAGAGGTGTCTGTCACCACCCTGGAAAAAGTCCTGGAATGGCTTTCCAACAGGAGCGGGGGCTTCAGCACCCTGGGGTGGGCCTGGAACGGTTTGGGGCATTCCCAGTCTTTCCGAGAGCCACAGAACGGCTTCTCTCTTCTGTTTCCAGGGTGACTGATGGATTTTTGCTTTCACTCCCTTTCCTAGTTGGATACAGAGAGCTTATTATGTGCCAGGTTCTAGTGACGCATTTTTCCTCAATCTTCAAAACAACTCTATTACTGACTTGCAGATGCAGAAATGGGAACAGAGAGGGTAAGACACTTGCTCCAGGTCACACAGCCAGAAATGGATGCGCTGTTGAGATTCAGACCTAAGCTTCCTGCTTCCATGATTTCTTCCCCACAACGCCCCTCTGACTCCCTGAGCCCCAGAGTTTTCTTTGCAGGACTTGACGTTGCAGTGGTATTTCAGATTTTTCCCTAAGACTGCAAGCCCATAATGGACCTTCCTTCAGGGACGACCACTACAAACGTCAGAGCTTGCAGTCAGGCCCGTCCTGCTCTGGCAGCACACAGGCCGTCCCAGGGGTTGGGACTATCGGGGGAGAACAGACAAAATCCTGCCCTCGGAGAGCTGCTGTTCTAATGAGGATGCACAACATGAGTTCATTTCAGGGAGGTGGGCTGAGAGGAAACCAAAATGGAGGCACCCTCAAAGTCTCTTTTAGGGGAGCCCCCCCCCAGGCTCCCAGACTGGTCACCTTGTTTGGGCTTCAAGAGCACACCCCCTGAGTCTCTCCTGTCAGACCTGTCACTCGGTATTGAATATTGTGTAATTGGTTATGTCATATCTGTTCCCTCTGGTCACCAAGCACCAAGGGGTTGGGGACTGTGTCTGTGTTGTTTATTATATAATGTCCACCGCCAGCCTGGTAGGTAGCTCGTATATGTATGGGGAGGGAAGGAAGTGGACAGGCTCATAGAAGAAGATTCCAGGCAGGAGAGAATGTAGTCAAGATACAGACTCCGAAAACCGTCCTTTTTTCGGGCAAGTGTGGAATCCCCCCAAGCTTCCACTTGCACCTTCGTAAAATGGTCTCCGCTGCTCAGGTTGACAGGACAGCTTCCTGAGCAATGAAAGTGCCTCGGGCAAAAATATTATTGTGAATGCTCCAAAGATAGTTCCACTGTTTGGGGCACCAAGCTGTGCCTCAGCCTCTGGAGACCACAAAGCTGCACTAAGGGGCTTCCACAGAAACCCAGGGCAGATGTGCCTCCCTCCTCGGCCCTGTTGCCCCCGGAGAGGTCTGCGTTTCTCAGCCATCGTGTTAGTGCTGCTGAGAGCATCGGAACGACAAAAATGCATCGCCAGGGCCCTAGAAGGAGACTTTCTAGGGCATTTCTTTTCTGCATGCACTTGCCCTGGACTTGGAGTGTTTTTTTGGTTCGTCTCCTACCCATTGGCACCCATGGGTGGAGCTGGTGTTTGCTCCGATGTGACGGTGAGATGCCACATGTTGAAAGGAGTTAGGCAGCTACCGTGACTCACCTTCGGAGGTGGTGATCGGATCGTCCTGGTGTTCCAGCAAATTCTAATGTGTTTGTTTTTCACTGGGGTGTTGGTGGAAGGGAGAAGGGCTGGATGGCTTGGCTTAGAACCCGTGCCTGCAATACACTTGCTAGGATGTCAGAAGCGCTGGGCAGTGTGTAGACGCTATTTTTCTTTCCCTTCACGTGTGTTTTAACTACAGTCATTTATTATTGTATCGGTGGGTTTGGGAAATGGCTCTACTGGCAGGAAAGAGGGTTTTAATTATTTGGTAACAAGTGTAAATTCACCAGTGGCTCTGAGATCCGAGTGCTGGAGAAAGTTTGCTTCTGGACTCCATGAGCCAGTCTTCTAGCAACGCCCCCCTGGTGCTCCACGGCTCGGCACACGGCGCCGGGCTCCCCCAGACTGCACAGATACAGCCTAAACCTCTGAACAGTCACATGCGTTCGTGACACCACCTTGCATTCTAAGCTTGGAGAAATTGTCCCGTATCTTTTGTCCCGCTAATAGGGACTCTGCTGGTGATGAGGGAGGGGCAGCATGCCCAGTTTCTGGTGAGGATTGATCGGACTTTTTGCATGATCTTGGCACAAAGTAGATGTTCGATAAACAGATACACAGTTGATGAAGGAATGGACTTACGGTGTTCCTCGGTTTCCCTTACGGCTGCTGGGAGCTTGCACAGGGGTGTTGTGCAAACTACTGGCACGGGATGGGGTCTGTCTGTGGCAGCTGTCACCCTTTATCTTCTCTGATGGGGAGTCCTTGGTTCCTGGCATGCAGGTCACGTAGGCTTCTGGCGTAGGAGAACCTCTTGGTCCTTAAGGTCTCCGGGAGCTGGTGTTTCCATCCCTGGTGTGGGAGGTGGGAGTAAAAGTGACAAATCTAGCCATGGATGTGTTGGGGTTGCAGTGATTAAGAATGTAGAAATATGTGCTTTTATATGTAAAACCACATATCTCAGTGTAGATAAATTACGTGTGTGTGTGTTATGTATATGATGTATAGAATGTTTTTAAATGTGTGCATTTCACCCCCCAAGGGTAGAGGCTTCTCTGAGGTCCCTCCACTGGAGTCCCGTCTGGTGTGACTGGGACTGAGCCTGAGTCTTCCCCCTGGTTTTGCCCTGGGCCCCCTGAGGCAGGTGAAACCAGGGTTCCCAGGCTCTGTCCTCAGAAGGGAGAGAAGTGGGGAGCTGAGTCAGTTTTCCAGCAAAGTTTGGGCCAAGCCAACTGCCCTGTCAAAAAAAGATTTTTTAGTCTCCCTGGTCTTGGCTACCTGGTCGCCCACTGCCCCTTTAGAGTAGGTTCCCCAAGACTGCGTGCACCCCACCTGCCTTGTCCGTGACTGCCCAGGCAGTTAGTGATAAGTGGGTGCTGCCTGAGAGTGTAAGCCAGGTGTAAGCTCAGCTTTATTCTTTCCTGTGTCCGTTTGCGCATGAGGGCCGGACATCCCTGATGGAGACGCTTTCAGACTTTGCAGAAACTGTCCGATGAGGTTCAGATGCCTGCCCAACAGGGATGAACTCAAGCCCCGTGGGGTGAGCCTGACCTTCCCCCCAGCTTTGCCTGGGCTCTTGCATTAGGAAGACTAACGTAGAATTTGCATGTGGCCCTGACAAATGCTATTTCTTTATCAGCCTAAGTTTTATAGCAGGTAAAATCGCTTGGATCTGTGTGACAGACCTCCAGTTAATGTCAGCTGAGAGGCAGTGTGAGAGTTTGGTTCTTGTAGATGCTGTGTTTCAATAGCCTCATCACAGAAGGGAGAATCTCTGTTCTGCTATGGCGGCTACACGTAAGGAATTAAAAAAAAAAAAAAGTTAATGCCAAGACTTGCACTGAAGCTATGTGTATACGTGCCCACTCCCTTTACACTGCCCACGTGGCTGCACATTGTGCGGACTTCATCAAGGTTTTTAACCCTCGGGGAAAAAGTAGAAAGTGAAGGCCATTCAGTCCCTGGGAACCCTGCAGGAATTTGGTGGCTGCTCCTGTTCCATTTTGCCAATTCCCAAACCGGCAGGCTGCTGTGCTGGGGCTGGTCACAGCTCTAACTGCCTAAATAATTTAGCCGGGAATAATTCTGTGAACCTATGAATCACCTTTGTGCCAACACCCTGAGTAATTCCTTTGTTCTTTTCTTTCTCCTGTGTAATCGGTGTCTGTAAAAGCCAAAGGTTTGGGCTTGCGGAAGGCATGATTCATTTATTGGTGTCTGTGTCTCCCCGTTATCATTCAGTCATTTCAGAATTGCCGTCGCGGTGAGCCAAGCATGATTCATCCGGGGCTGAGCTTGGCAGCCGATGGGGTCGTGGCCATCGCAGGAGGCCGTTTTTTCTAATCTATTTATGGTATGGGAGAAAGAGGTGGGTGTGTTGAGATGATGGAGAGGGTATCAGTTACACTGGTGAATATAACCGATTCAATCACACCAACCAGCCCTTTAAACAGCACTCTGTTCGCTGCTGTTGATTGTTACGATAGACCACAGCCGACCTCGGCGGTGTGTCGCCCGTGTTCATGGGTCCCGGTCCCCGAGCAGGCTGACGGGTAGGGACGGCCCCCATCAAACCTGGGGCAGCGTTTCATGTCAGATGCACAGAAGGTTGTCTTTCTCAGAAGTCTGCCGGCTGGGTCCACCAGGGAACCGTTTGAACGCCTGAGGGCCAGGGGCCACTCCCCAGCCCCGCTCACGATCCTAACCAGGACAGTTATTCGATGTATGCCGTTGTCAAGTCTTCAGCTTATTCTGTAAAGTGTGTGAACTTCCACGTGGAGCTGCTGATTTTACCTAATTTTATTCGTTACTTTCGGCTCGAAATTAAATTGTCACCGTCTTCCCATCAAGAGGGTAATTAGCGTCGCCTGCTGCATGGCCCAGAGGTACAATCATGAGTCCACCTTCCAGTCATCCATACAGATCCAGGCCCTACCTGCGAGTGCGTAACCCAAAAGCTGCTCGCACCTGGTTGGGGACTGTGTTGTCCTGTGGCTGCCTGCCCCCTGCCGTCTCCTCTGGTTGACCCTATGTCTGCATAACTTGCTCCCCCGGATCCCACCCTTGGCGTCACTGAATGTGGGTCTGCCTCCTGTATGTGTGAATCCTCAGCGCCTATAACCCGTCAGTCGGAAGAGCATCCGGCCGGGATTTGTTGAGCTGCTTTGTGACGTTGAAGGTGTGGATCAGGGACCAGTGCATGGCATTCGGCCCGGCACGCCCCGTCCTGCCCCTGCAGACGTTGCTACTCCATGCCAGCATCGACTTGCGCTGGGTTCCCGTGTCTGCTCCCAGCCAGGGTTCAGGGTGGGCTTGAGCGATGACATCGCTGTGAGGTACATGATCCTCAGGAGAAAAACCAGAAGTTGTCTGTGCAGAGACAGCCGGTCGGGAGAGCGGTGGGGGCTGCCAGACACCCTGCTTGCAGCCACCAGGACTCCCTGTCCACTCCTTGTGTCACATGGAGGCCCTCTGGGCTGCCTAACAAGTCAGGGACGGTTCTTTGTGTGAGTTCTGAGGCCCCGCGAAGACGTTGACGTTAACACAGCCCCCCGCCCCCGCCTTCTGCAGTCAGGCCTGCGTCCCTCTCAAACCAGGTGAGATATGGAATAAGACCCCGCCCACCGTACTCCTCAGCCCCCTGGAAGCACCTCATGTGTCTTGCTTTACAATCGGGGGTCACAAGCACGGTTGTCACAGAAGCCTCCATTTCCCGTGTACCCTCTTCCCCCGGACGCCTGGAGCCCGCCCTAAGCACATGGCAGCGTTCCTTTACACTCTAGTGACAGTGAGCTCTGAGCCCTCTCCCAGAATAGACTCACGTGAGTCGGGGTGGGATTGGGGAAGAGCAGGAAAGGGAGAGGCTGGGAGATGGTCAGCGTTCAGGGAACAAGGACCTAGTGCCCAGCATGTTTGTCCGCCTGCTCGTTCTCTTGCTGTTCGCTGGTGACATTGTGGCTTTCCAAACGCCAGCTCTTTCTACTGACAGTTAGTTGCAGATGCTCGCTGAGCCCTCTGCGAGCCCGCGCGGCACGAGGAGGCAGGGCTGCGGCCCGTGCGGCTGGCTGCAGAGACCACCCAGCCACGACCTGATCAGGATTTGATCTTGGGCCCATGGGGCTCCAAGCCCGTCTTTGTCCGCCACCCCCTGAGCTTCAGAACCCCCTGTCACTGTATGAGGGTGATTTTCAGGCCTCTCTGCTCCTTGGTCCTTGGGCTTTTCCAGCTGGGCCTGTGTCCTGCTCAGCCCCTCCTCCAGGTACTCCCCTTCTTGGAAGGGTCACCTGGCCACATCCCAGGGCTGAAGGCCACTGAGAGCAGGAATTTGTCCAGGTTGCAGCTGAGGGGAGAAAAGGAGTCACCATGACCTGTGGGCGGCTAGGCTCCCTGAGAGGGGGTGAGGGGAGCACGCAGAGAACATTAGGACTGGAGGGTCCTCTCCGGCCCCCTTCTGAACTCTGTCCTGGCTGAACGTGAAAGTCACCTGGGGGCTCTGAACCCTGACACTCAGCCAGTTTCTGGGGATGGGGTGGAGCTTCTCAAAACTCCTGGGCCATCCCCGGTATGGCGGGGTTAAGCCCTGCCATGCTGGCCCCAGGCCCACGCCTGCACTTGCATAAACTGAGGTCTAGTGAGGGAAAGGAAGAACCCGGGCCAGTTTATAGCCCAAAGCCCTTGTGGAGATAATCAGAGGAGAACTG
This sequence comes from Hipposideros armiger, assembly GCF_001890085.2. Taxonomy (NCBI): domain Eukaryota; kingdom Metazoa; phylum Chordata; class Mammalia; order Chiroptera; family Hipposideridae; genus Hipposideros; species Hipposideros armiger. The sequence goes on from NW_017731382.1 coordinate 4,415,545, forward strand.
CTCATAATGTCATCATCGCAAGGACACCCCACGCTGGCGGGGGTTTTGTGTGTGCAGGACAGCGTCCACACTTGCGTGCCTTCCCCTTGAGTCAGGGCTGTGAGCGCTGTCATCGTCCTTGTCTTCCAGCACAGGGCTGGCCCGTTGTGTCATGTCCCGGACCAGGTGCTGTAACAGCTGAGGCCCCGCTGCCAGCGCCAGCTGGAGAAGTGACCTGGGGTTTGGTGGACAGAATGGTGGCCTGGGGCCTGTAGGTTTCTGTCTCCAGTTCAGTTCACAGTGAGGGACAAACAGGGTGGGCACACGGTTCCACCAGGACCAGGATGGGACTTGGCGTCCCGGCTTCCTTGTCTGCTCCCTGTGGCTGGCCAGTCATGGCCTCGAACCTGGGCTTCACTTGGAGCTGCTCCCAGCCTTGGCCTTCTGGGCTCTTGGCGACGTGCGCGAGGCTTTCTGCTTCACCAGGGGTGGCTCATCGCTGCTTTGCAGGGGTTGCTTGGCACAGGAGATAGAGAAGAGAACCGTAGAGGCGGGAACAGGGCACAGTGGAAGGCGGAGTATTCCAGACACGAGGTTTTTTTTGTCCCCAACACCCCACATGAGACTTTGCTCCTCTCTCTTTTCCCTGCCACCTTCTCCCCCCTCCTCTCTTCTCAGTTTTCTTATGTAAAATGGGCATAATTGAACCCAGGGCTCTCGTGAGAAGAAGAAAGACACTGCAGAGACCCTATCAGACCTCCCCAGCTGTGCCTCCCCCAACTTCCCTTAAGTTGTTAAACATCCTGTTGGAACCCGTGTTTCCTCTGCTGTGATGGTTTGTTCAGGTATGATTTACAGAAATAGAATGCACAATCATAAGTGCACACTGGGTTGGGTTGTGGCAAACGTGTGTGGGGACCACTCTCTCGATCGAGAAGTAGGCCCTTCTGTCTCCCCACAAGTGCCCTGCCCTCCCCCGTCTGCACCTGCTCCCTGAGGCCCTCCCTGCAGACTCACTCCCCAGAGATCCCATTTTCCTGGTATAGAATTTGCATAAGTGGAGTCCTGCTGTGGTTCACTCTGTCTGGCTTCTTCCATGCAGCCTCCTGACACAGACCCGCCCGTGCCATATGTGTCAGCAGTGATTTCTTTTAGTTTCTGAGCAGCATTCCATTGTGTGCTGCAGTTTTAAACAGGGCAAGGGGACTTTGAAAAGGCCAATCGCAGCCAGAGGAATGACTATCTAATGGTGGAATTCCAGGCGCCTCTGTGGGGGAAAGGTTTTTGTAACCTGAACCTGGGCCCCATACTCTGGTACTCCGAGACTCTGGCGTCTGTCCAGCCCCAGCCGGGAGGGGGTCTCAGGGTGGTGGCAGAGTCCTTGGAGACTCAGCAGGCTACACCTCTGCCCCTGCCTGGCACGGCCCCACCAGCCGCCCATGCCAGCCCGCCTGGCCGCCTCACCTGGCCTGCATTCCTTTGTAGGGAATGAGGATGTGGGTGACTCCAGACAGGTATGAATCATGTCTGGGGGAGGCGGTTACTCAGAGGCGGCGAGCACTGAGGCCGCGTTCCTGCTGGCTGTCGGACAGCTTGGACCTCAGAATGAAGCTGTGTGTCCTGGGGGTTAAGGCATGCCTCACGGGAGAGCGTGGAGCTGGCAGGCTGTGGTCCCCATCCCTCGACTCTAGCATTCTCTGAAGAAGAAAATGATAACCAGAGGGTGACTTCAGGGTCAGGGTGGTACTCTAAAATTATGGCTCCATCACTTACCAGCTTCGTGACCCCCCCGGTCCTCACTTCTTCATCTATAAAATGGGGATTTAGTAAGTGTTGTGACTTGTTTAGTGTTACAGCACATAGTTCACTACTCTTGTTCACTGAATGCCTGCCGGGCACCAAAGACTGTTAAATGTAGCCCCCGTGGGAGTTACTGTGCCAGACTTATTTTTCAGGTGGGCAAACCGAGGCTTGGAGGACCGAAGTCTCTAGCCCAAGGGGGCACAAGTGGTAATTGGCTGTGCGGGATCTGGAACCCATTGAAGCCGTCACCTGTGTCATCACTGCCCTACCTTGTAGGTTTGGAGACGTCGACAGACCCAACGCGAGCTGGTAGCCTGTGGGAAAATTCTAGATGGCACATGGATGGGTGTTTCAAATTTAATAAGTTAGGTCCTTAGGTTGATGTATGTGACGTGTACGTTAGGAAAAATGGAACAAGCACCTCACTGGTTTCCTGAATGTTATTAAGACAGGGCTCAGTAAAAGTGAGTCGATCGAATATTTATTTAAAATGTAAAATGAAAACGTTGAGGAGCTTTAATCCCTTTCAAGGGTGTTTGGAAATGGCAGAAATCGGGAGGCTGGTCGAGGGCCACGTGTGAGAGGTACCTCAGCATCCTCAGGGGCTTGAATGAGCAATTACAGACCCGGGCCTCCTGCAGAACTGGCGCACTTCACTGTTTCTGAGGTCACCCAGCCACTTGAAGGTCAGGGTCAAGTCGATGCTAATGAGATCAAGGTCATGGGGTCACGTTGCCCTTGGACCCAAGGGGAAAGTTTACGGGTGGAGAGTTATGGATGGAGAGGAATCTCCCGCACTTCCTCCAGGCACTCGGCTCCGAGCAGCTTCCGGCAGGTGACGCAGTCCGGCTTCATTCTCAGGGTGGTACTGATGGCGAAGCCAGCCCTTTGCCCCAATGGACTCCCCCCCACCCCTGGTGTGCAGGGGGGTCCGCTGAGGCTCGAAGCATCTGTGACCTGCCCTGTCACAGCCCTGTGTCTTCTGGACTCTTGTGTGTTTTAACTAAGATCTCTACATTCTTTTTTTGTAATGGGGAAAAAAAACAAACCCTGTTTAATTTAATGGCCCTAGTGCCTGACATGGTTTGATATTTCGCAGACTAGATCTGTGACTTATTAGCTAGCCTCCTAATGCACCCTTTTGGCTCTGGGGAGAGGAGACACTCCTGTGGGAAGCAAGTGAGCAAAGGTGTGTCCTGGCTCTGGACCCCGCTGGGGTGTGTGGGCCCCTTATGTCACACCTGCTGCGCGTCACCCGCACCATCACTGGTCACTGCTGGGAAATGTCCCGGTGGCAGAGGTGTTGGGGGAAGTGCTACCTCCTGTCTGGCTTGGGGTTTGGCAGAGCTGTGCCTATTGCTACTATTTTCTACACAGTTTGCATGTGACAGGTGGTGGAGGGAGCTGTTCAAAGGCCCCCCACACACACACACAGTGAGACTGGAGTTGAACCTCTTTAGAAGTGTCAGAGCCCCTTTGAGGGGCCCAGCCGGGGCCCTGCCAGTGAGGCCGGTCTGGCCGGGATGCGGCAGGCCCCTTCATAAGGGGCTCCCCACTCGGAGAGCTTCCTGGGCGTGGGGCCCTCGGTCTCAGATCCGGGCCTGGGCCTGGGCCTACAGAACTGAGAAGACGGCAAGGAAGCGCCTCCCTCAACCCACTGGCCTTACTTGTAGGGCAGGCGAGAGCACACGACCTTGTTCCTCTGCCCTCTGCTCATCCTGGGGCCTGCCTCCTACCTGACTACCTGTCTAGGAATTTTTATTGCAGCCCACGGAGGCCTTGCAGCTTGGCTGGAATGTGAGAGGTCCGGGCCTCGCAGGCAGCCGTGGTCCCGCTGCTTTGGGGCCTGTCTGGGCTTTGTGCTCTCCCGGGGGCCTGATCCTGCCTGGTTGGTTCCGGTTAGATTTTGGTTTGACCATTTCCCCACAACCGAAGCCTTGACCCCACAGCAGGGACTGAGTCAACAGTTGATTAAGATGAGGTGTGAAAGCCAGGAAAATTGTCCTGAGGGTAACAGCACCTGGGCAGCCCCGTGCGTCTCTGAGAACGTTGCCCAGCCCTGCTCCCTGTGGTATGAAACCCGCCCACCACCCCTGGCAGTACTTATCACCGTGGGTCCCACTATACAGGTGTGCACACTGAGGTAGAGAGGGCGCTTGCCACGGTCTCACGGCGAGCGAGTGGCAGAGCCAGGACTTGAGCCCCAGTAGTCTGGCTGCCATGCCCACTGATTTATCTGAGTGTGGGCTACGGGCTCGGCCGAGGGACAGTTATGGCCCCTTACGGATCTGATCAGCCTAGCAAGTCAGCTGCCAGTCACTGCGAGAGGTGGTGGCCCACTCTGAGAGTGCCCAGGTGAGGCGTGGCGGGCGGAAGGGCCCCTGGCTCTAGGCTGGCTCCTGCTTCTGCGGGCCACCCTGCCAGTGGGTGCTGAGCCAGCGGTGCCAGCCCAAATGGGACAGGCCACTCTGCCTCTTCTCCATCTGGCAGCCTCAGCCCTCAAGGAATTCCTCCTGGGGCCAAGAGTGGCCGCGCCCATCCCCCGCCGGCTGTGGGCCAGGTGGAGAGCCAGGCTCCTCTGAAGGAGAAGTGGCCAGAGCCGAGGATGGGGTTTTTGGAGGAGGACCAGGCCCGGGCACACTGGGCACCAGGCACCATGAAACCCAGGGTTCTTTTCCTTTCTCCCGGCCGTCCGTGGTCGCCTGACTGTGGCCCTGACAGCCCCGTTATCTGCCCCCAGCCCCCCATGATTTCATGGGTACACCTGATCTGTACCCTGAGGCCTGCCCCAGTGTGGAGGGAGGGAGTGGGCACTGAGGACCTGCGTACAAGAAGGGGGATGGCAGTGGGCTGGGCGTGGAGCCCCGCAGCCCGGATGCAACCCCCGCCACTTAGGAGATTGTCTTGGGGGCTGCTTCCCGCTCTGAGCCTCTGTTTTCTCACCTATAAACGGGGGTCCTAAGAGTCACCTGCTTCATAGGACCATAGTGAGGATCCCATGGGAGAAGACAGGCTCAGCTCAGTGCTGGGTGCCTTCTCGATGCTCAGGAAATACCAGCTGTTTCTGCTGTTAGACATGGTCAGTCTTAGGGGAGACCCAGCTGTGGAAGCCCAGGCCCTCCCTGTGAGAAGGGCGGGGAGGGGAGGGCGGGGGTCCCTGGCTCCAGCGGGAAAAGTTAGAACTGGGACTTGAGACATGAGTTCTGCCCGGGGAGAGGTTTCTCGGTGGGGTTACAGGTACCAGCCCCTCCCGGGGCCCCAGTGTCCCCATTCCCCAGATGAGGAAGTAGAGGCACAGGTATCCCAGGCCACACAGTGGGGGGCGGGGTTAGGACGGAGGCTGTGGGCACAGAGGTGGGTGTGAGCCCCTCTGTGTGTGTGTCACGGACAAAGTCTAGACCAGGAGATGGGGGACCTGGCTGGCTCCAGCCTGTCTCCACTTGGACCTTTAATTTTCCACAGCAGAGTAATGATTTCTTTCGGGGAAAAGGTTTCCCCCCCTCCCCCCCCTCCCCCACACCCTTGAGGGACCAGGAGAAGAATTCTGGGAACAGAAGCTGCTGTCGTCCCCTTTCTGTGTCTGCCTGGGGCCCCCAGCCCAGCCCCGAGCTGAAGATGCCTCTGGATGTGCTGAGGAGGAAGACAGGCTGGGGAGAGGGGATTCCCTTGTCCCCTGCCGATTGCGGCTAGGCGGCCGGGGTGGGTTGTGTACTTTTGTGCTCCTTTAGGAATTTCACGGAGGGGTCATTTTCCTCAACATTAGACTCCTTCATTCATGAAATCCTTGCCCACGTTTGTCGGCCACCCGCTGTGTGTTGGGCCTAATGTTCTGGAAATAGGCAGCCGTGAAAAAGGCGGACACACTGGGTGTGGCAGAGCCAACACATGCACTTGTCAGAAGTCCTGCAGGGAAGGATGGCGGGGAGAGGCTGGCAGGCCGCCCGCAACCACCTCTCTCTCAATTCCACTTTTCTGTCAATCTTGTGAACCGGAGCCCCGGGTCCCGTGCCTGAATCCTGCCTGAATCCGCTGCAGTGGGTCTTAACTCGGACAGGGAACTTCAAAGGGACAGAGGCTTCTCTACTTTTGCTCTCGGGTGCTAATCTGGAAACCTGTGGTGGGCCAGGAACCCGCGTTTTTACAATTTTCTTGTAGGACAGACAGAGCCTAGACCCTCCTCCGCTGGGGCACAGTGATACAGATGGTCCTGAGCGGTCCCGCCGGCCGGGCTTTCACTTACAAAGCTGCACGGTGCGCCCTTGAAGCCTTTGTCCCCTCTGTGCCTAGGGACACATTCCAAGCAGTGGGATCACAGGGCCACCGCACTGTGCATCTGTTTTTAAGCTTCTGCCTTGTATTTCCAAGTGGCCCCTCAGCACGCCCAGAGCCATGGATACCACCCCTGAAGAGATAATTAGCATTTGTCCCTTTCGTGTGACAGTGAAAGCCGTGTGATTCTTCTGATTGTAAAAAGAGATATATGCTCCTTATTTAACCAAAATTCAAAGAATTTGATAAATGACAAAGACAAAAGTCAGAACGCCTGTAATCCTGACAGGAGATCCGTTTATCCCGCTGCTCACTCTGCCTCAGGCCTTGGCTCCGGGCACTTGCGCTGAAGGTTGGTAAAGGGATGGTGGGTGGTTAGGGAGATGGGTGCAGGCCCCCCAGCAGTGTTTGGGGCGGGGAAGGAGACGCCCCCACCAACTTGTCTGTGCCCTGTCACAGCTGTCCAGCGTCTCCTCCCTGGGACAAGTGGGTCTGAGGCTGCACACGCTTTGGCCATACTGTCCTGGTCCCAGCACCTGGGCAGTGAGCTGCTACCTTTCTCAGAGCCTTGAGCTCCTTTTCTGTCAAATGGGCTGATGCCAACAGTCCCCGTCTCAGAGGTGAGGAGAGGAGTAAATGGGTGTTTGGAGGGGCTCGGCCGGTGCCCGGCGACCTCCGGGGCCCACGTCAGCCGTAGCAGCACTCTCTGTGTCCATTTGAGCTCCTGAGTCAGACTTTCAACATCACAGGTTTCTGCTGGTAAACAAGCCTGAAAAGCTGCAGAACTGATTCTAGCCTTTCTTCACAGGGGGTCCCTGAGACCCACAGATGGTGAGTAGGAGCCTGGAGCCACACAGCTAGTGGCCATGCTGGGTGTCCCTGGATGTGTCCCCTCCCCTGTGTGGAGCAAGGCCTTTCAGATGCAGGAAGACCCCGGGGTCCCTCTACCCTTGTCAGTCTAGCGTGCACACGAAGCTTCTCAATCGCCATGATAAACCAGTGACATTCGCAGATGCTGCTGGGTTCAGGCACTGTCTGAGGGTTTCCTGTGACTCCGTTCCTGTAGTGACGGCCGAGGATTTCCGCATTTCATTTGGGACGGCGTGTCCAGCCTTGGCAGCGACCCAGGCTGGATTCCCGGTGCTGGGCTCCAGCCACGTCTCTGTCCCAGGAGGGGCAGGCGGTTTAGGGGGACCCAAGAGGTGGGCCTGGCTAGAACCACCCCTCTCCCCGCCTCTGCGCCCCGACCTTTCTGCCTGGGAGGCCAGGCCTCCGTCCAGCACACAATGGCCCTTCTCACATTCAGACTGGCGGTCTAGACGCTCGCTCTACCTTTTGTTCTGGAGGGTCAGGGGTTGGGGAGCGGCCCCAGAGAGTGGGATTTGGGCCGAGGCAGGAAGAAATCTTCCCCAAGAGAAGAAAGGAGTTGGGGTGGGTGAAGGGACACCAGTTTCAAAGGAGGCGGCCGGAGTCTCCGCCTGCCTGGCGAGTGACCAGCCCTACCAGCAAAACATGCCCCGATATGTAATGACGGAGGCAGCTCCCAACAGAAATACGCTGTGAAACCCAATCAAGTTGACGCCCACTCAGGCCTGTGTGCCCAGAGCTGCTCAGCTGACAGCGTCTAAATAAAACCCACCGCCTGTGCCAGTCGGTCTGGGCCAGAGGCAGCGCCCAGCCAGGCCCGAGCCCAGGAAGCCCTGTGGGTGGAGGTGCAGCTGTGCCACGTCCCTGTGGTGTGGACCCCAAAGTCACCTTGTCCCCTGGCCCTTGGTGCCACTGCCTGGGAGCTGGCACTAGCCATGGAGAGATGCGGACTTTGCAGCGTGAAGCTCTGGTTCCAGTCCAGTAACCTCTGAGAGCCTCAGTCACCTTGTCTGTGAAATGGGGGTGTGGGTGGCCATAGGAGTTCCTCACAGGGAGAACCAGCGTGGGGGTTTCGTGAGCTGGTCCGCCTCCCCTGCCTGACACGCTGAGTGCCATCACTCTTGATGTTGATGATTGTGACATTGTTTAGTCTTGGGATGGGGCAGATGCCACTGCAGGTGGGTTGACTGCCAGTCAGGAAGAGATGCAGGGAGCATCCGTGAAGCCTGGGGATTGGGGGGCCATGCCCAGGATGGGGGTCAGGCCGGGTGGGACTCAGCTCTGCCCAGGACTTGCTTTGGGATGTGGCCAGTCACTTGTCCTCTCTGAATGGCCTGTTCCCACCAGAAGGCCCCTCTCAGCTCTGCTGGGCTGGGGACAAGCCCTCAGAGTTGGGGTGGCATATGGCACCCGTCACGCACTCAGCTGTCCTGTTGAGGCACAGAAAGTGCGCACTGCCTTCGGGACCTTCAAAACCACCAGGTGGCTGGAGCTGATGTCGGGCAGAGGGGACTTCAGAGAGAGAGCTGTGAGGATGGGTTCTGGCCCTGTCCAGCTTCGAGGCATTTGGAGTTGACACTGGGGTTGGGGGGTCCTGCAAGGGTGTAGAGTGGGAGAGGGGTAACAGGGCCCAGTCGATGCTGCCTGGAGATGGGGCTGGAGGCAGGGAGAGCAGCGAGGAGCAGTCCTGCCGGGATCCAGGGCATCTGTGATGACAGCCGGACCACGTGGAAGCGAAGAGTGGGTTCAAGGTTATGAAGACAGAGAGGCTGCAGTGGGACTTGGACCACCCGGCTTGACCTCAAGGTGCTCACGGCTGACAGGGGAAGGCAGACACAGGACCCAAGATGAGCCAGGGACACAGGCCGTCCAGGAGCCTGATGAGGGGAACTTGAGTTCGGTCTGCAGACAGAGAACCCACCAAGCGGATCTGCTTACACCTCTCAGGAGCCGTCTGGGAGGCCCTGTGGGTTTGGGGTGCATTTGGGAAAGCAGAACAGGATTGAGAAAGGCAGGCAGGATAGGAGCCTGGTGTGGGCAAAGGTGCAGAGAGGCTGGACGCTTTTGTAGGTGTCTGGGACGGTCCCTGGAGCCCAGACTCTTCTGTTGCTACCCCACGTGTCCCTGGCCGTGTCCTGCAGGACTTCTCATATTTCCTCTGAGTATTTTATCATTTCCTCTCAGGTCAGAGACTCCCCACGATGATGTTTGGGAGACAGCTGGGGGCAGACTTCCCGGGTCGCTGGGGAGAGACAGCTCCCCAGGCCTGAGCTGGGCTCTGAGAAAGAGCGCAGGCATTGGTTAGTAATGTCTGCTGTGGTTGCCCCACGGAAGCTGCCGCAGGAGGGTGCAGGAAGGAGTGGGCGCTTTCCAGTCCTGGCTGGGTCGCCTGGGCAAGTCGCACCCCCCCTGGCTTTGGGGTGCAGCCGTAGGGGGCATTGCTGAGTCAGCTGGCCTGTGGAGCTCTGGCATCGCGCATTTCCAGGGCCTCGTGCTGCCCTGGGCGCAGAGACCATGAGAGGCGTCCGTTTCCCGTTGCTCGGTTCAACCCCTTGCAGAGAGAATGCTGTCCTACACTCTGGTGTTGCGTCAGGCCTCGGCCTGTGTCTTCCAGCGCTGCGGCCTCTGTGTGTCTGGGTGAAGCCAAAGGCTCTGCCCACAGGTGGCGGGGCTGTGGGCTGTGGGCCACGCGAAGGGCGGGGATCAGCCGCCTTTTATCCGCAGTTATTAAAATTGAGAGCATGAGACCCAAAAGGCAAAAGGGGGCGCGCGCGCTTGAGTGTGTGATCCTCTGACGTGTAGGCTGTCATCCCCCCTTTATTTGAGCAGTTTGGGGTCATGGTAACGAGGTCTCCATGGGTTCATGTCATCGGCACGCTGACCTCCCCAGGGGACTGGTGTAGACAGCGTTTGTGGGTGCAAACAGCAGCCCCGCCAGTGTCCTGTCTGTGGAGTCTTTTCGTGTGTCCAGCCTTGCGATTGGTTCTTCACACGTGGGCTCTCACGGCCGCCTCCCACTCACAGGTGGGCCCACAGGAGGCCGTGCTGGTGGCGGGTCCACCAGGGCCTTTAATCCTCACGACAGCCCGTCCGGGTGACTGGCCGGGACCCTGTTTTACAGTTGGGGAACGGAGGCTCAGCGCGGTGACGTGCCTTAGGCCACGCCGCCTGGAAGGGGTGAAGCCGGAGTTTGATCTGTGTGTGTCGGGCGCCGGCGTCTTGACTGGACAGCGGTGAGGGAAGGCGAGCGGGAGCAGGGACAGGCGGGCGCCACAGCGCCCCTGACGGGCAGGCATGTCGGGAAGGAAGTGGCTTTGTGGGCAGCCCCCTGGCAGAGAAGGGCCCCGCGCGGGGCACCTGGCAGGTGCCAGGCCTTGCCCTAGAAGCTGACAGTCCTGATGGGAAGAGACCTGAAGAGACCCATCAAGGGGACCCACCCCTGTGGGCCGCCCCAAGTTGTGACCCCGCCTGGCTGAGTAGAGGCACAGCCCCTAGTTCAGGGCCTGTTTGGGGTCACAGTGAGCATGTCGCAGGGATGTGGCCCTAGGCCAGCCCCACCCGTGACACTGTCCTTCCCTGGGAAGGGAGGACGGCCCATTCTGCAGTGAGCCTGTAGAAAAGCAGGGGCAGGGGCGGGAGTCCCTCCTAGCAAATGCGAAATTGGAGGTGACACCGAATCCCCTTCTGTCTCTCGAATCCCCGTCTGTCTCTCGGTCAGTTTTCTCAGTGCCCCCCAGAGGCAGGTGGGGACAAGTTTGTACCCCCCATGCATTTTAATTTAACGCTTTGTGCTACCCTTTAAGTGAACAGCGCGACACAGAAGCTGTCCCCACTAGGTGTTAGAAACATTTTAGCAGTCGGCCTCTTAGAACAAGAAGAGTGAGAATTATCTGCCGGTCAGCCAGCCACACACACTCCTATTTTAAGAGAACTTGGAGTGCAGCTCAATCAGAAATGGTATGTTTTTCCCTTTCTCCGGAGCAGCCAGCCCCCCGACACTCCCCTCCTCACTCCAGCCACGGGCAGACCCCAAACTAGACCGATAACAGCGTTTTCATTTAAGTCCATCTGACAAATCGTTTTCGACGGAGAAAGCAATACTCCATCTTTAAATGGCTACTTTGTCAGCGCGTCTCTGGGCGCTGTAAAAAGTCCTTTGTTATCTGTGTCTAGACAGCGTGCCAGCGGGGTATTTGGTCTGCGCGAGGGAGAGAGATCTGACAAGGTTGAATTCATTTACCGGCGTATTTAAAGCAGAATTTCAAAACGCTTGCTCATAAACGGCGTTGGGCCCAGACTGCCCTGGCCTCCCCCGGCCCACACTGGTGTTTCTTGTTTCATAATTTTTCGCCTGTTTGGGCAGTTCACACGGGTTGCAGCCGGGTGCCCTGGCGAGGAGGAGAGGAGGGGTGACTGCAGCTTGCAGCTTTTTTTCCTTCTCTAATTGTCCTCTTTATGACTGTCTAGACACCCTGCAGATGTACGTTCTCAGGGAACGGCTTTTCCCTCCGGTGACGGGGCACGAAGTGGGAAGATTGCAGCCGCCATCCCCCCAACCATTTGACCGCCCTTCCCCCCTCCCCCCAACGGTTCCTCAGCGATTCTTCCCTCCCTTAAATTAAGGCGCTTTCTCCTCCTGGCAGCAACGCCTCTGTGTTTATAACACATTGACTTGACTGTGCTAATTTTACACCATCACCAAAAAAAGAGAGAGAAAGTGACATCCCAGGTTCTCTCCTCAGAAGGGTGAGCAGAGACCCCCCCCATTCCCTCTCCACAACTTCCCCCACTTTTAACTCTTGTGCAGTTTTTTTTTTTGTATGTGTGTGGCACACATAGACTAATAAAATAAAACACTAGAGGTTGGCGTTTTAAAGATGGAAAATATCAGGGCCACTTGAATGGGTCCAAGGTTCAAGTTATTCCAAATAGATGCATTAATTAACTTCTCTGCCATAGCGACTAGGCGAGTGTTGCCAGAGCGAAAAGGGGCAAGTGGTGGGGGTGGAGGGTCTCCTGGCCCCCCAGCCACCCATTGCCACCCCTGCAAATAGGCATTGTCCTGCCAAAGACCAGGAAAGGGACCACTTGAGGCTTGTCCCGACTGCAGTGGGTGGGGGCGTCTTCCTGACCTCCCCTCCCCGTGTGAGGCAGCCCCAGAGCCAGTGGTCGGAGCTGTTACAGTCCAGCTACATGTCCAGGCCGGGAGGGGGGCAGATGCCAGTGCTCCTTTCTGAAGTAGGGGCTGCAGGATGGAGAGATGGCTGTGCCCTGCCTGTCCCCTCAGCCAGACACCCTTCCTGTAACCCTCCTGAAAACCGTTGTCATTGCCATTGACTCGGATGCATAGCCATAAGTTTCCCCCCGCCACCCACAGTCATCAATCTGCCCTTTGGGTTTTACATGGGAGGGGGCACAAAAGGTGGGGAGGAGAGTGGGGGCAGGCAGCCAGCCAGCCACATGTCTCCTGAGATCCCCAAACCTGCATCTCATTTCTGCCAGACCAAGCAAATCAGCGTATCCGTCTGCTTTCCTGGGGGTGGGGGTGGACTGTACATTTTCCGTGTGCACAAGATAGAGATGGACGAGGTACATCTCAAAACACTCTGGGTTTCATGCCTTGATGCTTTGATTCTTGCCCCCCAAAACAGGCAGAGTGGTCTATACGCTGCAGCTCCCACCGTGTTGGGCACGGGTTTGTGACCCGCTCTGTGTGGGCAGCTCGACAAGGAGCTGAGGCTGAGAGCTGGAGAGTGGGGCGCTAAGCCTTTTCATCATTTTAGCCTGAAAACCCGTAATCCCCTTCTCCCCAGAAGGGAGAAGTCCGCGGATGGTCTGGAACATTTTAAGTTAATACAGGCACTGAGGTTTCTCCCCACTCCCTCAAAATATAATGTTCATTTTTAAAGAGAAAAATACAAAATGAAGTATTTTGAGGGTAAGAGGAGGTCTTTTTTTAAAAAATAAAAGAGACCAAGACAGGATCACCAGGTTTGTAGTGTGTGCAGACACGCCGCTGGCCCAGCCCCCGCCACGAAGTTCCCAAGCAGGAGTGGTCCTTAAGAAGGATGGGCTTTTAAATATTGGATCCTCCGGCTGGCAGACATGTCTGCGCTGTAATTGGGTCTGTCTTGGAGTAATTAAAGGAAAATGATGATATTAACCCAGTCACCACGCCGGTGTGGCATACAGGAACGAGTGGTACCAGTATTGATTTTTCTCTCCAAAAGCTGGTCTTTCTCAGCACATCAAAAATGCACCCTTGGCTTGAGTTTGGGGAGACTTTTTTTTTTTTTTGGCTTTTGCCTTTTTAATAATTGATCATATGTCTCCTGGACCTCTTTTTCTTTTTGCAGAGCAGCTGAGACACCTCCACCCCCACCCCACCCCACCCCCATTCCCTCTAATCCAGTGGCTTCAGCCTCCCCCGGGAGATGTGAGCTTTGAAAGCCAGGCTTAAGGATGGCCACAGCCCAGATGCCCCAAGAGCCCAGAGCCTAAGAGACGAGGTTGAAAAACGTCTCCTTTTTTAAAGCTGCAATTTGGGAGGCCTTTCTTTTCTGAAGAGTTGGAGAAGCCAGAGTTGCAAGACAGCCTTGGTGTGCTGCCTTATTTAGAAGGCGGATCGCTGCTGATTTGTCAGGCAAAACAGGTGTGGTGGGGAGACATCTATTTTCATAATTCTAAACAAACCTGGTGAGCTACCCCGCCTCTCCGCTGGGCCTGCCCATGCTGGAAGGCCAGCTCCCCCAGCAGCATTTCGCAGAATATTTATAGCTTATCAGTTGAACTTCCTTTTGTCCAGGAGGAGCTGCTGTCTGCTGGCGACTGGGAACATGAACTCTGGATAGGCAGTGGGTTTAATTTTTTTTTCTTAACAGAAAAACTGGGATCCCAGACAGATAGAGCAATTGTGCTTTACCCCCTCAGTGAGTCTCCTCATTTTCTGAGAGTGTGTGGGGTGCTGGCTAAGAAGCCCTGTCTTCCCATCAGGTTAGCACCTCTGTGTCAAGAGCGGCAGTTAGAGAGTAAAATTGGGGGCACCCCTCTAGGCAGGCAGCTGGCACCCCTGACATTCCAGGAAGACACAGGACCTGGAACCCTAGTCAGTGGGGCGTTTGTACTTCAGTTTTCAAGGCAACTTAGGGGTCACTGCCCCATTTTATGGATAAGAACACTGAGGCTCAAAAAGAAACAGCCTGCCCGAGGTTATGCGGCAAATTGATGGCGGAGCTGGTCTCCTGCCTTGGAGGCCGGGCCCAGGAATGACCCGGACTGTTCAGATCTGCTCAGGCCTTCGTTTCCAGCTGCAGCCTCACTGTCCCATGACCTCCAGCTAAATGTAGCCATGTATGTACCGGGGTGCAATTCATGCAGGAAAGAGGGTGGGTCCCGGTGTCTGCGGTCATGGCCGTGGCCTGTTCGTCCATCAAATACTTGAGCTCCTGTGCCATCGAAGGGGCTGGAGGTGGGTGGTGGTGAGTGAAAGGGCCTGGACCTGCTCTCACGGAGCACAGGCTCTAGTGGGGGAGCAGACGGCAGGCCTAGTCTCAGGTGCCGGTCATACCAGGGAGGGGCCGTAAACCAGGGCCGTGTGACCGTGCCTGTGGCTGTGCTGGCGAGGATAAGATGGAACCAGCCATGGGGAGATCTAGGGGAGAAATTGAGGGGGTGGGGGTCTGCTGGCTGTGGCACCGGGAGGAGGGATTGAGTGGCTTTCAGTCCCCCCGTATCTAAAATGAGGTTTGACTAGAAAGGACTGAAGTGTCTTAAATAACTCTCCTGGGAGAGCCATAAAGGACACGGTTTTGGAAGACACCACCATTGGGGAAACTGAGTGAAGGTCGTACGTTCTATCCTATTTCTCAGAACTGTAGGGGCGGACACCTACAATTATCTCAGAATAAAAAAGTGTGCTTTAAAAAGCGAAAGGTCTGGGAAGGCCCCTCCTTTCTCGTTGCTGGGACCACCCTGGTACAAGGCCCGGAACCTCCAGCAGTCCCTCAGTGTCCTTACTATCATTGTAGCTCAGGAAGAGAGAACCCTGGACACCTTCTGTCTCTTCTTCACCTGCAAACTGTAGGCACTGGGACTGGGGTCTCTGAGCAGCTTGCGTGCTGCCCCTTGTTGCGCATGCCAGGGTCCGGGTACCCCGTGGGTCTCAGGCAGGCAGCTCTTTTGAAGCGAGGCTTTCTTCTTACCGCCTGTGCTTGTTCAACTTCAATGGCTGCAATGTGCTGGAGAAATCAGGAACAAACCCATCTGATAGATAGCGGCACCCTGGGCAGACCTCACTAATCAATCCCAGCACGATTTGCTGTGGGTCTGGACACACAGCCTCATTCCGTCTCTGGTAGAACTTCGGTGGGTGGGCAGGTGTTCCAGGCCCAGGGCCCAGGGCTTGTGGGAAAAGCCTTGACCTGGAGAACGGGCAATGAAGAGAGCCGTGCAGAGTTCCCCAGACAGTCAGAGGACACAGCTTTGCCGCTTGGAGGCCACTCTCCAGGACCATTGCAGCGCTCCGTAGAGACTGAATGAAGACACTTGGTTTCTTAGAGGCCTTGCAGCTTACCGTCTCCTGTGTGTTTGGGTAGAAGGGCTCTCAGGCAGTGACTGCCCTGTGCACACAAGGTGGAGGCTGGAAGCTGTCACAAACCCCAGCTTTCCTACAGATCGACACCCCCCTTTCAGAAATCCTTTCTCTCCCTCTCTCGTTTACCTGGGTCCCACAAGTGGTTGGCTTTCATGCGCCTTCCTCAAGCAGGACCTATAAACAATGCTTATGTAGACACGGGCCGTTGTCCCTCACTTTCGCTCGCTCACTCATTTCACAAGCACTCATGAAGCGCCTACTGTGTGCCTGGCACAGGCGACGTTTCCGTGATCAGGGTAACTGCCACAGCTCCGACCCTCAGACGTTTGTAACCCAAGTGGCTGATGAACAGGCACCTTTCCCTAATTTGCCTGCTTTCTAATCAGAATTTTAGACTGGGTTGTTCTTACTCTTTGAACAAGTCACATGTAATTTAAGTTAAATTATTAAGTTAAATTTAAGTTAAATGAAGACTGCTGTCTTCATATTGCCTAATTAGGAATCGCTTGTTGCCTGGCTAGTGTGTGTGGAGCAGGTATATGCACCAGACACTGCTTTAGATATTACCTATTGTCCTATTTAATCCAGAGTCCCTCCACTTGGCACTACTGACGTTTGGACGGGATAATGATGTTGGGGAGGGGGGTGTCCTGTGCACTGTGGGAGGTTTAGTAGCATCCCTGCCCCCCCCCCCACTAGCGCCAGTAAACTCCCTCCCAGATGGGACAACCACAGATGCCTCCAGGCGTCCCCTGGTGGGCAGCATCGTCCTCTCTGAGAACCACTGCTTTCACCCCATGGGCCTGCCCCTGACGTCGCTAGCTGTGTGAGTGTGGGCAGGCCAGCGGCCTTCTCATTTGTCAAGTGTAGGTGGTGACAGGACTCCCCACGGTGGCTGGTTGGGAGCCTTGAATGATAGAACTGCACTTAAAGCTCTCAGCACAGCTTCCTCGTTAAACCTTAGCAGCTGAAACTGTCCCTGCTGTGTGTCTGATGGGCAGAAGCCAGTCCTCCGCTCACTCATCTAACCAGGCCTCCCGGGGCTGGTGGTGAGCCTGAACCAGGCTCCACGCCATGCGCTTGGCCTACCTTGCAAAGACGGGCAAGGCCGTGGCCCTTGCCCTCTGGGTGGTGCTTCCAGCTGACCCTGACTAGATACACCAGTACCTGTGGGTGACCAATACCCAAGGGACTGGAGGCTGGCACCAGCTCCCCAGCTTTGTCTGGGTGGCTCTGTGACTCCGAGCCCCTCCGTTCCCCTCTCTGGTCCCATCGCTGTTTGCATCTGGCCCATGCCGGGGGCTTCCAAGCTGCCGTCTCCCCCAGAGACCCAACTCTCAGCAGGCTCATGGTTTTCCCAGGCTCATGCGTGACCCCAGTTGCTTCGGGGATCTCTGAGCCACTCAAGCTACCAGGCACCCACCCCACCCCACTCCTCTCCCTTCCACCATAATGAATTTAAATATTAGACTCGAGCATTTGCATTCGCATCTGGGACTTTGGCGTAAGTTTATTTGAGCCCATGCTCCCTCCACCAAAGGAGTGAAAGCCTGATATCGTTAATCCACAGACGGGTGCTTGCAAGAAATACCAAACCCTGCAGGTCCCTGGACCCGATACTGAAAGGCGTCAGTTCAGCCTGTTGGACGCAGGGGACATGGGACTCAGTGTGTTGTGTTTAAGGAGCTTCTACAGCAATTCTGACATGTGGCCTCGTTTGGAAAGTCACACTAGAAAGTGATACCTGCATCATTTGCAAACTCACCTTTTCCGCTTGCATACACACTCTCAGGAGTTGGCTGGCCCCCCCAAGCAACTAACTCCTTATCACACCCTCATTCTGTGTCCCAGAGGCATTGCTCCTTCCTGTCCTTGAATTTGACGATGTTCCTACCTCAGGACACTTGCACTGACGGTTCAGGTGGACAGAAGTGTTTCTCCCCCAGCTTTCCTCATCTTTCAGGTCTCGGCTTCAAGACTACCTCCTCAGAGATGCCATCCCTGACACCTCATCGAAGGACCACCCCCCCCCAGCACTCTGCTCAGCACCCCCTTACCTCACTTTCTGACCCTGAGCGCTCCCTGTGCGGAATACTTATTTGTGTATTTTCTAGCTCAGTTTTGCTCCCCCCGCACCCTCCCTGCAGACCTGAGCCCCATGGGGGGCGACACTTGCTTCTCCTGAGCTAGCACGGGGCCAGGCAGGAACCCCCACAGATCAATGCCAGCTCACCTGAGAAGACAGGTGAGAGATGTTTGAGAGGAGGATGCTCAAGTGTCTTCAGACACCGTGTCCTTCTCAGATCCCTGTAGCTCCTGACTCTTGTACCTGCGGTGGCCGCTGACAGCTGAGTTTGTAGTCACTTGGTTATTGGTGATATATTGATACTTTACAGTGATAGGAGGACACTTTGACACATTGTATCAGGATATTTGATTGTGTTGGGGTACAATGATACATTTTATTGGGGAAAGCCAAGCTACTCTCCTGGGAAAGAAGTTGAAGGTGCTTTGCTCTTTGCTCGGGAGAAGCCACTAGGAGCCAATGCTTAGAGATTACTTAAAATCTTCTTTCTTCCTTTCTGAATTTTAGATGGCATGTTTAGAATTTAGCAAACCTGGGAGCCAGACCTGCAAGTTGAAAGATGACAGCCTAGAGATGGTTTCGTTTGGCTGGCTGCAGCGGCCAGATGGCAGCTGTGTGAGCGGGAGACGGAAGGAGGCTGGCAGAGGGGGAGCAGTTTCTGTTTCGGCTCTTACCCTCCCCCTACAGTAAACCATCCTCCCAGTGCCAGGCCTGGGCCGCGCCCCACAGATCAGTTGAGGCTGCTGGTGGTGCCCTCTGCCAGGGTGATGCTAGGATACCAAGGGACGAGGCCCTCCAGACTCGTTAAAAACAAAACAAAACTGTATTTGGGGATTATTGTAGATTTGCATGCTGTTGTCAGAAATAGTACAGAGAACTCCTGTCCACGTCACCCAGCCTCCCCCGTGGTAACACCCTGCACAGGTGTAGTACTTACCCACCGCCAGCAAATCGACGTTTGGTATAATCCATCGACCTTGTTTAGATTTCCCCAGTTTACAGGCACTCACTGGAGTGAGTGTGTACATACGTGTGAATTTATGTGTGCATGTGTGTTTATGCTTAGTTCTGCGCACTTTTATCACATGTAGATTTATGTGAAGGCACCACAGTCTAGACACATAATAGTCCCATCACAAGGACCCCCTCATGCTGCCCTTGTATGTCCACACCCACCCTAACCCCTGGTCACCAGTAATCTGATCATTTCTATAATTGTGTCATTTTGAGAATGTTATGGAATTATGCCTTCTGCGATGGGCATAATTCTCTGAAGACCCTGCCAGGTGGTTCTGTGCATCCAGTTCATTTTTATTCCTACATGGATGTGCCACAATTGACCCTTTGACCTGTTGAACACATCAGGTTGCTTCCAGGGTGGGGCTGCTACAGATAAAGCTGCTGTGAACATCCACGCACAGGTTTCTGTGTGCACACGAGTCTCATTTCTCCGGGCTGGAGCCCAGGAGTGTAATCGCTGGGTCATGTGCTTGCTGTGTGTTTAACTTTGTGAAAGACCCTTCGCTTTTCACCGTGCACCCTCTGGCCTCTGGGTAGAGATGTGAGTCTTGGCAAGTGGACCTGGAACAGGAATTCCTCCCTCCTTCAGTTATTCGCGGAGGGCAGTATATGTGCCAGGCATGGTGTCACCCCCTCAGGGGGACGGGGACAAGCTAAACAAGGGCCCTCGCATGGAACTTCCTTGCCGATGAGGTGAAATCAGCAGTGAACAGGCACGCAAATCGATAATAGTTTCTCGTAGTAACTAACACGTACACGGTGCTTTCCTACATGCCAGGTGTTTTCTGGGTACTTTACAATCCTCAAACAGGCCGTGGAGGTGGGGCTAACATTTTCTCCGTGATGCAGATAAAGAAGCAGAGGCGTAGAGAGCCGGGACAGGACAGAGCTTGGGAGCCGGGATAACCCAGGCTCCTAACTGTATGTTGCATTGTCCTTCCGGGCCAAGACAGACTGCCAGGGGGTGCAGAGTGAGGTGACAGGTGAGTGTATTTGGGATAGGAGGACCGGAAGGCCTCCTGGAGGTGAGCCATGAAAGATCCCAGGACAAAACTGCATATGCAACGGTCCTGGGGTGGGAACAGGAAAAAAGGCCAGCGTGACTGGAGTGTGATGAGCAAGGGATTGAGGTGGGAAGTACAGAAATGAGGTTGAGTGGGCCTCTTAGGTTTTTGATCTGAGTGTGAGTTAGTGATTCAATTGATGTTTTTAAAAAATTGCTCTGACTGCTGGGTGCAGAATAGATGGGGGAGGAGGGGAGTGAGTATACAATGGAGGAGCAGGGAGATGGGGGAGGCGATGCAGGCAAACCTTTTGCTCTCGAGGGATGACCCCCTAAGTCTGGGGAGACCCCTGCAGGGTCCCCATGTGGGTGATCAGCTCCCCTTGGACCACAGTATAGGGCCAGGTCTCCCTGTGGCTGGATGCGCCCCAGGGGCTCTCCCAAGGCTCTGCCCTGCGAAGGCAGGAGAAAGGACCCCCCATGAACATCTGCAGCTGGACCTTGTTTTCCCGTGTAGGTCTGTCTCCTGATAGATGTTTCTGGCTTCTCGATTGTTCTTGCCCCTCTGTCCAGACCAGTTGTTACCATATAAATTGAACTTATCTACCCAGTATTAGCCACTCCAGATCAATAGTAAATGTGCGCTGATGTCTTGTAGCCCCCCATGTCTTGCCCCGTCAGGCGAGGCTGCCTGCCTTTTAACCTAATGATGGCCACCATTTATTATGCCCCTGCTGTGTACCAGCTGATGTTGGGAGAGCGAACGCCATCCGTAGCTCAGGTAGAGCTCAGCAGCCCTGGGAGGCCATCCTGTTACATACCCACGCTTTACGACGGCGAGGCTAAGGCAAGGGGCCAAGTCACACGTGCAGAAGTGGCCACCTGTGGATTCAGGTGCAGAGCCAGACCATTCGCCCCCGTAGCTTTGCCGGCCCCCATCTTGGAGCTCAGAGAAAAGGCACTTCCCTGAGCTGCTTCTCAGGGGTGAGTTGGTGGGAACCTTGGTCTTTCCAATATTTGGGATTTGCTGCATCTGGAAGATGCTGTTTCAAAAGGAAATGATACCAAGAGCTAGAATAGCCTCGCCTGTGGGGGGGGGACCCGGAGAGGCGCTGGTGTCAGGGAGTCTTGTAACTCCTCTCTGGGTCTTCATTTCACCTGTTGCCTGAAAAACAAAAAGAAGAGACTCATATGGGGGTCTCAGGAAAAGACCCCAAACAGCCACACGTACACGGGAGACACCCAGAAAGACAAACAGCATGAGAGAGAAGGACACACGTACACAGACAGTCAGAGGTGAGAGACACACACATGCCCCCAGCCAGACCCAGACTCTCGGGACACTAGAGAAAGGCCGAGATAGACATTCTTCATCCCACCTACTTAGGGCCCTGCAGTGGTGACGTCACCCCACCTGAGCTCCTCCCAGTCCTGGGCCCTGCCCGGCCAGTGGTCCCGGCAGTGGCCCACTGGCAGTGTGTCCAGCATTGCTCCCCAGAACCTTCCCCCACAAAACTGTTAAACATACTGGCAGCAAGGAACGCCTCATACTGGACCAGGGCTCTACCCCGAGTCCCACATACAGAGATGAGCTGTGCCTCAGCCCAGAACCCCGGGCGCTTCGGGGACCAGCAAGGTAGCACTCTTGTGTCACAGTGCGATGACCTTCCGGCGCAGCCTGGCTCCTGAGGGACCCAGGCCTTTGCCATGTGTTGCTCTTTCTAAGAAATGAGAGGAGGTGGAAGAGAGTGAAGGACTGTCACTGCTTTAGCCCTCAGGGCTGCCCAGGTGGGGCAGGTGGTGGTTGTGGCTTTGTACTAAATTCTTAGCCACTCTGTGACAAGAGGGAAAGGTGGTTAGGACACCAGGCTGCAGTGTCGCAGGCCTGTCCACGGAACCTGGGGGAGCTCCAGCGTGTGTCGCGCCCCTCCCAGCCTGATTCCTTGTCCCTAAAGGAGGGGGACAGTAGGACTAGAACCCTCCTGGAGCACTGCTGGGAAGGTTTCGTGAGATGACAGAGACTTCTGATTCGGGGCAGGAGACATGGCAGGTGTGTGTGTGCCTGTTGGATGTTCACTGTTAGAACAGCTTTGGGAGATTTCAGGTCATCCACCGTCTATCCCAGAAATAAATCCAGCCATGGGCACAGATTCAACACCTGTTGCCATAGAGAGGACACGTCATGGGAGGGTTGAAAAGGCCGCCACTGCCCTGGGAAGTTTCAGCCAGGCACAGGGTCTGGCGCACAGTAGGTGCACAGCCAATACGTGCTGCTTGAATGAATGGTGGGACTGAGAAGTCCCTGCGGAGAGATGAGGGCAACAGAAGAGAGTGTCTCTCTCGGGAAATAGAGTCAGGCGTCCCTGGGCTCCGTGCGTGCAGATCGAGGGCAGGCTGCTTCTGTCCCCAAGGGGTGCGTTGTGTTGCCAGAGGTCCACCCGCCAGGCAGGCGTCCTGCCTCCATGATCTGCTTCCACTTCCCCGACATCCAGCTGTTTCTGTCTATTCAGGGTGTATGAGTGTGATCCGGCTGCTCTGGCAAAACACCACACACCCACCCTGTGGCTTAAACGACAGAAATTTATTTTCTCACAGTTCTGGAGGCTGGCAGTCCAAGTGCAGGGTGCTGACACATTGAGTTTCCGGTGACAGCTCTCTTCCTGGCATGTAGATAGTCATGTGGCCTTTCCTCCGTGTGTGTGTTAGTGTCTCTTATAAGGACACTCATCCTGTAGGATCCGGACCTCACCCTTATGACCGCATTTAACCTAATTCTTTCCTTAGAGGCCCTGCCTCCAAGTACAGCCACACTGGAGGCTAGGGCTTCAACATGAATTTTGGGGGTGGGGGGACACAAGACATTCAGTCTGCAACACAAGGTCCCCTTTCTCTGATCCAGATGGAGGATTTGGGAAGTCAGTTGACAGCTGCCAGCTCTGCAACTTGCTCTGTGAGTAACAACCCCCAGAGTAGCTGTCACTTGTAGACCCTCTGAGCTCAGCTGTGAGAGCCGTTTTTCCACGGATTCTCACATCGCATCCGTGAGCGAGGCCATTTGGCCATGGGGTCTGAAGGTGGGCGACAACCTGGAGAGGCGTGGCTGCATCCAGTGTCCATCCCGAGCCCCTGCACTGCCCTGGAGGGACTGGGCTCATCGCTCAGCGTGGCTGACGCTGTATTGACCTCTAGTTGTTTCTTCGCTGCCAGAGCACCTCAGTGGATAAGGGGTATCTTCTCTACCTTGGAGCTGGGAGGGTTCTTTCCACCCTACTTCCTCCATTGATGTGAGGTAGGTGCTAGTGGTGCCCGCTTCTCCAGATAGGAAACTGGGGCACAGAGAATGAAGCAACGTTGTCATGTCACATGCTTGGCCGCTGGCAGAGCTGGGGTTTGGGTCCAGGCAGGCCAGCTTCAGGGCCCTGCTAACCACTGGACCAGTAATACCCTGCTCCGAGTGTTTACAGAATCGAATTCAATTCCTGGAGCCCAAGGAGCTTGTCCAACCTTCCCCTACCTCTCCTTGACCTTGGCTATCAGCCTGCCTCCCAGCCTCTGCCCTGGCTGAGACCCAAGTAGCTGGGCCCCTCTCGGTCCTGAAAGAAAGGGGCGCCCCCGGGTCAGCGCAGAGCCCCCTCCAGACAGTGCACAGCCGGCTGGCCAACCCTCAGCCTCTCCAGCACGTGGCCTGTGCATTGAGGAGCTATTGGGAACAGCGGCCGCATTGTGGCGCCCACTTGAGAGTGGGGCTCTTTGTCCGAGAGGCTTGGAAATGGAGCCCGGTTCACCTCCCTCTCCTGGCGCTGCCGTCTGGACTCATGTTGGGAAACGCCAAGCTCTTGATAATTGGTGATTGAGAGAAACGTATTGGTTTCCAAGGCACACACAGAGCCTCCCGAGTGGCAGGGGCCAGTGTGTGACATTGTCAGTCACACTCAGGAACACACACACACACACACACACACACACATGCCTGAGTCTTTCTGGTATGTTAATTAATACTTTTAAAATCAAAATGATCAGCGCTTGTTATAAAAATGCAAACAATATAAAAATACAAAAAGTAAGATGATAGTCCCCCTCTTCCAGAAGCAGCCACCGTTAAGAAGTGGATATTTACCCTTATGTCTACTATAAAAATGGGCCTATATTATATGTACTGTCTCAGCTTCATTATTTCGGCTCAGCGATAATTGCTAGCATCCATTCATCATCAGACCTATAGACCCGTGGTTCTCAGCCAGGGTGATTCTGAC
This sequence comes from Hipposideros armiger, assembly GCF_001890085.2. Taxonomy (NCBI): domain Eukaryota; kingdom Metazoa; phylum Chordata; class Mammalia; order Chiroptera; family Hipposideridae; genus Hipposideros; species Hipposideros armiger. The sequence continues at coordinate 4,439,418 of NW_017731382.1, forward strand.
CCCCAGGGAACATTGGGCAACGCCTAGAGACATTTTTGGTTATCACAGCTTGGGGATGATGGTGCTACTAGCCTCCGGTGGGTGGAGACCACAGATGTTGCTAAACATCCTAGGATGCACAGGATGGTCCCCGCCACAGAGAGTGGAACAGCCCAGGTGTCAGTAGAGCCATGGTTGAGAAGCCCTGCTGTAGGTTTATGTATCTTTTCATGATGTACCGGGGTTTGTCTTGTGGGAATTAGATGCTCTCTGGTTGTTCACTTTAAAAAAAAACACAAAAAACTGCCGTGATACCCTTCTGCATAGATGCTTTCCAGCCTGCCTCTGAATTTTCTCTTAGATATCATCGTGGAGGCTAAAATCGCTGGGTTGAAAGGTAGCGTGCATTTTAATTTGGATTGGCACTGCCAAGATGCCCTCTTAGAAGATGATGGGCGTAACACAACCGCCGGCGGACCACTCACTCACCTGTGCCCGCCCACTCCCTGTTTGTTCCCTGTGCTCCTCAATTAACAGAACACACTCGATGTCTTTTAAATAACTTCCCACTGCATCTCCGACGGGCCTATTGATGGAACCGGATCGCTCACCGTGAGTTCACTCCATTCTGTCAATAACTCTCGAACGGTGATTGATATTTTGCTGACAGTGGGTGTTTAAAGATGTTCGATGTCGGTGACAATAGAAAAAAAAATCCCATTAGTTCTTTCCATTTGGATAATAGCAGGGAAGATAAAAGACACTGCTTTGTCTTTTCTTATCGAAGGAGCGTTTAATCATGAGGTTCTAAAATGATTACACAGGCCCTTTGCGCTCCCTTGAATTCTTATTCCGTCACCCTGTTCCCACACGAGCTTTCAGACACGTGGCCGCAGCTGAGGCCCCCTCCGAAAAGGTGACCCCGGGACGTGTGGAGTGAAGCCCCAGAAATGACTGAGGCGCCACACACACCTGCCACTTGGGTAGGTCACAGACTCGGACCCAGTACACAGCAGGATATGTGAAGTTAATGATTTATCCTCAAAATCATTTAAACCTGGCCCCGTGCTATTGTCTAATTAATGTGCCTTGACTGTATGGCCCTTTGGGCCTCTGGGGGCTTCCACCTCCACTGGGACACACACGAGTGTGGAGACCTCTCTATTAGGCTCTGGCTGGGGGGATGTACAGCTGAGCAGCCCCGTCCTGAGATGCTGTCGGCCACAGAAGGGGAGACGAGGAAGAGTTCAGTGGGTAATGCCCAGGTACTTGGGAGCCCCGAGCCCAGCAGGGAAGGCCGTTGTGTGTGTGTGTGTGTGTGTGTGTGTGTGTGTGTGTGTGTGTGTGTGTGTGTGTGTGTGTGTGTGTGTGAGTGACGGAGGAAGGGAGCGAGAGGGAGCCAGGTGAGGAAAGGCTGGAAGTGGCCTCCAGGCAGAGGTGACAGGCAATGTGAGAATGGACCATCTTCTGTCACCCCGTGTGCTCTCCAGCAACACGCAGGCACAGGGGACGCCTTCCTGCCTGGAATGGTGGTCCGTCCGGTCCATTGCTGAGGAGCGACAGTGAGCTGCTGTCTCTCAAGGCACACTCCAGGCCTGGCTACATGCGTCTGCCCCTCTCCAGGCAAGGGGACCATGTGGCGCCTGGATAGGACCTTGGGCTTCCCAGCCAGGGACACCTGATGGGATGGTCAAGCACCCCGCCTTGCCCCACCAAGGGCGTTCCGGGGGCCAGTCAGAGGCCACCTGATGTCTGGGCTCCGTCCACAACCCCAGACCAGGGGCCTTGACCCATCCCCCATTCTCCCAAGATGCACTGCCAGACACAGGACGACAACATCTCTGCAGGGACGCCACCTGGAAAGCGTCACTATGGGAAGCGGCTGTCTGTTTTGGATACTAACACATGCGGCTTACATCTTTTTGCCTCTTTTACTATAAGTGTAATTATACATGCTTGAAACGCTGTGTGTGCAGCATGCGTGTTACGTGGAGGGGCCATCCCCGCCTGGGGCCTCCTAGGGTCACCACACCTGCCAGTTTTGTGTGTGGCCTGCTGGCCCCTGGTCTGTGCAGACAGTCACCCATAGACATAGTATAGATGTAAGATTCACTTTTATGTTAAAATATGTGCGTTCTCTTTTAAATAAAAATGGGCTCGTCCCATTTGATGGCTTCTCCTCTTTCTCATCGGAGTGTCTTTTCGCATCAGTGCACACAGAGCTGCTAGCTGTGCTTTGTATTGTGTATTGGCTCGTTTGGGGGACGCTGAAGTGGTTCCCAGGTGTTTTGCCTTTCATGCAGCCCTGCAGTGGGCCTTCTCGACACTCCTTGTGTGCACATGAGAACAAGCGTGATCATTTATTCAACATACTTATCGTGTGTCTGCTCCGGGGAAGGCGCTGTCCTAGGTTCTGGGGACACAGAATAAGCAGAGCCGCCTCTGGTGACACTGACATTCTAGGAGGGAGAGGCAGGAAATAAACGGTTAGACGGGTCACAAATAACATCCTGGACTAGTGCGCCAGAGAAAAACGGAGCAGGCGCACGGCATGGGTCCTGGGGCTGGGGGCAGAGCACAGTTTCAGACAGATGCTCAGGGACGCATCATGGGGAAGTGACATTAGAACAGAGACCCGAACGGAAGGAAGGCAGCAAGCGTGTGGATATGGGGAAAGATCGTTCCTGGCAGAAGGAAAGGCAACGTGCAAAGGCCCTGAGGTGGGGCTGTGCTTTCGATCCTTTTACAGAACACGTGGGCGTGACAGGGAGAGAGTCTGAAAGAAATACATGTGGAAATGAATGCCCGGAAGTTGGTCTGCCTGGTCAAGGTTTCATACTTGAAAGGTCTGAGAGAGTATTTTGCTTTGCAGAGATACAAGCTTCCAGTTCACACCCTCCAGGTGCTGTGGATCCTGATGGCCCCAGCCCAGGGCCTGGAGTTCCTGGTTCCAGGGGTTCCTTGGACTCCAGATGAACTCATGTAGTTCTCCCCACAATCATGTGACGTGGGGACTGGGTCAGCCTTAGCCTTCCTTTTCTTTTTTCACCCAAACCTTGATGATTTATTTGCCTAAGGTCGCACAGTACATTGCAAAGCTGGGATTCAAATCTAGGAACCTTAGAGGCAAACCTTATGTTCTTAACCTGTACCCTAAATTCTGCCATGAGCAGCTGTGCAGCGAGCCTCGGGCCCTGGTGCCAGGCTGGTCCCCACCCCCGCACTAGTCAGCATGTGACTTGTTTTCTCCCGGACACTGGACAACACCAGGCAGTATCTCAGGGTTACGTGTCCAGGTAATAGGTGCCAGACGCCCAGCTGGGTGCTTGGCACAGAGTAAGCAGTTGGTAAGTGGTGTAGTCTGTTTTTAAAAATGAGAAACCTGGCCTAGATTTGCTGCCCACCTCCCAAACCTCTAGAGAAAGACATCCATTTTTTTTTTTTTTTTTACCTATAAAAAGTATGGTCTCACCCACAAGAAGTAAATGTGCTATTGTGGGTGTTTGAAATGGCACCAGGAGCGATCA
>NW_017731382.1:4443076-4478074 GCF_001890085.2 Hipposideros armiger
CTCCATGGAATGGCAATGAAGCCTGCTCCGCAGGTCTCATCCGGGCAGGCCTAACAAGATTAGATTTTCATACATTTCAGACAGTGCCAATTCCTAATTCCTCCGTGTGCGGACAGGAGGCCAGACAGGGCAGCCGGCACGGGCTGCTTGTTAACCGGGAAACGCGGTGGGCTCCCCTGGGAACAGACACAAAGGGGCTGGGGGCGGGGGGTGGGGGGGCTGCTGTCGTCTGGTCTGGAAACCTCCCGTGGGCTGGCGGGAGCCAGGTGGACTCTGGCCCGATCTCCAGCTCAGAAATGAGCTCCAGCGCCGACTGCCTCTCCGATTATTAACCAGAAGCACAGTGGCAATCACCCACCGGTAATACCTGTACCGGCAAGGCCTGTTCTTTGCATGTGTTAGCGAGGCCTACACCAGCCCTCTCCCCATTTGCAGCTGGCAAGTGGCCGGATGGGCTTGAACTGACGCCCCAGCACTTGGGTCAGCTGGCAGCTCCGTCACCAAGAATGGGGGCTATAAACTTGAACTCCAAAGAGTCACCTCTTTCCCTCAACAAACCCGGTCGGGAACATGGGCTCCCAACCGCAGTGGCACCGGCAGCACCTGCGATGCGGTCACCCGTGGAAACCACAGTCTCATGCCGCCGTGAACTCTGCCAGGCCGTGGTTAAGGCGATACTGTCCTCATCACAAATGTAATCTGCCTGTACTTCCCACATCACAAATCTGGTGGGGTGTTTCATAACTGTTTCTGAAATAATTGGCTTCCTTTTTAAGCCACAATTTTATTTTCTCTTAATTTTAGTTTAAAAACCATATCCTGAGGCAGCTGCCAGGGGCTGTAGCAGGGAAGTAGTGAAACACCTGGGCCTGGGAGCCGCGGGTTCGGGGCTGCTCCCCGCCTCAGCTCCTCGCCTGTGGTGGGGCTGATACTGCACCTTGGGGTGCCGTGGCAGTTCAGAGAGGGAAGTCCTGTCCTGGCGATGCGTTTGGCACCCAGCTGGTGGCAGAGGAGATGGCAGCTGTCAGTGTCTTGATGCACTGCGTTGGGCAGAGCCCACAGATCCCCGGAGTGACAGGCACGAGGTCCCTTCCTAAGTGTCCTGAGATTTTTCCTCTGTGTTGGTGGGCAGGTGGGTACCACTGGCCGCAGACATTGGCTTCGTGGACCGTGTGGCGGGCAGTGCTGCAGGCACCCCTCACCCAGACTGGTCGCCAGGCTGTTTCTGACATCCTGCAGCTCAGTGGCGTCGTCATCAGCTTCTCAGGACTCTGGGACGTGGGCGGTCGGACACACCCCGCCCTGACAGCACAGTTGGGGGTCTGGGACTTTGGCCAGTCACCTTATCTCTCTGAGCCTCAGTTTCCACATCTGTAAAGTGGGCAGGGGGTTCATGTTAGTATCTACTTCACAGAATGGTGGTAAGGATTCATAACATGACATTCGTAAGGATTCAGGCCATGCCAGGGATTTAGGGGCACCCTGTTCCTCTCTCTCCCTCTCAGACAGGGTGGAAAGGATCAGAGAAGTGTGTGCACACATCTCAGAGTGACTGCATCTGTCTTTGGCGGAGAAGACAATAGGGAGGGTCAGGCCACTCCAGCGAGGGAGACAGACCTGTTAATTTGAAATTATTCACGAGGCAGGAGAATGCTAAATTAAATTAGCGTGACCTTACTTTGCATGTGGAAGGTGCGCTTCGTCACCCCTGAGAGCCTGCCGTATCCATCACCCGCCCCAAGGGGGAAATTACGAAGAAAAATGAGAGCTGCTTCCCCACCCTCCGCACGGAGAGCAGACTAGACAGTGGAACAAAATGAGGGAAATATGATGTTTCTTTCCCAAAGGCTCCTGTTCTCGTAGCAAGGTCCTCGGAGCAGGGAGCAGTGTCCCTAGGGCCCTGGTGGCCTTGGGTCCAGCCAGCACTCTGGATGATCTTTTGTGGACTGATGTTTCCCCAAATCCCCAGCCCTGGCACATCGGCCAGCAGGGCACACCCAGCACAGAGGGCTTCAGCCTGTGTGAGGGGTGCCGTTTGTCCCCGAAGGGATGTCGGGAGTTTTTACAGTGGTGATGGTCGAGTACTCGTGTTTTCCTGCCCTATTCTGAGCACCTTACAGGTTGTAACTGGAGCTTACAGAGGTGCCTGTGCCCAGGGTCTCACACCTGCTAGCTGGCAGATGCAGGAAGGCAGGACGGGGTGCCCCCAGGTGCTCGGGGTGTGGGGAGGGGACATAGCAAAGCCCTTTCCCCATCTTAGCTCCCTCAGGGAGGCTCCGGGTTTAGGACCCAGCCCTGTTCTTTCTAGATGCATGATCTACAGCAATTTCTCCCCGAGCCTCAGTTTGCTCATCTGCAAATTGGGCGTGGTGATGGCATCCACCTCACAGACTTGGGCGAGGCAGGCTCAGAGCTGCGCTGGTGCAGACAAGTATGTTGCAGTTGTTAGAATCATCGCCATAGTTACATTGAGTAGTTACCATGAGTACAGTGAATTTGGGCTGTGGACCAGCCCACCCACCCCCTCTCACTCCGTCCCCCTTTGTCTGTGACCAGGCTTTGACTGTGAGTACTGTGGTCACAGGAGATTTGGGGACCGAGGTGGAGGTGAGGCAGTGGTAGGACCCAACCCTGCAACGTACCATGCAGGGCGCTCGGCCTCACATCCAGGTAAAGGGGAGGTCTGTCAGATTGGAGAAACTGAGGCAGGGCTCCACCTCGGCAGTTGGCAGCTTGAGTGACCTGGGGCTCCTCTCTTGGTCAAGTCCTGAAGCCTTTCCCTCTGTGCTTTGGCCTGCGCAGTGCTTTTTAAAACTCTGGAATGTGTTGCCAGCGTGAAAGGCCAGGCAGCATCACAGTTTGTAGGTTCCGGAGAGATCAGGAGGTGCGGACACACTGGGCCAGCCTGCCTGTTTGGCCCACTAGGGTTTCAGCTAATAGTGCCTGTGTAGAGAGGTGTGTGCGCTTGGACCGGGGAGCTTATGCTCTGAGTGATGCCTGCCGTGGGAGCCGAGTCAGGCACGGATGCTGAGGCCCAAGCTGCCCACAGGGGCCAGGCACGTTGGCACACGCCTGTGTAAAGACGGTGGCCGCCCACAGCTCCGTTCAGGGGACTGTGGGTGCAGATGTCCTCAGGTCTCCAGTTTGCAGTCTATCCCAGAAAGTGCTTTCACAGCGCATTTCCTGGAGAAGTGGGTTCACTTCCTGGAGAAATAGGTTCATGTCCCCCAAAGGCAGCGTGTCCTGGAAGGAGCACCCTGATTGTGAAAGTGCATTGGGAGGGGGTGTTGTCGGCAGGACCAGAGCCCCCTCACCCCACGGCCGAGGCCAAAACACTCAGCCCAGTGCGTTCTTTGCCATGTGGGCTGAGTGAGTCGCCTGCTGGCTGGGGGCCTCTCCTGCACCCCTCAGCGCCCCCAACCCACCCAGTGATGCCTGTGCGCCTGGGGGTGGCCTGGAGTATCAGCATGGTGTTGCTGAATCCTGTCTCTTAGGGCCTGTGGATTTGCCGAGGCTGGGTCAGCTCCCCGGTGATCGTGATCACCTTGAGCGAAGGTTCCCTGAGTGCTAAGCTCATCACCACGCACAGCTGCACCGGGCACATGCCCTTCGTCTCCTGCCTTGACACGAGGCATCTGGACGGACTCAGGTGAAGTCCAGGGTCACACAGCAGCTGTGCCGGCCCTGAGCCACAGCAGAGGCTCAGGAACCTTCATGAGTCCCCGTCCTCCTCTGTGGCTTTCAGAATGTGGCCCGGACATCAGTCGCACTTTCCAAACTCTTTCTGAGAGTTGCCCCTTCCTCCTGCCATGTGGGTTGTCTGGGTCCGTGCTCTCATGTGGTTGTGGCCCAGAGACCTGGCTGGGCACAGCAGTGTTCATTTCTGGGGGTGATTCTTTGACTCTGTACCCCAGGCCCCAGAAACCAGATCCTCTGGCCCTCTGGGCCCTGCCTGACATGGTCAGTGGAGCTGTTGCGGGGGGGGGGGTTTCTTCACATCCACTTAGCCTGCTGGGGCCTCATCCATCGCCTCCTGTCGGCCCCCATCGGCCCTGCTGCCACCTGGGCCCCGGACAACACCAGAAGGGCAGTGGCCTGGCCTAGGCTCTGTAGGCCACCAGGGCCCAGCACAGGGACAAAGGCAGCCCCACACCTCCCTCCCTCCAGGCCTGGCGTGGGCAGGGCCCCTGGAGACAGCAGGGGGAAGGGGCGGAGGGGTGCCCACCACCACCATACACTGGGGTGAAGAGTGCACTGGGTTGGGGGAGGGGAGTTGCAGGCCCCTCTGAGGAAGGAGAGCGTGGGTGTTGCACAAAGCAGGCCTGTGTGTCCCCTGAATGGGTGGCTTTATCCCAGGTCCTAACACACAGGACCTGGACCCTACGGAATCAGGCCAGGCTGCCCAGACCCTGGACTGGCCTGCCTGGGGAGGCAGGAGGTGTGGCCAGTTACTGGGTCTGAGGCCAGAGGCCTGGCCTTTGCCCAACCCAGGCCTTGCCCTCCTGTTAGGAAAATGAGGGTGTCCGGAGGGCAGTTGGAGGCTTGCCGGATTTCCCCCCAGGCGGGGCCCTGGCCTCTCTTGAGCGAAACGGGGACACAGTTTCAAGGCCCAGCTCCAGACTGAATTCCCTGGTGCAGAGGCAGCCGTCTCGGGGATGGTCCGTGGGAGGAGTCACGAGCTTTGGGCCCTAGGGCTACATGAGGCTGTCCCTTGACCTCTGAGATGGGATGATAAATGTGCCCCGTACACACTCTGCCCTGCACAGGGGTGCTCAGCCTGCCGCCGGATCATTCTTTGTCCTGCGGCGTCCTGCACGTGTAGGTTACTGAGCAGCCTCGCCGGCCCTCACCCACTAGATGCCAGGGTCACCCCCAGTTGTGGCAGCCCCTCATGTCCTCAGACACTGCCACGTGTCCCCTGGGGCGCAGACTCACCCAATATACTAATGGCATCAGGTAAAGTTGGCAGTTGGACAAATAGATAATGTGGCGTGAGAACGTGGATTCCCAGGGAGCCTGGGAGGGAAGAAGGGGGCCAGGGCTTTGGAGAGGATGTGGGTTCTGTGTGGAGAAGCTTCTGCGACTGCACCCGCAGCAACACCCACCTCGGACACATTGCTTTCCCGCTGGAAGCCTTGGAAACTGAGGCAGGGGTGTGAGGGGCAGGCCCTGCAGGGTTGGAGGGGGCAGAGCCGGGACACTGCCACACCTCACGTTGCCTGTTGCTCCCCGGGTCCCACCTGCTGCCCGCCCCTGCTGCCTGCAGCTCCTTTTGTCTGGGAGGAGGAGGAGCTGAGTCGGTGGCCCTGAGCCTGAACCTGTGCCCTGGGGCCCTCAGCTAATTGCTCATTAGCGCCCCGCCACATTGGGGGGTCTTCCTGCCCCTCTCTGGGTCAGGGGAGGCACATGCCCCTGCTTGGGCTGGGGTAGGCTGGCACCTGCCGGCTGCTGCCCCCTCTGCCATATCACCACCCGGGTCCCCACCGCGGGAGGCTCTGCTGGCATCGGCCACGGCCAGCTGTCAAGCCCTTTCGCGTGGACCCGACTGAGTCAGCAGGATCAAAATAACCTTCCTTTTCCAACACTTGAGGGTTTTTCCGCCTTCCAGGGGAAAAGCAAAAAACAAAACCAGAAAAACAGAAATAAGGATTGCAGCATCTGCAACCACCAGACTGGTTTTTCTGAGGCCTCTTCACTGGGGGGCGGAGGTTCCCTCACTTACCCGGTCCTGTCGAGGATGGTTGTGTGTGTGTGTGAGTCGTGTGTTATGTGGGTGTGTGTATGTATGTGTGGAGTGTCGGGTGTTTACGGCTGGGTGTACCTGTGTGTTGGGGTGTGAAGGGCTGGGCATCAGCGCCCTCGAGGCCTCACGTGTCGCCTTGCTCTTGCAGCGGAGCTGGAGTTTGTGGAGATCACCATCATCGTGCTGGTGGTCATGGTGATGGTGGTGGTGATCACGTGCCTGCTGAGCCACTACAAGCTGTCTGCACGCTCCTTCATCAGCCGGCACAGCCAGGCCAGGAGGAGAGACGACGCCCTCTCCTCGGTAAGTGCCCCGCCCCTTCCGTCTGCACCCTGAGCTCTGGGGCGGTGGGACACCCCTCACTGGTGTGCCGTGATGTCCCAGTCGGTTGCTCTCAGGAACTGGAGGGATGAGGCTCAGCAGGGAGGCAGCTGGGCAGGCGACGAGGAGGGTGTTCTAGGTCCAGGCAGAGGCCCGATGGGACAGGGTGGTGGGACAGGTGCCCAGTCTTGCAGCCGTGACCCAGACAGAAGGGAGGGGCCCTTCCCCTCACGCCAACGCCCTGCAGGCGTCTGGGCCAGGAATTCGCAGCGTCTTGGAGGTAGCAGGTCACCTGGGGAAAGGCCTTTCCTGGGGCCTGAGTTTAATCCCAGCTCCTCTGTTCCTGGCCGTGTGCCCTTGGACCAGCCCCTGATCCACAGAATGGGGCTTCAGACCCCATTATGTGTAAAAGCTACTGACGGTCGTGCCACCTCCCAGACAATTCAGGGCTCAGCCCTAAGGTCCCCGATTACCTGCACTTTCATGGCTGAACCCTGCCCTGTGCTGGGTCTTCTCCTTCAGCCGATGAGCCCGAGGGAGGGGCGGAGTCTGTCTGCAAATAGTTTCCTTCTCCGCACCCACGATGCCTCATTGAACAGCCTGGGACAGGAGCTGCGGTCTGATGTGCAGGCTGGGAATTAGGGAGAAGGTAACACGTGGGTGGCCCCGGGGCTATGGGCGGGCACACATCTCTGAGCCCGTGTTCGCTGGGTGCTGGGAGGACAGTGACAGGACAAGGAGGCAGTGCTGGGGAGGCCTCCCCGTTCCAGGGGACACCTGGGGTTGGCGGCGGTGTTGTCTGTGGGGCGGAGCCAAGTCCCCAGGTTCCGGCATCTCCACTTGCATCAGGCCACGACCTCGGGATGTCAGTAGGTTGCCAGGGCAGGGAGCATCCGCTCGGGTCCCTCCAAGCCGAGGTGCCCCAACTGAGGCCCCGCGTGCATCCAGAGGGCTTGGCTGCTCTGAGGAATTTTGCACCCACAGCCAGGGTTCGTCTGTGTGTTTAATCTTCACTGCTGTTATCCCATGGACAATGCCGCAAGCTCATGTCTGCACTTGCAGCAGCCTGGGGACCCAGTTTTATCGGGGGAAACGGGGGCTCAGAGAGGCGGGAACACTAGCCTTGGGCCACACAGCTTTTAAGTGGCAGTTTGAGAAGTCCATGCCTCGTTTTGTCCTCCCCTGCATGCTGGGGCAAACAAGGGCACTTTGCACCAAGGAGAAGACACCAGCTTGCTGGCACGTGCTCCAGGGTGGGTCCTCCTGCCCGCTGACCCTCAGTGTGTGCAGCTGTAGGATGCGTGGAGCTAGCCTTTCTCCTGCCGCTACGGTCTCGTGTAGTCATGGGAGGATGAAGTTAGCTGAGAGTATGGGGAGACCGCAGAGGCTCCAGTGTGAGGTGTTGCTTCCGTGGAGGGGGAGTCAGCCCTGTGGGCAGCACCTGGAACTTCGTGCCCAGACAGAGGGCAGGATTCAGGCCGTGGTTCCCAGATATCTGAGGCTAAAAAAAAAAACCCCGCGCCCCATCTCCCCACCGTGTACCCAGCCACCTGCACAGGCTCCTGGGGATGTCCGGCTGGGTAAGCACAGAGCCTCGTTAGGCCTGAAGCAAGTGTGGCAGCTCCCCTGGGGACCCCTCCCCCCACCAGACAGGGCACATCTGAGGCGTCTCAGGGCCCTGTGACTTCCCAGAGGGACCCAAGCCCAGCTGCTGTCTGTCTGGGGCTGGGCCCATCCCTGGCATGGCTGTCCTGCCATGGCCCCTTTTCAGGCTGACTTCCGGGGAGTTTGTTTCCTCCTCTGCTAGCGGGTGAGGCTCAAGTGCACGCCCTGTGGCCTTGGGACGTCACTTCCCCCAGGGAAGCCAGGTTGGACATACTGCCTAACGGTAACTACAGTGATGATCTAGCCGCTGCAGTGGCACAGACCCAGCATCTGAAGGGGCTTGTGCTGTGGCCAGGTGAGGCGAATGTTACCTGTAAAGACAGGTACAGTTCTACCCGGGCATAGGTGAGCAGGTGGACAGGTGCAGCCATGTCTCAACCAGGAAGCCTCCTACCCATTCCTGGGCTGGTCTTGGGCCCCTGAGCTTAGCTTTCAGGCACCAGTTTAGACAGATCCTACTTTGAATTTCCTTTCCTTAGCAGCTTTTAATTATTCCCCCCAAAAGATTGTGCATCTGGAACAGTGATGGTCACTTCACCTGCAGCTCCCTGGGAAGACGGGTTTGTGCAGGAGGCCTGCTCAGCGTGGGCAGGCACAGAATCAGACCAGAGGCTCAGCCAGGCCTTGGATGGGGCAGCCATTTGTCCCCTTTGTCACCAAATCAGCCCCTGCATGGTTGCGTGCTCCCACAGGGCCAGTTGCTGTGGCCTACACGAGACACAGCTCCCCCGTGCCCTTTGCGTCAGGCTGGGTCCTAACCAGTGTCCCGCTATTTCATTCTTTCAGTGAATACTTACGAGTACCCAATGCTTAGCTTGCAAAGCTTGGTGGATGGTGGTCCCTTTCACTGAGATGGGGGAAGAGTGTCATTGGGGAGTTCAGGGGAAGAATCGAGAGTCCCATCTAGCTGCCTGGAGCTGCTGAGCAGGCGTGTGGCTCTGGAGTTGAAGGCAGGTCAGGAGCCATCAAGGTGTAGACCAGGGGCCGGCCGCCTGCTTTTGTAAATAAAGCTTTATTAGCACACAGTCACACCTAGTTCCATGGTATCATCCCCATGGCGTTTGCCCTGCAGCAGCGTTGTTAGCGATGTGGCAGACCATCTGGCCTACAAAGCAGAATATATTTTACTCTCTGGCCCTTTAAGGAAATGGTTGGCGGACCCCTGGTCTAGACGGGAAAGCAGGCTGGCTGAGCTCACCATGAGCAAGGACACTTTTAGAGGAGCCAGGTGGAGCCTGGGACGTCAGGGAGAGGAGGGTATACGAAGGAGCTGTCGGGAATGACGGGGGGTTCCTGGAAGGCTCTCGGAAGGAGAGGTGACCTCCAGGTATGCAAGTTGGAGGTAGTCATGTGATGAGAATGCTGGGTGGTTCTGGGGTCTGTGGTGGGGCCCCCAGGCACTGATTGGTGTTTTCTCAAGCTCCCTGGGTGATGCCATGCAGTGCCACTGTGCAGCCAGGTGGAGAACCCCTGGGCTAGGGCTTGGAGGATGGGGTGGGCAGTGGTGGGAAGAGGTTGTTGGCAGCCACGTCATGCAGGGCTTGGGACAGAGGAGCTCATAGGAGGGATTTAGGCAGGGGCTTGTCTGAGTCACATTTCATCCAAGCCAGCCTTGGCTGCTTGTACCCGTCCCCCAGGGCTCCTAAGTCCACTGGGGAGTAGCTGGATGTTCCCCCATCTGCTTCCGGGCACACACACGGGCTGTGCCAGGGACCCAACTGGGGGGCGTGGAGCCTGCCAGGACCAGCCTGAGCCGAACCTGAGTGCATCTGGAAGCAAGCGGGCGAGGGTTTGGAGCTCAGTGCAGCGTCTCACCGGCTGGGCCAACTCAACTCTGCTAACTGACCTTCGCTGGCCTCATAGGTTTGTTGGGGGACTTGAGATAGTGCTTAAAAGAGCTTAGCGCAGAGCCTGGCACCAAGGCAGCAACTGAGGCAGCATTACTGATACCAGTAACAAAGTGGCCACTGAGGCATTGATGACCATATTAACAGTAACCATGTACGTCTGCTCTCTGCAACCCCCTGTCTGGAACTTACTAGACCCCGATGAGTCTTTCTGGTTTAGAGCATTCCTGATGGGACAGTTTTGAGACACAGTGCCCCCTAGTAGCCATATAGGAAATTGCAGCCCGCCAAGTAATTTCTCCCCAGACTGCTGGTGAATTGTTGTAGCTGGGACGCTCAAGGAAACATGCCCCCAAGGAAACTAATGTGATGATGGATGTATTTAGCTTCACTGTGGGGATGGGTTCTTGGTACATATATACATAGGCCAAAGTTGTATACTTTAAACATGTTCAGTTTATTATATATCAGTTATACCTCAATAAAGCTAATTTTAATGTTTAAAAGAAGACACCCCCCTCTTTCCTAGGCCCCATGTTTGGGTTGCCTCTCAGATGAACTGATCCTGGCATGGGGTCCCACTTTTCTGACCCTCAGGTCTCTTCCCGTGAAATGGGAATCTCATTGGAGGGGAGGGGGTTTGATCTTCCGTCAGTTGAGAGAGGTCCCTGAAGCGTCAGGAAGGATTTCCAGCTCATTGCAAAACAAGGGCCCGGACATCTGCAGAGGACGCTGTTTCCTGTCCCCTGGGTTCCTCTGCGAGGTGGGGTCACTGTCCCCAAGCTCCATCCAGTGGCCCACGCTGAGGTCAGGGTGGTCAGAGCCTGGCAGGTAACGGGGGTAGGGAGCCTGTAGTGCGGCTGGAACTCGCACGCGGGAGTGTCCGTCGTGCCCCACAGAACCCACACAGCCTGGCCACCCGTGGGCAGCCACAGGCCTCACCTGGAATCTCAGGACAGAGGACGTGAGATGGTAGCCACATGCCCGGCACCTGGCCGAGAGCCTGGCCCAGAAGTGGTGCCACATCCACATTTGTTGACCGAATCGTTTTGTGGCAGAGCAGCTGCGTGCGGCGTTTTGCTTATTAGCTCTACTATATTTCTCCACCTGTAAACTGGGCTCCCAACAGGGAGGGCAAGATAGACTGTACAGAGTCAAATAAAGATGTTGACAAGATGATTCCAGATCCAACAGATACTGTGACGGAAATAATCAGATGGCAGGATGTTTAATGGGAGGACCCATTGGGTAATGGTGTCAGAGAACGTCTGCAGGGGACACTGGAAGTAAAAAGGAAGGAGTCGGCCATGTAGTGGGGTGGCCAGTGCAAAGGCCCTGAGGTACACACAGCGTTTGATGCGCTAGAAAGTGGGTTAGCATGGCTGGAGGGAGTGGCGATGGCACCCAGCATTTTCATATGCTCACTGGGGGCCACGTGCACGCTGGGTGGTTCGTATGCTCCACTCCTTAAGTTCTAGAATTAAGTAGCTTGCCCAGAGTGGCACAGCAAGCAAAAGGTGGTGAAGGCCAGGAGGGCTAGGTCAGGCCAGACTTCCTTATCAGCCAGTTCACCAATTAACTTGAGTTTATTTTAAGGCCCACAAGAAGCTGCTGGAGGCTCTTGAGAAGGAGGGACCCACGAGTCAGCTCTACGTTTTGGAGAGTGACTGCAGTGGGAGCGGATAGCGGCAAGGCAATTGTGGTCACATCCTGGAGGTGTCCAGGGCCCAGGCCCGGGTAGTGGATGGGGATGGAAAGAAGTAGATGGTACAAGAAGATCTCAGGGTCAACGCTGGGTTGACCTTTTGCTCTCCTGCCTCTACCCATCCCAGTGACCTGTCCCTCTTGTCCCCATACAGGAAGGATGTCTCTGGCCCCCGGAGAGCACTGTGTCGGGCAGTGGAATCCCAGAGGTGAGCCCCAGCGCTGCCTCCCCCCCCCCACTCCCTGGCTCCTTCCGTGTCTCCACCTGCCCCCCCAGCCATCTGTAGTAGACCCAAAGTTCCTCTGCCCGGCAGGCCCCCTTCACCGGGATGGAGGTGCCTCCCCAGTGCTGGAACAGTGTGACTGCTAAAGGGTCACCCCTCTGCCCTTCTCTGAAGAACTGTCCTTAGCTGTTGGGATCCTCTCTGCCTGGGCAGTACACACTCCTGGCCCCCCCCCCACCCCCCAGGAAGCAGCCCACAGTATCTGGGACAGGCGAGGCCAAAGGCAGCCCCTATTTCAACTCTGCAGTGTTCACAGTCAGGGCGCCCCGTGATCAGACTGAGGCTGGGCCCCCACTCTGCTGCCCTCTCTCCCTATCCCCAGTGAGCAGAGTCGCATGCAGAGGTCCCTGCCTCAGGCCCTGCTTCTGGGGTGGGGGGGGCTTCACTCTGCTCTGCCCCCTCCAGCCACAGGTCTATGCCCCACCGAGGCCCACCGACCGCCTGTCCGTGCCCCCCTTCACCCAGCGGGACCGCTTCCACCGCTTCCAGCCCACCTACCCCTACCTGCAGCATGAGATCGACCTGCCACCCACCATCTCGCTGTCGGACGGGGAGGAACCCCCGCCCTATCAGGGCCCCTGCACCCTCCAGCTGCGGGACCCCGAGCAGCAGCTGGAGCTGAACCGGGAGTCGGTGCGTGCGCCCCCTAACAGAACCATCTTTGACAGCGACCTGATGGACAGTGCCATGTTGGGCGGCCCCTGCCCCCCCAGCAGTAACTCGGGCATCAGCGCCACGTGCTACGGGGGCGGTGGGCGCATGGAGGGGCCGCCCCCCACCTACAGCGAGGTCATCGGTCACTACCCCGGGTCTTCCTCCTTCCAGCACCAGCAGAGCAGCGGGCCGTCCTCCTTGCTGGAGGGGACCCGGCTCCATCACGCACACATCGCACCCCTGGAGAGCACAGCCGCCTGGAGCCAAGACAAGGAGAAACAGAAAGGACACCCTCTCTAGGGGTCCTGGGGGGCGGAGCGGGGCCGGGGCAGCGGTGGGTAAAGAGGCGAACCCCTCCTCACGTAGAAGAGCCCGGAGGAAGGGGTGACACACCGGAAATGCGCGCATCACCAACCTCTCCCCACCTCTGTGTGTATAAATATTTACATGTTCTGTGTGGTCTGAATGCACAAGCTAAGAAAGCTTGCAGAACAACAACAAAAAACCGTGTTTCTTTGTTGAGCCCTGTCTTGAAGGCAAAAGAGAAAAAAATCCTCCCCTAAGTCTTCTGTTTCTAGTTGAGCTGCGTGCGTGAATGCTTATTCTCTTTTGTGTTTTTTTTTCTGATGATTTCACGTAACTTTAAAGACATATTTGCACAAAACCTTTGTTTAAAGATCTGCAATATTATATATATATATAAATATAAATATATATAAAAATAAGAGAAACTGTATGTGCGAGGGCAGGAGTATTTTTGTATTAGAAGAGTCCTATTAAAGAAAAAAAAAGTTGTTTTCTGAACTAGAAGAGAAAATGGCCATTTTTGAGTGCCAACTCAGAAAGTGTGTATTACCTTGTAAAGAAAAAGAATTACAAAGCAGGGGTTTAGAGTTATTTATATAAATGTCGAGCTTTTGCACTATTTTTTATTATAAATATGTCAGTGCTTGTTTGATGGAAACTGCTATCATGTCTGTTGAGACTTGTAAGGGAGAAATGTCGCATTTCGACGTCAGGCAGAGAGAGGGCGGGTTCCACGTGAAGTTTGGAGAGAGGCCTCCAGCTCGGCCGCTTTCCTCCGAAGTAGAAGCTTTTGTCTAAGTGATAGGTTATTACCTCGTTACACATTCCCTGCTGAGGGGGACACAGTTTTTTCCTCTCTGGGCCAGAACAGCCTTTGGATTGCAAACAAAATAGGAAAAGTACTTGAGGCACCAAATTCCAGGTGGGGTGGCTTTGCCTCTCCCCAAATGAAAATAAACTGTTACTGAAGGAATTTTAGTTTTTCCTCCTTTTTTTTGTTTTTGTTTTTTCTTTTTTTTTTCCTGGTTGACGACGATGATGGTTCCCCGTAGGAAGGAACGGAGCTGTTGCTGTGTTGGCAGAGACACACCAGAGCGCTGTAGGTGGCTTGTTCGTGTGGAGTGCTTTGGTGGTGAGTCAGCTGCTCCAGTTTGTTGGCTAAGGTCGGTGCAATCCACTGGCATATAGGAAAGGCCCAAAAGTATTAGGAAGATGACCTTGTCCCTGTCCTTCTTTTCCTGGATCGATTCTCACTTATGAGGCCAATAAACAGAAGACGAGAGATGAACAAGTGGCACGCGCAGGTTTCTCCCAGGACACGCGAAAGGGCTGAAACGAGGGTGGCCAAACCCGCTGCAAGCCTGCGCTTGATGCTTTCAAAGCAGAATTCTCTACCTTCTCTCTGTTCTCAGTCCCCCCCACCCTCACCCCCACCCCCGGAAACAGTCACGTTTGATGTGTTTATGTGTGTTTTCATAAGCATCTTTCTCAGACACAACTCTTGTTTACCAGGATTTTACTGAGTAGATTTGGGTGTGGCGCGACCCCTTGATGGTGGCGTGCAGGTGAAGACGCGTGAGTGGACACGTGTGTGTGTGTGCGCGCGTATACGTGACAGAAGAGTGGAGTGGGGGTCCCTTGGCATCCACTGGGACAGTGGCTGGAGCAGGATGCCCTCCCACTGAGGACTTGCTAACATCCCATGGGGTGGGGAACCCACCCCCGCCAGCCGGAAGAGTAGCCCTTCCACCCCGTGGAGGTGTCTTCATTTTCGGCAGAATGCCACCTAGCAGACTAACGTAAGAAAAAGGTATAAGAGGCAATAACCGTTGTTTTTAAGCAACTTTTTTATTACTTGAAAAACAAAAACCTGAGAACAGTTTTGACGTTCTGACGATTTGAACTCTATTTATATACACATTTTAAGAACATGGTGACCAACAGATGAACCTGTCATCTGAGTGTCCGCTGACCAAATCTGGCAGAAAGTGTACCTTAACAATAAAATCTGCCTCTCCGTGGGGTCTTCAGCCTAAAATTCGCTTCTCTCTCAAAAAAGGATTCTTATAAAAGGTCGTGCAGAGAAATCAATGTAGTTAGTTAGTCCTGAAAGGTACAGGGACACATTTATAGATAACATTTTTAAGAAACATGTCTTTATGTGGAGCGTCTCCCTAGTGCCTTACTGAGGAAGCAGTTGACTCTCTTGTCACCGGGCCAGGCGTTCCTGGACAGTGCCTGGCTCGCAGGGGACTAGCCTTCCCGCTCCTGGTCAGCAAAGGGCTGCTGCTGCTTTTCAAACATCCCCATCACCCTCCACCTTGGATGAACCTCGCTTGGTCAGGTGACCTCTCCCACCCCTCCAGCCTCCGTTGTCAAGTACTGCGTTTAATGCCCATCTGGCTCAAAAACCTAGAAGTGGGCCTCATTTGTGTGAGTAGCGTCAGCCAAAAGCCAGTGTGCAGCGTTCCCGAGGTCCCCTTGAGCCAAACTCTGAACCTTCTTGCTTGGCGGTGTGTGCTATGTCTGCTCTATTTGCAGCGAGTTAGAAGGAAGCAGGACTGGGTGACTGACCTCAGCTGGCTTGAGGGCAGAGCACGCCCTTCTCTGATCACGCCCCAGTATTGCAGCCCAGGCCACCATGCTGCGATGTCCCTGGGCTTCAAGCCCAGCAGATCACAATTGCAGAAGTTCATGGCGGAGTGGCTTGTCGGGGCCTGGGCGCATCCCAGGAAAAGCGGTGGTGTGTGCTTCTGGAAACGTATGCTGTAGCCACTAGCTCTTGGTGTCTGGACCCCAGAGCTCTGGGGGTGTATTCTTTCCTCTAGATGTTGGCTGTCATGGCGTTGTCTTTGAGAAGCCTTTGAGGGCCCCTCAGGAGGCCCCCTTTATTCAGTAGAAAGTTGGGGGGGTCTTCAAAAGTGGCTGGTTGGAGAGGGGACCAGGTTGGGCTCAGTAAACGTGGCAGAGCTCAGCTTTCTCTAATCCTTTCATTGTTTCCTTGTTTTCTCTACTTGTCAATCATCACCCCACTCTGCTGCTGCAAAGCCCAATCTCTGCAGAAGGACTAAGCAAAGTCCACCAAGAGCTTTCATTCATGTTCCCCCAAAAGCCCAGTGTTTTTTCAAAGAGCTGAAAGGGACTCCTCTCCCCGCCCCACATCCATTGATTCCGTCCCTGTCCTTGTCTGTCTTTTCTGTAAATTGTACGTTTTAGAGATTTTTCTTTCCTCCGTGCAACACAAAGCTTCCAGGTCCATAAAACATCCTGATGATAAGGAAAGAATTCCCTCCCCCCCCCCAAAAAAAAATCCACGCTTCAGATTTTGCTGTGCTATAAAGCTGAGATGGACGCTGGGTTCCCTCGTTTGCCGGCCTGACCCCCTGGCGGTTTTGAGGATGGCGACGCCTGATGCTTGCCTGCGGCGTTCTTGGCGTTGGGACCGCTCTCCTTTGCAGCCCTGTTTCCCGAGTTCTGTTCAACTTCTGTGAACTGTCCGTGGCACGTCGCTGCTGCGTAAGACTCTGTGTTTGGATGCCAATCCACAGGCCTGATGAAATTGCTTGTTGTGTATCAATAATCATTAGTGGCAATGATGACATTCTGAAAAGCTGCAATACTTATACAATAAATTTTACAATTCTTTGGAATGTGGCTTTTTTATTCCTTTGGTCATCCCCCTGCCCCTGCCTCCCTCAGAAACAACCCCAGGACTCAAGTGGGGAGAAAGCGATCCCCCCAGAGCTGCTGTGTGACCTTCAGCAATTCTTCCCACCTCTCTGTGTTAATGCAGGGAGCCCAGTGGAAACACTTGACTAGGCAGATGGTTTTAATAAGGGGTAGTATGTGGATTAAAAGAATTTCCAAAACATTGCCTCTTGGAAAATAATTAATCACCATAGCACGATGAAAGTTCTGATAAGGTCTGCAAGAAAGAAACCATCTCAGGTAGGTTTTTCCAGAAGTAAACTCTTGAGAGGTGCCCCTGTCTGAACGGATGTGTCACAGTTGTGGGGGAGACAACAGCTCAGGGAGTTGGGAAGAGAACAAGAGTAGAAATGGAGCACAGAACCCAAAAGGGATCCCAGGGGGTCTGAGTGGGGTACCTGTGACAGAAACACTTATTTCTTTAATGTCTGATAAAGACTTTAAAAATCAGCCTAAACAGAGTCAGTGACCCACAGGGATGACCAGTGTTTTGGCCACAGCTCCAGGGTTTCTTGAGCTCCTGGATCACAGAGGCTTATAAATGATAAACCCCACATTGGATCAGGGCAGCGCTGAGCACGCATCTGCCTTACCTTTTCCCCCCTCTGGTACAGAAAAACCTCAGAGGTTACAAAGAATTGGAGAGAAACCTAGAGAGCTCATTACTCTTCAGCACTGTGGCGCTGTGCCCCAGCCCGGCTCCAGAGTCCGAATGCCTCTTACGAGCGGTCACTCCCTGGCTGACCCTCAGTCACCTCATCTGTAGAAGGGGTTGACGGTGGTGCCTGTGAGCTGGTTGCACCTGGCTTCCGAATAGAGAATGTAAGTCCTCAAAAGGGTGCCTGACACATGCACATGTTAACTGCTTTTATTAATAGGCTCCCAGGGAGGGTTTTCATATAATCAAATGCCCCTGGAATCTTCTGGACCGGTTTGCAGGTCCTAGGCTAGGCACACCTCCCCCAGGTAGTCAGGACAGAGGAGTCTTGGGTTCTAATAGAAAGGAGACACCCTCCCTTTGAGTACAGCTCAAGCAGATATAGCTGTCTCAGTCCAGAGTAATGACTGAAATCAGAATGCCTAATATTTATTGAGCATCTACTCGGTGCCAAGCTCAATGCTAGGTTCTTGACTGAAGGTGGCTGTCTGTGTGCTGAGATGGTTGCTAGAGGTCCCAGTGCATCAGACCCAACCCTCGACCTCGAAGAACTCCCCTGGCACCACAGCACAAAATATGGTGAGGGCAAGGGTGGGCTGTTAGGAGTGAGAGGGAGGCTTATTGAAGGCTGGCTTTTGAGCTTAGAGATGTTGGAAAGAAAAGCGGAGAGGGTGAACCAGGCGCCTATATGAGCAAAGGTCATGAGAGGACCTGGCAGGGTTCCTGCACGGCACAATAAAGCGATGCCCTGGAGGGGAGGTTGAGGCACTCAAACCCTGCACAGCAGCCAGGAAGGGTGGTGGGCATGGCCTGGTCAGGGGTGGGGGCACGGAGAAGCCCAGTGATTAGAAACATCACATGAGAACGTGACCAGGGGAAGGGCTGTAGTTTCCACCTACAGCCAATTTGATAAGCGGGCATCGTACACCCACTATGTGCCAGCACCATGCCAGCCCCAGGGACACAGCTCAGCTGTGACGGTCTGGATTCAATCATCTCTGCAGATTTCAGGGTGGAGGTTTGTCCTGTGGTCTCAGTTCTCTGGTGAGAAAGAAAAGTTGTTGATTTTTAGTTGGTTCGCCTTTTCCTTCTTGTACGGATAAGAGCAATGATTTCCAGGCTGTTTGCATGTCAGAACTGAAAACAGAAGTTCCCTGTGTGTGTGTCTCTCTCTTTAATGTTTAAAAAAATGACATAAAATTCACATACCATAAGATGCACCTTTTTAAACATACAATTCAGTGATTTTTTAGTCTATAGTCACAAAGTTGTGCAACCGTCACCGCTATCTAATTCCAGAATGCCTCCGTCATCCGCAATGAAACTTCACTCCCATCAGCAGTCACATTCTCATTTCCTTCTTGCCCGGTCCCTAGCAGCCACTAATCTACGTTCAGTCTCTGGATTTGCTATTTTGAACATTTCGTGTAAGTGGAGTCATGCAATATGCAACCTTTTTCTCGTATTATGTGTCTGGTTTCTTTTACTTAGCAGAATGTTTTTTAAGGTTCATTTGTGTTGTAGCGTGTATCAATACATTCTTTTTGGTTGAGTAATATCCCATTGTATGGATATCTCACATTTGTTTATCCAGTCAGATGGACATTTGGGTAGTTTCCACCTTTTTGTCTATTATGAATAATGCTGCTATGAATCTTCGTGTACAAGAGTTTGTGTGGACATATGTTTTCATTTCTCTTAGATCTAAACCTCAGAGAGGAATTAATTGGCTGGGTCATATGGTAATTTTGTTTAATTTTTTGAGGAACTGCCAAACTGTTTTCCTCATTTGCTGCACCATTTTACATCCTACCAGCATTGTATGAGGGTCCCAATTTCCCCACATCTTCACCAACATTTGCTATTTCCCTTTTTTAAAATTACTATTAAGGCCATTGTAGTGGGTGTGAGGGTATCTCATTTAGTTTGATTTGCCTTTCCCTAGTAACTATTGATGGTGAACATGTTTTCACGTGCTTATTGAACATCTGCATCTCCTCTTCGGAGAAATGTCTATTCAAATCCTTTGCCAATTTTTTATTTGGGTGATTTGTCTTTTTATTATTGAGTTGCAATATTTACCTATGTATTCTGCATACTAGATCCCCGTTAGACATACAGTTTGCAGAAATTTTCTCTCATTTTTTGTGTTGTCTTTTCATTTACTTAATAGTGTTTTTTGAAGCACAAAAGTTTTTAATTTTCATGAATTTCAGTTTATTTTTTTTTGGTTGGTGTTTGTGTGTGTGTGTGTGTGTGTGTGTGTGTGTGTGTGTGTCATATTTAAGAAACTATTGGCCAAATACAAAGTTATACAGATTTACACCTGTTTCTTCTAAGACTTTTAAAAGTTTAACTCTTCTATTTAGGTAAGGGTTCAAATCCATTCTTTTTCATGTGGATATCCAGTTTTTCTTGTATCATTGCTTGAAAAGACTGTTCTTTCTTTCCCCCATTACATTTTCTTGACATCCTTGTCAAAAAACCAATTTACCATAAAGGTATTGGTTTATTTTTGGACTCTGAACTCTTATTTCACTGATCTATATGTTTATTCTTATGTCTGTACTACACAATCCTTGTTACTATAACTTTGTAGTAGGTTTTAAGAAGTGTCTCTCCTCCCATTTTGTTATTGTATTTCAAGTTCGTTTTGCACGTTCTGGAACTCATATGAATTTGATGATCAGCATCTCAATTTCTGCAAAACAGCCAGCTGGGATTTCAGTAAGTATTACACTGACTCTGTAGATTGATTTGGGGAATATTGCTGTCTTAACAATATTAAGTGTTCCAA
The DNA here is from genome assembly GCF_001890085.2 of Hipposideros armiger. Taxonomy (NCBI): domain Eukaryota; kingdom Metazoa; phylum Chordata; class Mammalia; order Chiroptera; family Hipposideridae; genus Hipposideros; species Hipposideros armiger. The sequence goes on from NW_017731382.1 coordinate 4,462,764, forward strand.
TCCATGAACACAGGAGGCCTTTCCATTTATTTAGATTTAATTTCCTTTCAGTGTTTGTTCTGTTGTTTTCAGTATATAAGACTTACACCTTTTTTGTTGTTAAATTCATTCCTAAGTAATTTATTCTTCTTGATTCTTTTGTAAATGAAATTGTTTTCTAAATTATACTTCTGAATCTTTCATTGCTAGTCTATGAGCATACGGTTGATTTTTATATAATGAGTTGTATCCTACAAGCCTGCTGAACTTGTTCATTAGGTCTAAATTGTTGACTGTTGTAACTGAAAAGCAGCAGGCTAGAGCTGAGCTAGATCCCGTACCACCCAGCCCGTATGTGCACACCTGATGTTAGCAAGGTGTCTCCACGGTCAACCTGCTCATCTGTCTACAGATTCCTCTCTCCTGGTGCCATCTTCTCTCCAGTTTCATTTCCTGACAGCTCTAAATCAAGAGGGAAGAAATTAGTTCCCAGTTCTTCCACCCAAAGTCCCAGAATTGAATCTCTTTGGCCTGGCTTAGGTCATGTGGCCATCCCTGAACCAATCACTGCAGCCACAAGAAAGAAGTGCTCTGATTGGCCACTTTTGGGTCACATGCCCTGCCCTGGACCTAGGGGTGGGGTCAGCTACCCACCCTCATCCACATGGGTTGAGAAAGGAGAGAGGTGATACTCCAAAGGAAAATTGGGGTGATTCTACCAGAAGAAAGGGTTTAGCTGCTAGGCAGCTAATAACAGCAGATGCCATTACACTGGACAGGTAAATGCATTAATATTGAAAAACGAAAGCTTTCGATAAACACTGTAACACTCTTGCGGGGTGCAGACCATGCTGTCTCCTTCGCACCAAGTGGGGAAGGCAGAAGTGCCTGAGCCAGCACCGTGCTTTTGACTACTTCGCTTTGGTTTTGAGTTGATATTTGTTGAAATTATTTCAGCATGTGTGTCTGGCTTCCTGTTGCAGACATAGATGGAACATTGAGAGTGAGAAGAATGTGTGAGCCAACGAGGGAGACAGAACACACAGGAAGTCTGTGCCAAGTCAGCAACTCATTTTCTTTAACACTTTGTACAGTTGTCTCAAAGTAAAAGAACTGTTTCTAAAAATAAAACAAAATATCATAAAAGCTTCACAATCAGACAATTTGGAACAAACGATGGGTTTAAATGTGCAAATAAATTTTTAAAACAAATATCCATCCATGTACGTGTGTGTGCATGTGCGTGTGTGTGCGCGCATGCGTGCATGTGTGTGTGTGCGTGCGTGTGTGCATGTGTGTGCGTGCGTGCATGTGTGCGTGTGTGTGCTTGTGTGCGTGTGTGTGCTTGTGTGTGTGTGCATGTGTGTGTACGTGCGCGCGCGCGCGCGCGCGCGCTGGGACTCTTTGCCTCCGCCCCTCCTCTCTGTCCCCTCCCCATCTCCTCTTCCTTCCTCTTTGCGTCCCCTCTTTGCTATGACTGATAAACCTGAAAGCAGAGGGCTGAAATCATGATGTTCAGCTTATTAAAAGGGTATTATTATATGAGCTCAAAATAAATTTGCCTTTAAAAGCATGCAATTTGATTAAGTTTAAAAACAAACTTTCTAAATTCATGGAGTTAGATTCCTGCCTTCTTCTTCATAGGTGTGGCAGAGGCAGGGGAATCCACAGTGTGAGGTCTGGGCCTGGCTTTGTGGTCACTTGATCTAGATTCAAATCCCCCATCACCCTGTCTCTTTCCAGCTAGCTAACCCCTCAGGGCCTCCGTTTCCAAGAGGAGCAACGTGTGCAGAGCTGTCACACATGCCGTGGGCACCCCACTCATGTCTCCTTGGCCCTTCCATGTCTGTCCATGTGGGTCCAACCTCCAGCTGGAAGCACCTGTGTCCCGCTACCTGAGGCTTTCTCTGGCTTCTGGAAGCTTCTCTGTTCACCATGAAACAGGCTAGAAGTGTTGAGAATTGATGTCCCTGGCAGTGGATAGCCTGCCCTAGTGATGGGAAGGGATAAACACCCCAACTCCCTTGCCCTCGGTGGGGGACCCTGACATGATACTCCACATGCTTCCAGTGGTCCCCGAGGCACTGAGCCCCAGTTACCCACTGAGGTCATTTGCTTGATTAAATGCCCTTCACTAGTCCCCACCCTTCCCCTGGCCCACGTCCCCCCTGCCCTCCCAGTATTTCCTGCCATCACCTCCCAAATAAACCACTTGAACTCAAATTACTGCCTCAGATGTGCTTCTGGGGCACACAGCCTCAGACAGCAAGAAACTATACAGTGGGGGTCACGAAGTAGGCTGTCACAAGATGGCACCTTGACCCCGGACTTCCTGCCTCCAGAACTGTGAGAATAAATGTTTGTTATTTAAGCCACTTGGCCTATATTGATGTGCGACGGCCGGTAAACTAAGACAGTCATTCTCAATCCAAGAAACCCTAGAAAACAACTGAATGTTAACTTTTTTCCCTTATAGGCCTGATAATTCATACCAGGTCACACAGAATTGACCAGCATAGGAAGCGCTGCTTCTTATCCTGGAGATTTAGGGCAACATACCTGCTCGTGGCCATGGAAATAGCCGCTAAGAGCCTGGATTCAGGAGCGTGAGAGCCTGGGTTGGAACCCCATCTTTTCCACTCACTAGCTCCGCGATCTTGACCAGTTTATTTAGCAATCTCTCGGCACGCCAGCTTCTTGTGTCTTAGCACCTCAGGCTTCCAGATGCCTTTGAAAATGTTTGAGCTCCAAAATATAGGGGGGAAAAAATTGCGAAATGAGAATCAATGAATGTTTAATTAAAAGTCTAGAAAACCTAATATTATGTCAAGTTTATTAACTGTTCCGTTTAGTCATCATAAAAATTTCATTACACTTAATTATATTTGAACCAAATTTATAGGTGAAATGGCCTCACTTTGCAAGAATTCCCCAAAATCCTGGACGCTCAGTGGAGAATGTTTGGTCAATTGTAATTAAATGAATTTCTTGTAGGTAAATCATTCAGCAAACAAAATGATCAAAAAAATCATTTGACTGTGAAAATAAAAGTTAGATGTGAATTCATTCAATATAGCTGTCAGGATGTGGGGAAGGGCTTTCCAAAAAGAGTTGGTGTAGGCAGAAGGGCTCGTGGACTGCCCAGTGCTGGCCACGTCCCCTCTCCCCTTGCCCACCTCCTGCCACTTGTTCTCCAGCACAGAGGGCCACCTTTCTGAATCCCCATCTCGCCCTGGGTGAAAATCCACCAGGGGCCCTTCCTTTGCCCCTGGGGAAAATTCAAGTTTCTACCACAGCCTTCAATACCCTGGTCCCTGTCCGTCTCGCTAACTCACCTTCCACCCACGCGGGTCCCCTTTACTGGCCAGAGCTTCAGGGAGTGGCGGGAGCCCCAGGACTCAGCCTGATTCACCAGATTGGCCTCTTCTGAAGCTGGAGTGGAAGTGGAGCCAGGAACCTGTGAGGGGGCCTTTCCTCTGCTCCCCCCTCCACCATCCACAGACCCCAGCATGCGCCCTGGGATAAAGAAGGCACAAGGAATTATTTGGTGAATGACCTGATGAATAAGTGGGACTGCTCTGTCATCTCGGAGAGGGACAGCTGGAGACCACATAATGATGATAGGACTAGTTTCTGTTTATTGAGCACATACTACATGCTCAGTGCTCTGCGAGCACCTTTGGTACCTGATCTCTTTTAACCTTTGTAACAACCCCACGAGGTAGGTTCCACTATGAGGAAGGAACTTTTCAGAGGGAGAAACTGAGGCTCAAAAAAGAGTAGGGACTCGCTCCAGGCACAGAGCTTAAAGGTGGGGGTGCCAGGACCAGAGCCCCAGGTCACGGGTGACCCATGGAGGCCACCGAGCTCTGCCTTGAAGGCGGTGAACAGAGCCAGGGCAGGCCGTGCTGGGGTTCTGCCGTGGCATCTGCTGCCTTCCGTGCAGCAGCTTCGCTTGGGCTGCTTCTCTCCCTGTGCTGGTGGCTCTTGCAACCTTGTCCCTGTCCCTCTCTGGCCACCTCTGGTTCTTTGACCTTTGCCCCTGACCAAAGACACATTATTCTCCACATTTGGTGCCTTCTGACCTTTCCACTCCCACCCCTGAGGTGACTTCACAGAGGAAATGTGAAAAATAACATCCAGCCTGCCTGGTAGAAAGGAGACCGGGGTTTGCCAACACAATGTGCAGCAAAAATATCTCTCTTTTAAGAAACAGAGAGAGAAATTTAAAGACTCAAGATCAGTAACATGTAATTATCATCTGGTTTGGGCGGGAGAGTTCTAATAGTTTCCAGAAAAACAAAAGCCATGAAAAGGGAGCGTGCATTCCAAAGCAAAAAGAGATTTGGGCTCCAGCAGACAGGGGCGCCATCTTGGACCCTCTGTGGCCTTTGAGGCCGTTCCCAGGCAGAGTAAGCAGGCACGGGCACCCCTGCCTTCCTCTCTCTCCCCTTTTGCCTTCCACACTGGACAGCAGGCTCTGAGAGCCTGCAAAGTGCCTTTGAACTCAGCCTCAGATCTGCTCAATAAATAGGCCACAGTTAATGGCCATACCTGAAGGTATTCTCACTCTGTCTTTGAGGGAACAACAGAGCCTTGCAATGACAAGGACAGGTAGGTATCCCCCAATATCTGTTGCCCCCTATTTTGAAAGTAATAGAACCCCGAATTTTAGCTGGGTGTCTTGTGGTCCAGAATAACGACCATCTTCCCCAGCTTTCCTTGCCAGGGCATGAGACTAATAGGCTGTCAATGGAATGTGTGTGCGACTTGCAAATATTCTTACAGGGGAGGTACCTGCCCTTCCTCCCTTTCCTCCTTCCTGCTGGAAGAAATGCAGATGTGATGGCTGGAGCTAGAGCAGCCATCCTAGCGCATAAGGCCAACCCGGGAGTGGGGGCCACAAATGGCAGAGCAACAAAATAGAAAGGGCCTGGGTCTCAACACCATGGTGTGCCGTACCTAACCCAGACCGCCTACCAGACTGTTAGGGGAGAAAGAAAGGAGCATCTGGATTCTTTAAGCCACTGATATTTGGGTTAAAAACAGTCCTTATAGTCAAATTACCTTGAAAATCTCTTAAACTAAGAAGAGAAACACAAGATAATTTAAATCTTTAAAAGTGAGAACCCCACCCAGTGTGGTGAGTTGCTTGCAGCAGGTTCATGGCTTCCATGAATTCCAGAGAGCTGTGAAATGCTCCGGAAGGTGGAACCCACCCACATTAAATTGTTTTTTCTTTCTCTTTCCTTCCCTTTTTTTTTTTTGTCTAGTTCCTGAAGTTGTATTATAGAGATGCATCACATTTTCTAACTTATGCAAATTTTGTGAGCACCAACTAAGTGTCATATAGATACGCTTTTTCTTATTTACCATCTCCGTTTTATACTTAAAGAAACTGAGGCTCAGCGAGGTGGTGACGCACAGCTGGGAGGAGCAGGGCGGCAGCTCAGCTCAGACCTGCCCTGGAGAAGAAGGCAAGGCAGAATCTTCGCCCAGGTGGCACCTCCCAGGGCACTTGGCCTTTCCAGCGTGGAGGTTCCTGCCGTGGGTTCCTAAGGACCACTCACAGAGCCAGTGCCCCATGTGGCTTCAGGATAGGACACAGGGACACTGGGGACAGGAAGAGGCCATCCTAACACTGCCCAGATGGCAGGGGGTGCCAGCCTTCACCACTGAAGCACAAGTGGTGCTTCCAGAAACCAAACTAAACCTCAGGATCAAGGTCGAGTCCCTCAGCCTGACCTTCAAGCCCACCAGGCACCTGGGTCAAGTCCTGGGCCTGGCGCTTCCACACTAAGAGGTGAGCAGCACACAGGGAAGGGGCCAAGGAGTCTGAGCAGGAGAAGCCAGGGAGGAAGGGGAAGAACCGGGGCTCGGGCCAGATGGGGCCGCGGTTTCCGGGGGGCAGGGGGGGGGGTGAGGAAGGAGGATGGGTGGGAGGGAGGTCCCTCCTCAATCGGAGGGACCAGGCAGAGGTGAGCCGGAGACCAGGTTGGTGAGTGGGCGCCACCTGGTGGCCAGTCTGGGCACGCGGCTCCAGCGTCCACTGGGGGCTCAGTCGGAGCCCCCTCCCCAAGGACGCCTCCACAATCTTCCTCAACACCCGCAACTACCTCGCATGTAGAATTAATGTTGTCAGTTCCTATAGAGATACACCTTTCTTCGGTTTTACATAAGACAGAGACACAAGCATCTTTGTGGTTTCCTGTTTTTATTGAGTTGTCAAATACTCTCCCCCACCGCTCCAGGCTAATAACATCACCTGGACCACTCGGCCCCGCCCTCAGGAATTCAGATTTAATCGGTCTGGCTGTTGACTGGGTATCAGGACTTTTCCTGCTTTGCTCAGCGAAGGCAGCTTGGAGACAAGCGTCCAGCACCCCTTTCCTGGCTGCTATCGCTGTTCCTAGCCCCTCCCTTTGCAGAAATGCTGAGGCAAGGTCCCCGGAGGGAACGCGGACATCTGCGAACCCGCCTAGGCTTTACTGCAGCTGGGACTCTGAGCCCAGGGACTTCCGGAGCTGAGTTCTTGACCGGCTTGGTCAAGAACAAAGATCACACAAAGCCCTTCTCCTCTGTAGGCCTCAGTTTCCCCTTCTATTACCTGAAAGAGAACAGTGGCCCTGAACTGCTTTGGGGGCCACTGGCCCGTTTGAGAGTTCATGAAAGCCATGGGTCCTTTTTCCAGAAACATGTGGGTTCTGAACTGTGCTTATGACTGTAGATGGCGCTGGAAGCTCTGGCTGCTCAGCTGGATTAAACCCTTAAGTCCTCACCACGACCTCCTCAGGTAGCTGCTTTTATTAGCCCCATTTTACAGATGAGTAAACGGAGGTGGGGGCACAGAGAGGTTAAATAATTCGCCCAAGATCACACAGCCAGTACATGGGTGGGGGTCTGGGTTAGAACCTAAGAATCTCTGTGGCCTTGGACAAGTGACCTCACTGACCTGAGCCTCAGTTTCCCCTCTGAGAAAAGAGGCAAGTACTAGTCCTTACCCTGTAGGTGAGTCAGAGGGGCACATGAGATTGGAAAGCACATAGTAGGTGCTCATTAAGGAGAGTTGTCATTTTGATCCGCACACAATCGCAGGGCGCCCACCCAGGAATCCTGGCCTGTGTGTGTTAGGGGGTCTGGGTGGGCATCAATGGGCACCTGGAAGTTCGGGGAAACCCCTGGCCCCAGGCGATGCAATGGTCTTGTCAAGCTCAGCTCACCCCACCAAAGTCTGGTCAAGGCTCCTCCTTACTCATCAGTTCTGCTTTCGGTTTTGTTTCTTTCAAAAGCCACACACGTACACGTTTCATTTTCTTTTCCTCCACAAAGCTGATATGCAGGCAGGCTAGGCTTCTGTTTCCGTGGTGTGAAGAGCTCACACCTGCCGGCTTGGAGCTGGCCTCCCTTCACAGCTGCCAGGGTTACTGGGCTCCACCACACAAGGACACCCAGCCCCGAGCAGGCCCACCCTCTCTAGGCCAAAGTGCAGGAGCCTGTCGCTCTCTCCCAGCCCCCCTGCCAATTCTCCCAGGGCTTCCAGAAGCTGCTGTCAGCATGGCCGGTGCCCCTGCGGACCCAGGTGAGACAGGTACTGCCTTCTTTCCGAGGGACAGTGGGAATCTGGGTGGGACTGGCACGGCTCTTTCTGCCTCCTTTGCTTGGAGCAATGGACCAGGTTGCAGCAATGATAGTGACAATACCTTCAAGCCCGAGGTCACAAGAAAGGGGAGAAGGAGGTGATAATCGGGTTGGGGAGGCTTGCTCTGCCCTAGGCGCCTGGCAACACACTTGCCATGCATTTTGCAATAACCTCAGCGGTGAGTACAAAGGTGTTTCTGTTTCACATGAGATCACCGAGGCCCTGCGAGGTGAAAGGAAGGAGGACTCAGAGCATCTGACTGATGCTGGGGGCTGAGCACCTGGCTTCACACTCATTTCGAGAAAGAGCAGAAGTTGCTTTGATTCGAAGTGCCCGTTTCCCTCCGTTGTGTTCTTCCTCAGATAACACTCCTGGGTGGGTACCAGCGGGGGTGAACCCGGTGGCGGGTGAACCATTGCTGCATTCCCGGGCCACCGCTCGGGGCTTGTGGGCTGTGGGTTGAGGGTGGTTTGGGCTGGGTGTGGGGGAGTTGTTGTTATGATTAGCTCATTAATCCTCAACCACAATCTTCGAAGTAGTGCTATTATCCCCAGTTTACAGATGGAGAAACTGAGGCACAGAGCGTTCACACAGCTAGTAGGTGGCAGAGCTGGGGCTCAAACCTGAGAAACCAGCCATCAGAGAACAAAAGTGAGGGAACGAGGGTATGCTGGGGAGGGGTGCCAGCAGGGTGTGGCCCAGGTTCCTGTCATATGTCCCCAAGGGGGACGGACACACCGGTACTGGTCAAAGGCGCTCAGCAACTGGACTTTACTTCCTCCCCAGTGGGTTTTCCTCTCCTTACCAACTTGTCGCTTATACCTCGTCCATTTCACAGCTTCCCATTTGCAGAAGGACCCAGCCCTTGGGTGCTGACCTTCACACATCTCCAACCCCACTTCTGCTTTGCGGTCAGGAAGGTGGAGGAGAAGGGTGGGGAAGCGGCTCATCCCAGCAGGTTGTTCAAGAATCAAAACTCTTTTCAAGTCAAGGCAAAGCCAGGTGTACAGTGGGCTGGACGAGGATTTCCCGTGCCCGAGGTGGCTGCTTGGGGCAGGATTTGGTGGGTGAAGGGGTTGGCACCCCAGGTGTTCTAAGTGCACTGCACCTACGCCCAGCAAAGACAAACACTCTGACCACAAAGAATGCAGCTAGAGAGACAGCAACTGGGTTGACCCTTCCCCCCCAAAAAAAACCCCAGAAAGCAAAGAATCGGATATGGCCACCACCCTGGAAGGCAACCCCGATTTACCCAAGAAGGGCCCTGCTTTGCATTATTACTCTTGGGATTCTTGGGGGCAGACGTTTCCTGATGACAGGCTGGGCTGCCACACACAGCGGCTCTATCCAGCTCTCCAGACACTGCTGGCCCCGGGTCTGCACCAAGCTGTCCTCTTACTCCCCGCAGAGCAGCTGTCCTGGGTTTGTGGGGTTCTGCCTCGGAGGAGCAGCAGCCCTTGGAAAGTTCCTCTTTGAGCCTCAAGGGATCCTGTTTAGGGTCGTTAAACTCAGGTGGGAAAACACAGACATGCCATGCCCGGGTCACCTGGGCAGACATCTGTCCCAGCGGTGGACGAAGCCACTTCCTCCCTCATTCACTCGGCCACTCGTTCATTCACATGCCATGTCCTGAGAAATGTATGCCCGGCACTGTGCTAGACACCAGGCGTTATGACGGGGATTCTTGGGGATATTCTGCAGGGGACATAACACACAAACAACCCCCTACCCATGCAGGGCATGCAGGACAGCTTCCCAAAGGAGATGGTGTCTGAGTGAGAACTGCAGGTTGAGTAGATGCTGGACAGGAGGAGGGTGGGGAAGAGTATTCCTGACAGGGAACAGCATTGGGAAAGGCCCAGGGGTGAGTGCGGCTGAAAAGAGCCCAGATGGGTGGGCACTTGGAGGGAAGTTGAGGGTGGGTAAAGACAGGGCTGAGTGGTCAGCAGAGCCAGTCCTGGCTGCCGAGGGGAGGGCGGCCTGGAGGAAGCCCTAGAGTTGGATGGCGTTGCTGTCAATCTAGAGATGGTGACACAGAATAGGGAGATGGAAGCAGAGAAGAGAAGAAGGCATTCAAGAGAGCCAGGACCCGTATTTCCGGGTCTGTTGGGATTGGGCATCCGAGGGAGAGAGACCCGTTTCTGAATGTCTGTTAGGTTTCTGGCTTGGACGAATGGTGACACCGCTGATGGGGGGTGGTGAGCCCAAGAGGATTCCGCAGGGAGGAGGTGGCTGGGATCAGGGGACAGAGGATGCCTCCCAGGCAGGGACTCCGCCTCACTGCCCTGCCCTTCCTCCTTTCCCTCCCTTCTCCTCTCCTCATCCTGCCCCCTCTGCTCCGAGGACATCTGAGAGCTGAGCAGTCTACCTGCCCTCCAGGGAGTGCTCACAGTGGGCCGGACCCGCGAAAGGCCCGGGCGCCTCCTCTGGCCACTAGGCTGTCTGGCCAAAGTCCTTTCTGACCAGCCCATGTGCCCTTCGCTGAACAGAGGGTGGTATTGGCGGGTACTGCTCAGGCCTCTGCCCTGGACCCCTCTCACGGGGCCATCCCTGCCCCCCGAGCATCTAGCCTCGGCTCCGTCGTGGGGCTCTCAGTTCTGTCTCTGCCCCCTCTCCTCCCCCAGACCTTAAGCAGAGGATTCTGCGGGTGCTGAGGGACGCTGGATGCCCCATGAAGACTGCCCTGCTGGTAAAGGAATGCCAAGTGCCCAAGAATAAACTCAACCAAGTCCTCTACCGGATGAAGGATGAGTCGCAAGTGGCCCTCGCAGGCCCCGGAACTTGGTGCTTGGGCAATGGTGGGACTGGAGAAGCGGTTTCCACAGCGCTGGCCCAGCCTAGCCGGGGTAACCTGCCATCCTGGGGGGCGGGTCAGACCTCGCATGAGCAGTTCTAGCAATGGACAAGCTCGGACTTGGGCCTGCGTTCAAACACAGTCTCTGCCCCTCGGGGGCGCATGATGTCCCCTCACCGTGCCTTGATTTCTGTTTCTGGCCAATGGAGATAACAGTAGGGCTTCTTCATAGAGTCACGAGAGGATTAGATGCAAAGGACTCAGCCTCGTGCCATCACATAGTAGGTGCTCAGCAAAACACTAATAATAGCAGAAAATAATGATGGTAATAATGGAACACTCACCATCACACTAGATCCTCTTTTCTAGTTTTGTAGCCCACAGACCAGAAGAGCTGACATTTATCAGGTGTCCACACTGGGCCGGTGCGGTGCCCAGGGTCCACCTAGATGGTGTTAGATGGCATTCTTCCCCCTTTTCCCAGAGAGGTTTTGGTGGCAGGGAAGCCACACGGCTGGAAAGTGGCAGGGCAGGATTGGAAGCCAAGTCTATTGAACTCTAGAACCTGAGTTTGGAACGCCGGTGCCCTGGGGCCCACTGCGGAGCAGCCCGCCTTCGCCTGGTAGAGTCCCCTCTCCTGTCCTGTTCCTCCGCCCTCTAACCCATCTCTAACCCATGTTTTCTCCAGCAGAGAGACCCCAGCAAGACGTAGTTACAATCCCAGAAAGACCTGACTGTCAGCTCAGTGAACAGCGTAAGCAACCTGGTTTCCCTTCAGCTCCTGGGACATGGGGCCCACTTCCTCTCACCCCCCAACTCTCCTTGGCCACTTGAGGTGCTACGAGGGTTCAGGGGTCATGCCCTGCCCACTGAGAGGCTCCCACAAAGTTTTCAGAGGCCAGACTGAGTTCTCCGCAGTGAAGAGGCTAAATGGCTGAGAATTCATTTCTCTGATCGATAGCCAACATTCGCTGTGCACCTACTATGTGCCAGGTACTGCTTGGAGCACTTGATGTCCATCCCTCCATCCCTGGTCCTCAGGACAACCCGTGTGTGCATTAGTGTTGTGCCCACTTTACAGATGAGGGAACTGGGCAGAGGGGCTGGGTCTGCCCAGGGTCACCCAGCTAGTCAACAGTGGAGCAGATTCAAACTCCAGGGGTCCTCCTTAATCTCCTGCCATCCTGCCTCCCAGAGGAAAAGATCTATAGGTTTCTGGAAGCCAGTGGGCCCTGTAGGGCCCTGAACATCGCCAAGTCCCTGGGAATGATGACAGCAAGAGAAGTCAACCCAGACTTATATGCCATGAGTAAAAAGCATCTTCTGGACTTCAACCAGAATTCAAAAGTATGGGCAATTTATCGACCAGGTAAGCCCTTATCTGCTGTGCACACCTGGCTAGGCAGACCTGTGAAGAGAAACCCCAACACCCAACCCTTGGTCCTTGCCGAGCACTTTGCCTGTTCCACCTGTCAGACCCTCCCAGAAATTTGCAGTGGTCTTGCTGACCGGTCACTGGAAGTGGGGTTCTAAGAAGGGAAAGGGGGCACTTGGTGGAAGTAATCAGAGAGGACTTCCTGGAGGCATGGCCTGAAGTTGCCGTTGGAGAAAGTAAGGGACGGGGAGAAAGGTGGCCCACTCCTAACTGGATGCCGGGCTCAGTCTGAGTTTGCTAACAGTTCTCTGTAAGCACTTTGCCCAACTTGAAGTTTTGAAGTCGCTGGAAGTGAAGGCAAGGCTGGGCTCAGATAGCCACAGGGTGGAGTCCTGGGTCTGACTTATCTGTGAGGTGCAGCAGACACAGGCCTAGAACCCACAGGTCTTCTACGGGCCCATAAAAATATTCTAATTTCTGTTAAAATCAGAAGAATAAAGTGAGTGTTATAATAATAATGAATAGCTAATCATGATTCTAACCTAGATTATATTTGTCTTTATCCCAACGCAGTCATAAACTGTAATGATACATATCTATGTATATGTTATATGGAATATTTTATTATATTATGGAGGAAGAGGCTTAAAAAGGCACAAGAGTCTAGGGCCCATGAGGGTGGGACTGTGGCCCCTTGTGTGGAGTTGGAGAAGCCCCAGGCAGGTGTCCCCCGGCCCACAGCGGGGCAGACGCCCCTGCTCACGGTACCCAAGGGGGTCCCCACATTCTAGGAATGATAACTTGTGACAGCAGCCAGATTTTAGACACTGGTGACAAATCCAAATACTTTCTTTTTTCCACAAGGAAAAATGTATAAACCAGGATAAAATAAAAATGAAACATGGAAAACAAGACCGGAAGTCCAAGACAAATTTGTCACTAACAAATCCAAATTCTTACAAAGGCCTTGTGAGCCAAAGAAAGCTTATCTGGAGGCCAGAAACAGCCCATGGGCAGCCACTGTGCACCCTCTTGGGTAAAGGGAGGGGGTCCTGGAGCTCAGGGAGAGACGCAGAGGGCAGGGCGAGCAGTGAGGCTCCAGATACCCTCCCCGGGTGGCAGGGGACACAGGTAGGTTGACCTGCTGTGACGGTGTCCAAGAAAGGCTCACCTGAGATGTCTGTGGCATTTGTTAAACACCCCAGTTCCTGAGTCCCTAGGACCTACTGACTCAGCACCCCCGGGGTGGGTACCTGGGAATCTGTGTAGTCAAGCTCCCCAGGAGACACTGGAGCTGCCAGCTGGCATTCAGAGCCGCTGACCCCTCAAGAGATGCAAAGGGATTGAGTGGAATATTGTTTAGCAGAAGGTTCTGGAGGAAGAAATCAGTCCACCGCAGTCATTTACCAGCAAAATCCCATCAACATGATCTATCAGAACGGCCCAGGCAGCCACATTTCCATTGCGAACTCTCAAGCCATCCAGATCGGACACGGGAACCTCATACTGAGCCAGACGGCCTCTGGGGAGAATGGTGAGTCCTCTGAGAGACACCAGACAGGACCACTGGGGGCAGCTGCTCCAATGTGGGGGAGGGGCAGGGAATAGGGCAGGGGGGGAGTCTTTCTTCATGCCTGGATCAAACCTCTCCTGCTTTCCCTTCATTTCGATACCTTTTGCCTCATTTTTAAGGGGACCCAATACTTTCTCATGAGAAACAGCTCGATTCACTCTCCCGCAGTAGAATGTCGCGAGGGGTCATTGTAGTATTTTGTTTGTTCTGAGACACACTGTTTTCTCCCACATTTTAACATCTTGGAAACTGGAGTGCGTCCTAGTTTGCATGGAATATGGTCCTACGGATGAGTGCTTCCTCTGTGCAGGCAGGCACTGTGGTGAGAGGGGACAGGGCCCCTCCCGCCTCCCCCCCATCCCCCGATTGCAGCCATGGGACACGGTGAGAGCATCAGCCACAAAGCTGGAACACTCCCTGTGACATCGAGAACCCTCCCCCACTCTGGGCCTCGGTTCCCCCAATTGTGAAATGAGGAACTTTGTTCTAGAACCCAGATCAATGTTTGCCCAACTTAGTCCTCTGAGCAACCCCCTTCCCAATTTTGGCCACGCCCATGTCTGCTTATTTACTCTGTGGTGTTAAATGGTTTACCTTTTCGTTCCACTCAAATTTATTTTAACGTGAACTTGTATAGCACTACCTTATGTTGGAAACCAGGAAGATCACCATAAAAACCAATGCTGAGAGAATGAGTGTCGGAGGCTCTGAGCACCGGGTGTGGGGCGTTACAGATGTCGTAACACCAAAGGGGACTCTCTCCTGAAGGGCTCAGAGGATTGACAACGACTAGGAAGCAGAGGATGTGCTCACTGTTTGGTTTTCAAGTGCCCCCGTGACACGCCAGGCACCAGTGGTGAAAACCTGGCTCGCTCCATGCTAACGTTTCTGCTGGGCCCACGTGCTCTCCCACCCAGAGCTTATCATCAGTCCCTGCCTGATGGTGTTCAGGGAGAATTCAGAGGCCTGTCTCCTCTGTCCGGCCAGGGCTTTTTGTGTTTGGGTGTGTGTGTGGGAGGGTCAGATGGGGCGGTCAGATCAGAGGTCATGTGGCTGTGTTTCCTGCCAGGCCCCACGGTTCCCCTCTACCCCCCTCCACTGGAATCAGCTGATCCATCAACTCAGGACCCTCTGGCTAGATCCTGGGGGTCCCAGGATATCTACATGGAGAAGTCTGAGTTCAGACGGGTGCAGCTGGGACACGGCAATGAGCTAAGCATTCATAGCACCCCGACCAAGGGCCCTGCCTGCAGCCCCGCTGGCAAAACCACAGGTAACTGGGGGTCATGCAGCCATCCTGCCCCATCCTTATCCCGTTTGGCTTCTCACTAGATGGGACTTGAGTCAGTCCTCCAGGGAGAGAGGCATGATGGGAAATTCCTTTCCATCCACCAGGAGGCTGTACCACAGAGTAGAGCAGGCTCCCATCCTTACTACCCGCCTCAGGAAACCTTAGATTTTTCCATTTGTGCAATGGGCAAGAAACAGCAGAGGCTGGGACAGATGACGTGGGGACATGGAATGGCATCTAAGGAGGGTGGAGGACAGGAGCCACCTAAGTACCTGGTGTCCTACTAACTGCTGTCGACGGGGACCAGAAGGCCCAGGTTGCATTCTCCCCATCGCTGGTAATCCAGAGACAAGCTGGGTGAGAAAGGCAGCAGGGAGGCCTGAGAGGGAGGGAGACAGCCAAGGACGCCGTTTCCAGAGAGGGGAGGCCAGTGAAGTCAGGGGAGCTCCATGGGGCCCAGCAACAAGGGACCGCTGAGGGGACCGTGGGGAGTGGGAGGGAGTGAGGCTGAGCACTGACACGTCTTTTCTGAAGTTGGGGTGGAAAGGCAGGAGCAGGGCTTGGGGACCACAAGAAGATTTTAACCAAAGTCAGCTCAGGCGGTGAACAGCGTTCGTAGAGACACCAGAAGAAGCAAGGTCTCGGCTGTCTATTGAGCAC
>NW_017731382.1:4478169-4482004 GCF_001890085.2 Hipposideros armiger
GAGAGAGTCGGCCATGGAGGACTTAAAAGCCAGGCTAAGGGTACGGCTCTGGGCCACCACCCAGCTGCTCACACACCCTTCCCGGCATCTCTCTCTTTGGCTGACCCATAGCCTCTGCCACCACTGCTGGCTCAGAAGCTTCATTCGAAATTCGAATGCCCACGCCAAGACCTCACACCGAGGGGGACACGGGGAACGTGGTCCAAAAAGTCCACATCAGCTCCTGCCTCCTGGAGGATGCAGCCATTGGCAACAGCAACAGGATGAGAGTCAGCCTGGGGGCAGCTGGTCCAGGAGGAGGGGCAGGGCCTGAAGACAGCGATGGGGACCCTGGGGAGCCGGCAGAGGACGCAGGTAAGCCTGGACCCCCTGAGTCTCCCATCTCCCAGAGTCTGGGAGGGCGTGAGTGGGGCATCACAGCAAAGTGGGCGTTAGAGGGCATCACGTCAGATCTTTCTCGCCTGAGTGGCCTAACCCGTCACTGGGCCTGTTTCCGCCACCTGTAAAATTCGGATGACTAGAATAGCCTGACCAGGCCACATGCCCATGAAGCTGGCCCTCCGTGGAAGGTTCTGGAACATGATGATATCCCTCCCCTATTCTCACCCATCCCCCCCTAAGTCACCCAGTCTACTGATTCTTCCCAAGAAATAATGCTGGAGCCACTTTAAGCTTCTTCCATTTTTCAAGTATTAAGAAGAAGTAGTTCATTCATTTTTTTCACTGACTGTGGTCCCACTCTTGCCCTCAAATGCTCCCTCACTTGGAGATACAGCCATGAGCTAAACAGATAAATACTTCCTGCTCATGGGGGTCATAGCCCAGTAGGGAACAGAGACAACTCATAAAGCAAAGCAATCAAGCTTTTCAAAGAAACACCAGCACTGTAAAACAAAATAAAACAAAAAAACAACAAAAAACCTGGGCAGCTCAGGGAGAAGCTGCCATAACCAGACAATTAGAGAAGGCTCTGGGAAGAAGGGGCCAGCCAAGCAAAGCTCTGGGGATGGCATTGCAGGTGGAGGGAACAGCGCTGCAGGTGGAGGGAACAGCATTGCAGGTGGAGGGAACAGCATTGCGGGTGGAGGGAACAGCACTGCAGGTGGCGGGAACAGTGCTGCAGGTGGAGGGAACAGCATTGCAGGTGGAGGGAACAGCAAATGCAGAGGCCCTGAGGTGGGAACAAGGGTGCCCTGTTCAGGACCGTGTGTAGGATGCTAGGGAGCAAGAGGGAGTGGACTGATGAGCAAGGGCAGGGTCTCTCAGAGCCAGGAAGCCTAGAGGAGTGAGCTGTGGCACCCCCAGAGAGTTTAAGCAGGATTTCAAAGTGTCGCTGAAGACAGTTTGGGGACCAAGTAAAGGGAGGACTTGGGGGAAGCAGGGAGCTGCTGTAATGGTCCAGATGAGAAAGGAGGGTGCCTCAGAGATGGAGACACAAAGTCAATCCACCTGGCAAGCCTGTGGCCAGAGAGAGTGGCCTTGGTCCCCAGTGAACCACATTGCCTTGATTATTCGAGGTGAGGTGGCTCACGCATTCCTTTGGCCACATCTCTTCCCCAGCTCCTCATTCAGAAGCTGCTCAGCCCAGCGACAATTTCCCTGACAACGTGAGTCACACTGATGTTGACATTTCCACGTTAACCTTCCACCTGGAAGCTGTGACTCTTGAAAGCAGGGATCCGGAAGCTGCAGAAGACTGCCCCTGAGTGGATAGAACCCCAGATGTGGGGTCCCCAGGGGGAGGTGGGGTTCTGAATAAAGGGTCCATGGATAGACTTGCTTCAACCGAGGCCAGGAGGGAGCCAGTGGAGCCCTTGCACTGTGCTGTCACGTCCCATAAACGTCCTTGTTGACCTTGCCTCATGATGTGTGGCCAACGTGAGTCAGCACTTGGGCTGCGCCAAGGCTGGGTCTGCGGGTGGCTAGGGGCAGACAGAAGGGGCATCCCCCTGGGCCCCTCAGGGTGCTGAGGGGAGGTGGGCTGATGGGAACAGGACTCAGGCAGCCAGCAGGGCCCAGGCCACACTCCCAACTCCCTCCTGGACCACCTTCCATCAAGGCTCCCACTCTTTTCTCCTCACTCAAGACCTGAATTCCTCAAGGCCTATCATGGCCTCCTAACCTCTTTACCACCTGACCTTTCTAGAACCTTCCCGCCTCAGCCTTGATCTCAGGATTTCTTAGCTAAACCTCCAGAGAACAAATCTCTCCCCTCCAAGTCCTGGTGGAAACCATTGGCCAGCTGTGGGCCAGGTGTCCTCCAGTGGATGCCATTGGCCAGCCCAGGGGTCAGGTGACCTCTGCTGGCCAATCAGCAAGGAATGCTTATTCTATACCAGACATGGTGCTTGCTAGGGACTGAGTTCCCTTACAAGAAGTGTGAGCACTGGGGCATTTCCAGAAACCAGGAGTAGGGTGGGAATGGGGGCACTTGGGGAGGGATGATGAGAGGAAGGTAGAGAAGGATGGAGGGAGGTGCTGATCAGCCAGGCAGGGCCATTATGGAATAGGACTTACGCCTTCCATGGGCGCACACACAGAGGCAACTGTCTACAGGCACCCCCACTTCCCCACCCAATGCCACACCCATACCTCAGGTGCACGTTTTTCATTCTTTGCTGTGTTTGGTCCATGGATAATGGCCTGGGCATCCAACACCCAGAGGCCATGTCCACTGGGGCTAATGTCCGCCTGGGAGGCGAGGGACTGGCTCATCACAGGGCCTCAGTAAAAAGAAATCATTGAACAAATTTTTATCTCCTTTCCCAACTCCACTGGAAGAGTCTCAAGGACAGGTGCCCTGATACGTTGATCAGTGCCTGGACCAACACACAGCCCTTACACTGTGTCCCCTAAAGGCGAGCTCCTGGATCCAGTCATTCCTGAAGCAGGCTCCTCTGCACTTGTCCATTAGACGAGCCGGCATGTCCCTTCCGTGTGCAGGTCAGCTCTAGTCTGAGGGTAGTTTCTCAGGGCAGCGTGTCTCTCTCGCGTCTGCCACCCCTCTCCTTAGCTTGAAGCCACTCAGCCTACAGGCTCCAACTGAGACGCGACCTCATCCAGGAAGGCTTCCCGAGCTCCCGGTCCAGCTGCTGCCTCTTCCCTGCCCCTGAGGCCTCCTGCTTCCCCTCAAACCGGTGACTCACTGCCCTGTCATCGCTTTGTTGTTTGTCTGTCGATCTGTATTCATCAAGAGTCATCTGGCTGTAAATGACAGAAAGCGGGGACCCACTTCAGCACGAAAGGGGGTGTATTGGCTCCTTTCATGTAAACAAGTCCAAGCATAAAGACTGCTTTGGGAATGTCCTGCTCCAGGAGCTCAGACAGTGTCTTAGGACTCAGCCTTCCTTTCTCCGTCTTTCTGCTCTGGTCTCCTCTGGGTTGGCAAAGGCGGCCCCTGTTAGCTCCAGGGCTACAAGCCACTAGCTTACCGCCCAGCAGAAAGAGAGCATCTCTTCCCACTAGCGAAAGCCGCGTTGGATGGCTTTGGTCATGTGCCCATCCCCCAACTGGTCAGTGGCCAGAGCAAAGAAATGCTGTGATTGCCCAAGTGGTATCATAAGCTCTCTCCCTGGCTCCAGGAAGGGGGTCAGCTACTCCCAGTTATATAGCTTGAGGGGAAGGCATGAATGGTTTTCTAAAGTTACAAGAAAAGGGATGCTACCGGTAAAAACCTCAGAAGTCCTGCATCCGCTGGTAAATTCACTAGGCATGGGGGCCCATCTTTTCACTCTTGTACCTCCGTTGTTGCTGGACAGGTCCCTTCACTGACCACTCCCTGCGTGCCAGGCCCTGGGCCTACAGAGAGAGAGAGAGAGAGAGAGAGAGAGAGAGA
>NW_017731382.1:4482114-4483923 GCF_001890085.2 Hipposideros armiger
GAGACAGAGAGACAAAGCCCTGCCCTCGGTGACACTTCACAGTCAGTGATGGGGGGCGGGGCACAGACACCAGCGGTGAGTCCTGAGCAGGAGTAATCACCAGGAACTCAGGGAGTGAGGGACAGGGGCCCAGAAACTGCCTAGGGCGTCCAGGAGGCTTCCCGAGGGAGAGGAAAACCCTGGAGTTCGTGCTTCAACAGCTGGCAGATGGAGGAGGTCGGGTGGGGTGGGAATGGTGCTCCGTCTGGGCGGGGGCACAGCCCAGCAAAGGCGCGAAGGTCAGAACAGGGCGATCTATTCAGAGCAGCACAGCACTTTGGGTGTTGCCGGATAACACGCAGAAAAGGAAGTAGAGCCGGGAGCCGGGCTAGAACGGAAAGCAAGGGCCAGTCCACATGCGCCTGGGAGTTTGGACTTGACACCAGGCTCAGAACAAGCACAGCCGCACCTGCACACGTATTCCAGGAAGAACTGAGCAGATCTACACAACAGGGAAGCTGGATTCACTGAGCCGGGGCGGGGGCAGTCTTGTTCCATGGGCTGGAATTGCCCAGCCTACTGGGGCAAATTTATCTCAGCCACCACGGTGACCTGGGGCCCCCAAATCACTCCCGCATGGGATATCTGTTTTGCAAACATGCCACTAGGCATACGGGGCTTGAAATCGGCTTTGGCTCATTGCTTTTGGTATTGTCTTTTTTCCACGGTGAGCAGAGAACCAACTGCTTGACTCCAAGTTTGCCCAAGGTCTGCAGTTAACCAGGCGCATCTCAGCAGATGGTCAGAAAGTGTCTCAGAACTCAGCCTCAGCTACCACCGCCAGCCCAAACCGAACACTCATTTTTTTCCAGTGAGATTTCCCTTCTCTCTATAATTAATTTGTCATGAGCATGCTGACAAAGCATTGCGAGCAGTTAATGGAGACTGGAGGGGAAGGTCAACGCTGGTCTTTTCAGGAAGGAAATTAACTAGCTACCATTAAAAGCAGAAGATGATTAAGTCCGTCCATCCCCCAGCCCTTGGCTGTCACTAGCTCATCCACCCGTCACCCTCTCTTCTTCGATGATATGTGCACACAGAACTTGCAGCCCCCAAAGATGGATGGGATGGGGGGTGAGGAGGAGGAATTTGCTCCATGAGTTAGAAGTGATTTTCCAAGATGACCATGACCTGCTCACAGAGGCAATTCTATTTTCTCATCCCAGTTTCCCTGCTCATCTCAGGTAAGTCCAGACGAACTCCTCTCCTGTAGGGTTTTAGCAGACAGACAACATTAGAAGCTTAGAGTAAGAAAAAGTCCATGAAGTAATTCAGGAGCATTTTGGCTACAAGTGACAGAAACCTGGATTACCTAGGCTTTAAAAAGGAACTCTATTTGCTTATGCAATTTGGAAATCAAGGGATACCTAGCTTCAGGAATGGCTGGATCCAGGAACTCAAATATTAGTTTTACACGCCTTTCTATCTCTCCAACTCTCTCCATCTCTCTTATGCTACGTGGTCATCAGTCACCCAAGGCTATGGCCTGCCAACTTAGCAATCAAGCAGAAAAAGAATTCTTCAAGCCAAATACTGCTGGTAGAATGTCCCAGGAAGAATTCTGATTAGTTGAGCATGGGTCACGTGCTGATCCTTGAACCAATCAAGGAAAAATGAAGTACTGTGATTGACTGACATGCTAGGGAAAGTGAGGTCATCCACAAGGACCTGCCCCCCAAGAGAAGTGTTCTGTGCTGGCAAGTCAAGTGTCCACTTCAGGAAGGGGTGTGGGTGCTTCTTCCGAGGGTTCCCCAAATATGGAAGGGCTTT
>NW_017731382.1:4485638-4516867 GCF_001890085.2 Hipposideros armiger
TGAAGCAACGTCCTCCACAACTAGACTGAAGAACAAAACGACAGCAACTTGTCTGTTCCCCTTTCCCCAATTCCCCAGCACTGTTTCCATCCCCCAATTCCCCAATAAAAATCTTAAAAAAAAAAAGTGCACATGGTTCAGGTTTTTGAGAGGGTTACACGAAATGGCTGGGGTCACAGCTGGCCAGGCTGCATGTGAGAAGAACTCAGTAAAGAATCTGGAGGGGAGGGCTTGCCAAGTGGCTCAGTTGGTTAAGAGCTTGCTCAAGAATGTGAGCTCTGAGCAACAGGATCGCCAGTTTGATTCCCTGCCCGAGCTGATCTGCCGCTGAGCTGCCAACAGGTGGCAGGATGGCTCAGCTAAAAAAAAAAAAAAGAATCTGGAGAGGGCTTGAGGAGCTGGGTGGAAAAGGGGAAGGGATTAAGAAATACAAATTGGTAGTTACAAAATAGTCTCAGGGATGTAAAGTACAGCATAGAGAATATAGTTAATAATGTTGCAACAACTACGTCTAGTGCCAGGTGGGTACTAGACTAATGCGAAATCACTGCATAAATTATATAAATATCTAACCACTGTGCTGTACACCTGAAATTAATAAAGTAATATTGAACGCCAACTGTAACTGAAAAAAAAGTTTAAAAAAGTATAACTGTAGTTCAATGGTTCTCCCTAGGGCCCATTTTACCCACATCCTGCCCACCCCACAGGACATGTGACATGCCAGGAGACTGTCACGGGATAGATAGGGGAGGGGGTAATTTCACGTTGATGCTGTAACAAATTGACGCAAATGACGAGGTTTAAAACAACACAAACCTATTATCTTACAGCCAGGAGGCGAGAAGTCCCACATGGGCACCCCACTGAGCTGGAGTCAAGGTGTCAGCAGAGCTGATTTCTTCTGGAGGTTCCGGGGCTAAATCCGTTGCCTTGCCCTTTCCAGCTTCTTAGAGCGCCCATATCCCTCAGCTGTGACGGCTCCGTCCTCTATCCTCGAATCCAGGAGCTTCACATCTTCCAATCTCCCTCGCTCCTTCTCTCTCTGCCTGCCTGCCTCATACAAGGACCCTGGTGATAGTTTGGGGCCCACACTGACAATTCAGGATAGCGCTTCATCTCAAGACCCTTAATCACATCTGCAAAGTCTATTTCTCCATATGAGGTCGCATATTCACAGCTTCCAGAGATTCGGACTCGGGCCTCACTGGGGGTGGGGCATGATCCCGCCTATCACGCCGCTAAGCAGGGCAGCCCCCACCGCGAAGAATCGCCAAGCCCCAGGTGTCAGCAGCGCCCGGGCTGGGAAAGCCTGCCGGAGGTGATGTTGTCACTGCTAATATCGTAAAGGTAAAAGAATGTGCAGGGCGTGGCGTCGCAGCCCTGGGTGTCACCTGAGTATAACCTCAGGCAAGTCCCATCACCTGAGCGTCAGCTCCTGCTCTGTAAAACCGGCAGAAATAAAGACAGCACCTCCTCACAAGTTCATGAGTTCATCGGGAGCGCTAAAGGAGAGACTCTGCACAGTGAGTCTCAGCTTTGGGCACATCTGTCCCGACTCACCGCCAACCGATTGAGGACCATCTCTGGGGGTGAGGCCTGGGCAGGGTTTTATTTAAAAGCTCCCCCTGTTATCTCAAGGAACCCACAGCTGGGAACACCAGGGCACAGACAACCACGGCATCATGATGACCCCCCAGCAGCCCCACGGGTAGGAGCAGCCCCCACCCTCACCCCCCAGCCCCGCAAGCTGGCTGGTCTCTGTAGCAGGAGGGCTTCTGAGAGACGAGGAGCCCCAGCCAGGTGCCAGCCACATTCCAGATAGGTCCCAGCCCCCAGCCTGCTTCTTGCTGCCCAGCTGCCAGCTGAGCGGGCTCCCAGCCTTTCACAGCCTTGGACCGAGCGCCCTCTGCTGGCCTTAGGCTGTCAGGCCGCTGGCCAGCTGCAGCGCGGGCTGAGCTTGTGAATTTACCTCCAGGGTCTCCCAAAAGTGGCAAGACACAGGACATTTCTCCCACGGTTTGGGGCGTGCACAGCACCTGACGCTTGTCCTCAGGCCCTAGGTTAACTTCCCGCACGTCCCACCCTAAGGGGCCTCCCTTTTCTCTGATACCAGTGCCCCCAAATCAAAAACCTAGTGGTCTGCAAGGGCTGATTTTCTCCCCTGTAAGCTAGGACCCCCATAAATCTCCAGCCCAGCTTTTGCAGGAGCCTCAGAGACCTTACCTGTAACCTTTCCTGCAGCATCGCAGCCCTGGGCCCTGAACCCTGAACCCTGAGCCCTGAGAGTCGCTGACATTTTTGGGACTCCGGCTTGTATCAACTCACTTGAGCCTTCCATCCAGTCTATGAAGAAAGGGAGTCTTACCCCATTTCACATGGTGAAAATACTGAGGCACAGAAAGGTTAAGCTCTCACCCAAGGTCACACAGCCAGGATTAAACCCAGGGGACAAAGTGGGTGAAAACAACCCGCGTGGGGCTAAAAGAAATCTTTCATATGTGGAAAGCCCACATCATGCTTGGGAAATGCCTCTGGCCTGGGAGGTGGGGAGGTGGGGTTGGGGGCCCCACTGGTGCATGGCGCAGGCCCCGATGTGTGACAACCCCCTGTGAGCAGTCAGCCTGCATGTCCTCATGTTGGCCCACCTCGTAGGTGGACATGCCCCAGGTCTACGTGGCAGTGTAGGGCTGAAGAGGACAAGCACGAGGCCATCTTGGGTTCAAAGTTCAGCTTCGCCACTTTCCAGCTGTGTGACCTTGGGCAGATACCTAGTCTGTCTGTGCCTCAGTTTCCACGTGTGTAAATGGTATCATCATCATCATCCCTCTCAAGATGATTTTCAGGATGAAATGGGTCAGTGTCTGCTCACAGGAGTCTCTGTAGCAATGCTGTGGCTAACTGTGGCCACTGCACCCTGAGCAGCCCCCATCTCAGAGGCCGCCCCCTCCTCTCCATCCTGACCTCTCAGGCCCCTTCTTTCTCCTCTGACTCCTGGGGTAGCCTGGACATCAAATCTAACAATCAGCTCAGATAGGGTGGAGTCAGAAGCTGCAGCACCCCGTTTTCCCTGGTCCAGGCCTGGGGGGGCAGTGGTTTCACCCTCTGGGCTGTGACATGTCCTGAGTGACCTGCCACCTTGGACCTCAGCACCCTGACCCCCCCAATGCACACACAGCCCAGCACCCAGGGCAGAGACAAGCAGGCCACCCCTCCCACCGGCACCGTCTCACAGGCATGGCACCGCCCCCACGCTGCCAGGCTAGAGGAAAGAATGCCTAACCCCCCCTCCCCCAACAACACCTTCCCAGGAGGCAGCCGGGCCTGGGCCCCATCGGGGCTCAGCCACTTATCAGATGCATGCCGTTGGACGTGTTATTCAATCTCCTTGAGCCTCAGTTTCTCCACCTGCAAACCGGGGGTTAAGTGAGATCATCTGTGGCAAGCCCTAAAGCAGTGCCTGCCTGACATGCAGTGAGGGCTCGGTGGCTCTGCTGTCATCGCTGCTCATGGTCCCCCACACGGCCCTGGCCACACCAATAGCAAAAGGTAGATCTAATCTGGTGTAATTTGATGACATCCTATACCTGGGACCCCTCCATGAACTCATAGGAGGTAGCCTGACCCTTTCTGCACGTGATGAAAATGGTGACGAAGGCTGATATCTACTGAGGGCTGGCCACACACCGGGCCCTGTAGGAAGGCCTTTACAGAGTTGCTGTTTAACCCTCACAACAGCCTTATGAAATGGACAGTCTGGGATTTTGTCCATTGACCAGATGAGGAAACTGAGGCGGGTCAGGGGCCACTGTGCTGCAGCCACTTGGGGGGCGCCATGATGTTTGTCCCTGAATGTGGGTTTGTCAGCACCCCTCCCCATCACGGCGCCATGAAGTTTGTCTTCCTCGAGGCAAGCAAGAACAGAAACAAACAAAAACCCTGGAAAACTCACTTTGCTCCTATAAATCCGACCTGCAGTGCTCAGTCTGCCTGAGTCACCCCCTGGCCACACCCAAAGTGCGTGCGCAGCTGCTCAAATTATATTGTAAAAGAATAATCGCCGACACAGAAAGAGACCCACCATCTAGTGGTGCGTGGTGGACAACCCCCGCAGGACACAGAACTCTGTGGGGCACGATTCACTTTTTGGATTAAAATATATCCACTTGCGCAGAGAGACGTCTAGAAGGAAGTCTGTGCACGTGTGAAGACAGGCTCGCTCTGGCTGCGGAATTCCAGGGGGTCGCTTTCTTTCAGCTTTCTCTGGCTCTTCTACTTTATCTGCAGGGCATGGGCAGTAATGGAGCAGCTACAGACATGTGCCAGAACAGAGGTGACCTGTAGGGGCTGTGCTCCTGCTCGCCAGACACTGGGGCCCTGACCTGGGCCTCTGCCATGGCTCTGACCACCAGGTGGCACCCCTGATCTTTTTTTGCAAACTGAGCCCAGGCTTGCGCTTAAGGGGGCAGTGGGACAGGGGATCTGTTCTCTGAGCTCAACTCAGCCCAGGACCCCTGGGGTGGGGGTGGGGGTTCCTGAGGCTCTTTCCAGAGCTGTATCTTTGGATTCTAAGACGCCCCCTCCCCCTACTCCATTTCTGTGGACCCCCAACCCCTAATCTGGCAGTTCCTGTGAGAGCAGGGGTGACCACCCTGCACATCTACTCTCTCTACCCAGAGGTGTGTGTGTCCTCCAAGTGACCTTTGTATCCAGTCCCTGGAGGGGCTTTCGGGGTCCATCTGCCCTGGCCCCTCCCAGCCCTCTCTGACACCCTCATTCCCATGGGGCTCCTGCCAATCGTTCATACCTCCCACCCCCTCTCCCTGGTCAATGCCTGGAGTCCTGACAGCTTTTGTCTCTTGTTGCCTGCCTCTCTTGCTTCTTTCTGTCTGACTTTCTCTCTCTGTTTCTGTGTCTGTCTCTCCCTCTCACCATCCCCCCCTGCAAGATGACTTCTTTTGTCCAGTAAAGTTCTAAACACCCAAGTGTCTGCACAGGCAGATTGCCAGACCGCACCCCTGCAGATTTCAGTCCAGCAGGTCTGGGTGGGGCCCAGGAATCTGTATTTCATATAAATGTCATCAGACTTATTCCCTCCTGAAAATCTTCTGTGGTTAGCTCACTGCTCAAAACCACTCCTAACCTGGTGTGGAGGACTGGCCAAACGCTGCTGGCCCCTCAGGCTTCATCTCCTGACCTCTTTCTGTCTGCCTTACCAGCCTTGAATGCACTCATGTCTTCCTGCCCCAGGACCTTTGCACACACACTCCCTGTGGCTTCCTTTCTCCTTTCTCTGGCTTTTTGGCTGGTTCATCTTTGGGATCTCATTTCAAATGTTCCCCTCTTCAGAGAAGCCCTTCTTGTCACCCCAGGCAGTCTGTGTCACATGTCCTAGCTATGTCCTCCTGAGCACCCAGGGCAATCTGTCATCATTTTATTTCCTTGTTCTTCTAACTATAGTCTGTCTTCCCAGAGGACATTCTCAGCTCCAACAGGGCAGAGATCTGTCCGTTTTTCTGTCTCCTTGGTGTCAAGAACAATGTGTGGCCTGCAAGTAGGAACGCAAAATGTATTTCATGAATGAATGAAGGAAGGAAGGAATGAACAAATGAATGAACTCCTAAAGGCTACTGATGCCCAGTGGGGCCTGGGAACCCTAGAAGTTAGCCTGTCACTCAGGACCTTTAAAGATCTGGCCCCACCCATGTGTCTTCACTCCCTCGTTTGCTCCCAGACCTGATTACCCAGCACAGGAACACCCCTGTCCAGCCTCCGGCCTCTGCTTGGGCAGCGCCCTCCACCTAGATGCCTGTTCCTCTCAGCCCTGCCCATTGAGCTCTCACTTAAGGCCCCACCCAGCCTTCAACGCCACCATTAAGCCTTCCTGGGCCCTTCCCTGAGTCAACATTTAACTTTCTGTCCTGTAAACTCCACCGCACACCTATGGGTTCCTCGGGGTCCCGCTCAAGGTACTTGTTATATTCTCAAGGGTTAGCAACACCCTGGAGCCCAGCTTGTACTGACCATCCTCATGACCCAGTGTGGACTGCATGGCAACGCTAGCTCCAGGGCCACCAGCCCAGAGACGCTGTACCTGGGGGGCAGATGCAGCCCAGGAATCAGCATTCAACAGCCCCCTTGCCAGGGGCAGCAGTAGGCTGTGAATGGCTGAACTCGGTGACACACCTCTTACTGAGCCCAGGGCCAGTGCAGGCCAGGGGCCCAGGACCGAGAAGGAGCAGCTCCTGACCTTGACCCTTTGCAGGACCCAGGGCTGCAGGGTAAATCGAGGCCTCCTGTTCACCTTGTCTGGAGGGCAGGCCTTTGCCCCAGAACCACCTCAGCAGATCAAACCCACCCCGAGGCTGTGCAGCCTGGTTTCTGGTCTGCGCCGACCTCACACCTGGGCAGAAGTGAGAGACTTAGCTTATGGCCTGTTTCTTCCACCAAACCATGAGTTCCTCAAGACAGCAGCTGTGCCCATAATCCAGACCCTCGTTCGGGGCCCCAGGTCGCCACTGCTGTCCCTCCCATCCCTGTGTCCATTCCAGGATGGCCCTATCTCCTCCTTGCTTTGCGGCCCCTCTAATGAGGCCATCACAATGGGGCTGCATCTCAGATTCCTGGGGGTCCCAGGAAGATCAGGGGACCCTGTGAGCCCCACAGTGTCCTCCCCACTTCCCTTGGGCCCCGGCTGCCAGGCGCCCCCACACGGAGTCGAGCACATGGCCTTGAATGTGCAGGGACTTCACTCCCGCTGGGTGTTTACAGAGCCCCAGGTCTCTGTCCAAGTGCTGACGTTGTGCCCCATGTTCCCGTTGGAGTCACCGGGTTAAGCATTGATTTTTCTGGCTGATTCTGGCTTCCGACAGGGGACATCTAAGGGAACTGCCAGGGGCTGGACATGGTATTGACGGCCAGAGGTTTTCTGCCTGGCGGGGGGTCTGCCCTCCCACCTCCTGACCCTCCTGCCCTTTCCTCTGCGGACATTCAGGGCCCAGCCCCAAAACCCCCTCTGTCCTCAGCCCTGAACCTCAACCGCAGCCCCACCGCCTGTGAGCCCTCGTGTGCCCCCCGACCCTTTGCCTACCCAGTCCATCTCCAGCCTGCCCTCCCCTGGTGAGGGATGGGGCAGGACCAGGGCTAAGCCATGTCCGCCTGGCCCTTCTCACTGCCCTAAGGTGGTCCTGCCTCCTCCTGGCTGAGAACCAGGCCTTCTGGGTCACGACCCCTCCCAGTGCCCCAGGAGCAGAGAAGGGCCCAGCTGGGAGGCTCCCAGGACCCAGGCAGGTCTCTCTAGAGGGTTCTCCTGACGACACTCACTTGTTAGTGTCCTCAAGCCCACCCGTGCTCCCCTTCCAGAGCCACCTCTGGTCCAGCCGCCACCATCTTTCTCCAGACACTGCAGCAGCCTCCCTGCCTACCTCCCTTCTTGCCCGCTCTGTCCATCCTCTACCCAGAATCCAGGGGACTTGGAAATGCAGCTCCAGTCCTGCCACCCACCCCCACGGCCACTCTCAGTGGCTCCCCATTACCCCAAATTCAGCCCTCAGGCTGGCTGGACCCAGACATCCAACCCCTCACCTCATCTCCCTGCCCCTGTCCCCCAGCTCTGCACACCAGACACGACTGCCACATCCGGGTCTGGGCACACCTCAGCTTCAGCCTGGCCTCTGGGCCCCTGCATAATGCTGTTCCCTCTTGTGGATGCCCTTCCCGCTTCTTCATGTGGCTACAGGACTCAGTTCAGGGGTCCCCCTTCCAGGTCCGAGGCTCATGCCGCCTTCCTCTCTGAGAGTTACCCCGGCCCCCACAGAGGTGCCGTCCCTGGGCCGTGTATGGCCCTGGAATTGACCCTCAGCTGCCCAGTAGTTTCTGTTGGGGATAGCCGTGTTGGGCCGTTGTGGGCCTGGGGTGACAGAGGCTGTGCGCATCCCCGGGACAGAGCAGAGTGGGTGGGCCAGTTCCCCGTGAGGCCCTCGTGGGGACACATTCCACCTGCTGCTCGGGCCCCCTCCCAGTGAAGCCCTTCCCCTGCACTCCAGCTGCTGTTAACAGGTCTCGATCCTCTCGCTGGGGGCGGCCCATCAGAGTCTGCACGTCTCCAAGATTCCCCACTTGCCCCAGGTAATATGTCGTGGGGAACTGGCCACTGGCCTGGGGTCCTTGAGGGACATGTCTTTCTCCACCTCCATCCCAGGCCGCCCCACACCTGGCTCAGAGGTGGCTGAGGGGCTCTGGGTTCAGGCTCTAGAACCAGACACTTGGTTCAAACTTTGCTGTTTGCTAGCCTGCGGTCCTGGGCAAGGAGCTGACCCCAAGGAGCCTCAATGCCCCCCACCCCAAACGGGAGATGATCGATTTTACTGCTCAGGTGGGGTCAGTGTTGAGTGCTCAGGATGGTGCCTGATGTGTAGTATGCTCGAGAAACACAAGCGGTTTTTTTAAACCATCCTTCTACCGTACTTGTCTCCTTATTCATGTTTGCACCTGGTGTGTCCCACCCCACCAGGTGCTCAGTAGATGTCTAGAGGATCAGCAGTGACCCCCCCAGGGCCCTGAGGAGACCCGGGCCCTCTTTCTAGGTGGCCGGGGACCTCTGGGGTTGCACCAGCCTCCGTGTCCCCTCTAATCACGTCCCACCCCACCATGGCTCTGGAAGGAGCGCGAGGAAAGTGGTGTGACCCCAGCCCCTGGAGCGCGCCCCTTTTCCTACTGACCGCTAACCTCCTCTTCCCTCTGGCAGGCCACTAAACACACCCCCTAGAATGATCGCAGTCAGGCTTCGTGCTGGGCCAAGCCCCCCTGTGGCCTGGAAAAGTCATCCAGGCAGAGTCCGGATCCCAGGCAATGATTAATGAGCTGGCTCAGGCTGGGTCTCTTGCTGGAATCTTCCAAGCTCTCGGACACACTGGCTTTGGGTTGGCTGGGGACACCCCACCTGTCCTGGCTCTGTCCCCACTGCTCAGGACTTTGATCAAGCAAAACACGGCCAGCAAAGTCCTGTCTGAGCAGGGGGGAGGGAGTAAGAAAGACCTTGGGTAGACTCCCCCCCGACACACACACACACACACACACACACACACACACCTGCCAGGACAGCAAAACTCCCCAAAGAGGGGTGGCACCCGGGCACTGGGGGACATGAGGGTATTTTTCTCAAGTGTACCATGATGCATCACCATTTAGTCCTTGCTTCTTGGCTGGTTTTGAACCTGGAGGCATCCCTGGAGAGGGGGCTGCTAGTTCACAGGCTGGGAGCTCAGTGGCCCGGGATTCGTGGAGGGAGCTCCCCCAACTCAGACCCCCCTCCCCAGACAGTGCCCCGCTGAGCTGCAGCTCTGGTCCCAGAGCCAGGTCCCCATCAGAACGCAATCCTGTCTGTCAGCGTGCACCATGCAGGGTCAGGATTGGCTGGCCTACTGTGTGCCAAGCAGGGTGCCCCACTGCATTTATTCTCACAGCAGCTTTAGGGGCAGGGCACGTCAGTGAGCGATCATTGTTTTAAAGCTTTGAACGCAATCGTGGGACACAGCTACTGATTTTTTTCCTGAGCACTGGTGCTTTGCATTTAGGATATCAGGACCAAGATCCTTCCCCGGTGCGTGTACGGGGTGGTCCAGCCTCTGCCTGGCCCTTCCTGCTGGGTCTCAACACAACGCATTGGAAACCAAGCTTCTCTGAGCAGAGCTGCGCAGCGTCATAATCTCTGCTCCTGTCACAGGCCC
This sequence comes from Hipposideros armiger, assembly GCF_001890085.2. Lineage (NCBI taxonomy): Eukaryota > Metazoa > Chordata > Mammalia > Chiroptera > Hipposideridae > Hipposideros > Hipposideros armiger. Next base: position 4,495,367 of record NW_017731382.1, read on the forward strand.
TGAGACTGCACTTGGGAGAGTGAATGCCACTGGCACTGCTGGGGCTCCCTGCCTCTCCCTGCCACCCTCCCAAGGTTGCACAACTTAGCTTTGTCCTCTGAGGTAGCCAGGTCCCCAGAGAGAGTCTTGCTTCTGGAAGAAGCAAGGTTGGCTGCACGGTGGCAGTCCCCCTCGGATGCGTCCCAGTCCCCCATATTATGTGGACCCCAATCCCAGCCCACCCACCGGCTTCACCCCCATTGTTCTTCACTCCGGTACTTATATCCACTTGCTGGTTGAAGCCAAAAACCAAGGGGTCATCTTTGGTTCTTCTTGGCTTCACCACCAACATCCTATACATCTCCAGGTCTGTCAGCTCAACTCCCAAATGTGGCCTGAATCTGACGCCTTTACTCTACCCGCGTGGTCCCCATCTCTGCCCCGAAGCTCCTCCTCCCTGGGACATAGACCCACTCAGTGCCTCCCACGCATCCCTGCACAGCAGTCAGAGGGAACCTATTAAAACAATTAGGTCAGGTCCATACCCTTCATGTACACCAGTGGCTTTCAAATTTGGGTGTGCGCAGGAGTCTCCTGGGGGGGGGGCGGTCCTGCGCCCCACCCTGAGTTTTTTATTCAGCAGGTCTGGAGTGGGGTCATAAACTCAGCCTTTGTATGAAATCCCTGAGCACTGCTGCTGCTGTGGGGGACCACAGCTGGAGAACACAGGTCTACACCAAGCCCTGTGCTGCCTGCAAACCAGAATCAGGTCCAAACTTCAACCTTGCCACAGGGCAGGGTGTCAACACACAGACTTGGGAACTAGATGGCCTGGAGGCAAGTCCCGACTCTGTCACTTCCTGTGTGTTCCTCATCAAGTGACTTAACTTCTCTGTGCTTCAATTCAGTTTTCTTCTTTGTAAAATGGAAGCAATAATAGTATCTTTTTTCCAGGGTTGTTGTGAGGATTAAATGAGCTAATACTGTTTCAGGCTGGGTTCTCCCAGGAGCAGATCGGGGACAAGGATGTGAGTGACCCAGGAAGTACAGTGGGAGGGGTGGGGATATGAGACAGGGAAGGGAAAGCGGGCAGCACAGGGCAGGTTATCTGTGTGGGCAGCTGGAGCTCTGGGAGCCAGTGCAAGACGCACCATCCATCACCTTGAGATGTCTCTCCAGTCAGGAGATGTCACATCATCCAGGCAGTCCTGGGTTATGGGGAAATGGGGGTGTGAACAGCCTGCCCACATCAGGGAAGAGCAGCTCCAGGGGTCTGAGAAAGCCTCCCAGCTCCCAGTGGCACGTGGGTTTGCCAGTCACCATGGGGAGAATGCCCAGGGCACACGAGCAGCAGCTGAAAATGTCAGGCACAGCAGCAAAGCCCGGGGTTAGACGCATGTCATTCCAGCTCCCCTTCTAAGTCCCTGGCCAGGGCCCCAGGACCCGAGCCCCTAACCAAATCGCCTTCAAGGTCGGCCCTCCCATTCCAGACTCCTGGGCGTCTTCCTGCTCCCCCCACATGCCGAGTTCCCAGGGCCTTTGCACAGTCTGTTCCCTCTGCCCCGGCACCTTTCCAGCCCGCCACAGGCCTCACCCCCTACTTCCTCCCCTGCTCAGTGAGCGTTTTCCTCTCTCCCCCATTTAAGACCACCTACAGGCTCATAAGTTTAGATGCAGCTGTTTTTGATACGCAAATAACTAGATAGATGATAGATAGATAGATAGATAGATAGATGATAGATAGATAGATAGATAGATAGATAGATAGATAGATAGATGATAGACAGATAATAAACCACTGCACTAAGTGACTCAATCCCATCTCCCCATTCACTCCCAGCCGAGCATGTCTATTATGTATCACCATATCTGTGTCCCTGTGAACTGGTTCAGGGTCTGCCTCCTTCAACTAACCTGTTTCACCTGAGGATTCCAGAAGCTATAGTGTTATCACCTGGTCCCCAGCCTGTAGCCAGCAGAGAGTGGCATTTATTGAATGAATGAATGAATGAATGAATGAATGAATGACGAGAAGTACTTGAGTGACAGTCAGAGTAGCAGCAATGTCATCTAAGGAACACTAGTTCCTGAGTTGATGTTACAAGGCTTGGACCCCGGCCCATTCCTGTCCCCCACTTCTGACGCTGAGCTTCTCCCCCCTTGTGGGGGCCACACCATACCCCTCTGACCTTGGGAGCTGGAGGAATTGACCTTAACAGTATAAGTGGGAGTTCCTTCCAACTGAAGGGCCCTATGAAACCCATTGATCTGGGAACAGCCTGGACAAAACGAACAACGTCTGCTCCCTCCTCCACGCTGGGGACTCCCAAAAGCCTAGAGCTGGTTAGGATTCAGTGTGGTGCGTGGAATAGAGAAGCCAGGGTCAGACTGGAAGTCACTGAAACCCAGGTCCCTTCTACCTGGTTGCATCTCTATCCTCAACACAGAGCTTCATAGTCCAAGGTGGCTGCTTGTGCTCCAGCCATCATGTCCCCATTCCAGCCATCAGGAAGGAGAAAAGGGTGAACAAGCTCACTTCCTGGAATGCCACACACAAGACTTCCACTTACACCTCACTGACCGGCACTCGGTTGCACATCTGTGTACCCAGCAGCGAAAAACTGGGGGCTTCGTTGCTGAAGAATATGGGGAGAATGGATGGTGTGGGGCAGCTGGAAGCTCTATTATTCTTTTGTTCACCTACTTTGTGCCAGGCTCTGGTGAAAAAGCAAGGGACAGAATGGAGAAAGCCCCGAGCGACAACTGACAGAGTCCACATTCCAGTGGGGGAGACAGACAAGAAGGGGAGAACACACACAATCCAGGGGCCTAGTGGGCCAAGCCCTTGGAAGAGCATGATAATGATAAAAAGAGCAGTGGAGAGAGGGGTTAAAACCTGCCCTAAATGAGCAGACAGAGAGGGCCTTTCTGAGGAGGTGACATTTGGACAGAGGCCTGAGGGATGAGAAGGGGCTATTGACCTTTCCAAGAATTAGTAAATGGCTTGCACCCCCAGCTCAGCCACAGCACCCCACCCCCGGCAAGTCCCTGTTCCCCTCTGAGCCTGTTTTCTCCCCGATCAAATGTGAGCTGTCACCACTCTCTCAGTGGGTTGTGGGGCGGTGGGGGGTTAAATCTTGTTCACAGAACAGGGGTCTCCATGAAGAAATTGAGGCTCAGAGAGACCGAGAACCTTGTTCAACACCAGTGGTTCGGGGGTGGGCGTGGGTTTTGTCCCCCCAACCCCGGGGACATGTGTCAATGTCTGGAGACATTTCTGGTTGCCATAACAGGGGAGAGGGCTGTTGCTAATGACATCTAGTGGTTGGAGACCAGGGATGCTGTTAGAAACATCCTATGAACAGTCCCTCAATGTTAGCCGTGCCAAGGCCAAGGAGTCCTGCCCTGTGCCATCACCCATATATATAGAAGGAACAGAGTCCATTTCTCAATGCAGTCTCACTGCCCTCAAAGCCCACTGTTCATCTTCTCCAAATGCTTTCCAGAACCCCCACCCCAGACCCCTTCCGTGCACCCTGGATGATGGGGTTTAGATGTCTGCTGTCTTCACAAACACCCACAATGACTCAGACATTCACTGAAGTTTAACGAGAGCTAAACTTTGTGCTTATAAAGTGCCAGGCACGTAGTTGCCACCCCCACACCAAAATCCATTACAAGTTTAAAGTACAGCTATTATTTTTACAGCATTGCTTAGAAATGGCTCGCAATCTCTAATTTGCTAAATTGATGTGTATATTGACTAAATAAATATTCGGCACGAAGCCTGAGTTCCCCTCCACACTTATTAATCCTCAGGAAATGGAAACACAAGACACGAAATGAGCTTTTGCTCAGAGCTGCAGACAGGAATACATTATGTTGTTTTTCAAGCATTTGGGGACTTGACTGTGCAGCAAAGGCAGCCCAATCGCCAGCCTCAAAGGTTTCCATGACGCACTTGTCTGCCCTCAGACGTGCCTGTGTTGCTAAGGCTCTTTCTTGAACTTTGGAAGTCTAGGACAAGAAACTTGTAACTCAACAGGGGTAAATGTGGGGTGAATGACTTCTGGGGAGTTGATTTGAGGGGTTGATGGATGGCACCCAATATCTGTAAGAGAAATCATGGCGACCGGCAGGACCTGCTGAGAGAGAACCCGGGACCATTCCCCTTCTCCCAGGACTTGGGCTGTTAATGCTCTCAGCTCTGTGGAGAGGGGCAGGGGAGGTGGGAGGAATGTGTCCTCTGTTAACATGCTCCCCAGGAGGAAATGGGGTGCAGTTCTTATGCACAGAGTTTGCTTTGGGCTTTTCCATCCTGGGGCTCTGACCTCAGGGACATTGATGAGTCCTGGGGACTGGCCTTGTGCCAAGATGGAGAGGGGGCCCCAGACATGTGGAAAGACCCAGGGGTGGGGATGGGGGTCTTTCATGTATTAACTTCTAAATATTCCCAAGTCCATGGGACATTTGCCTATGGTGCTGGCTGGCACTGATGAAGAAAGAGCCAGAATTAGGAGAGAACTGACCTTGTGAGAGTCGGGGGGTGAGGGGGTGGGGGGGATCCTGAAGGTGGCAGGGCCACAGCACTCCTTTTGCCCTACTGGGGACATGTGGACCCCAAGAGGGAGCAGTTCATCGGGTCCAGGCTCCTCCCGAAGCCAGCGCAGTGCTCCCTTACCAGGCAAGACACCAGGCCGCTCAGGGCTTCCACCCTGTGGAGAGGCTGACCCCACAGGCCAGGGGCTGAGGGGCCCTGGGTGTTATGGCGACCTCAGTTTCCTGGTCTGTCAGCTGAGGTTCGTGATGGGACCACTCAGGGTGATCGCACCCAGCACCTGACCACAGCAAGCAAGCTCGCCACTGCACAAGGCACTCGTGACCCCTCCCACGGGACCCATGTCTACTCACAGATGGGACTGGCAGATGGTAGGGCAGCGGGGGCCTCTCTGCAGCCTTGGCATCCTCAGGGTCTCCCCAAGTGAGCCTGTGGGACCCCAGGATGGGGCAGCTACAGAGGGGTGAGGGAGGAGAAAGCACAGACATCTCCAAGTGAGGCTCCTCATCTCTACCACCCTCCAGGAACAAGGACAAGCCAGTGCAAAGGCCCTGGGGCAGGGCCTGACTTCAGCCAGTAGGTGGGAGCCTGGTTGGCAGGTGGGACTCTGGCCTGTGACTAGGGCAGAGGCAATAAGGTTGGATCACGCAGGGCCTGGGGCCACGCGCGGGAGGAGTTTGCATGGTCTCCCAAGGGCTGTGGGCAGCCACCAGGTGTTGTAAAGGGCATACCTGAGTCTGCGCCTCAGCAGTGCCACATGTGGGATATTTACCCAAGAGACATGCCTGGGAAAACCACTACAGGCATTCACAGCAGCGTTACCCCCAACAGGCGGAACTGGAAACAAACCAGGTGGTCATGAATGGGGGACTGGCTCAACCAACGGCGGTGACGCTTACGGTGCGGGCTGCTCAGCAAATCAAGCAGAACCCGAAATCGCACATAGAGGGTGAACCGCCGTCTGTCACAGATTCTGTGTCCCATGGATAAGGGGACACCTATCTCTAGAGGCAGCCTGGGGCTGGGGAGGTGGGCATTAATAGAGAAGGGCAGAAGGGGCCTTTCTGGGGTGACAGTGGAATGTGGTTGTAGACCTTGATCTGGGCGGTGACACGCAGGTATCCACAGTCATCCCCACTTTCCACTTAAGACCTGTGTGTGTTACTGCATGTCAATTATGCCTCAATAAAAGTAACTTTAAAATAGGGTCTGGAGGGAGGGGGGTTTGGGCTCTACAATCCCCTCTCCTCTCTCTTTGGAGCCGCCCAAGTTTTCCAGGCAGAAGCAGAAGTTCTGTGCAAGTAAAGAGAGGCTGGTTCCGGGTGCCGGGGGCTCCTAAGGCCACCGTGCCTGCCTTCCTGCGGCGCATCCATCTTGTTATTGCCGGAGCTGGAGAACTGCTCCCGAGGCGGAATCTTGAATATTCATCTGATTTACGGCCCGCTGCCGACAGCTTTATGAATCCACCCACCAATACCTGCAGCAGGTCATCAATCTTCCCCCGAGATTGTGCTTCTGCCAGTAACTCATGAATTAAAGAGGCCCCGGCGGCCCCCACGCCTGCCCTCCCCTCCTCACACGCCGGCGCGGTGATGGAGGCAGGACCTGACCGGAAGCCAAAACACTGTTGCCGTTTGGCCGCGGCGACAGCTCTGGTGACCTTGGATGACTCGCTCAGGCTGTCTGCAGCGAGGGACAGAAACGCAGTCCTGCCCCTCCCCGGCTCCGAGCCTCAGTTTCCCCGGCTGTAGGGACTGCAGCAGCACCTGTGTCTGTTCCCTGGGTCGGGGGCTGAGGCAGGATGGACCCGTGAGCCCCGGTGAGTGCAGGACTCCTGCTAGCATTAGACCTGGGGATGTTTGCAGGAACGAGAAAGATGGTGGCACTCCTAGCCAAGCCCCTCGGTTTTCTCATACTCAGCATGGGGATAAAGGCAGCATTTCCCTCGAGAGCTTTTGGGGGGACTCGGGGAGGGACGCCCAGGACCTGGCCAGGACCCAACAGGGAGCAGATGGTATGATTTTTATCCAGGAAGGAACAAATGTCACAGGTTTAGCTCTGGGCTCAGGAAGCAGCTCCAAAGTGTGTGCAAATCCCACCCCTGGTCAGGGGTCCCTGGATGAAAAACTTGCCCCAAGCCTGGCCCACGACTGGCTTCCCGTGAGACACTCCCCCCGCCCCCAACCCCAAGACTGCCATGGGAATAATACTCAGCGAATGGTCCCTGGGTTGATCAGAGCTTTGTCCCACGTTGGTAACATGTGCAGAAGCCTCGGGGTGGGGGGGGGCTGTTCAATCATCAGGTGGCTGGGAGGCAGGGTGGTGCCTGCAGCCCTCTGGGCTCAGACACACTGGGGTTCAAATCCCACTCTGACCCTTAGCATCCAGTGACCTTGGCAAGTCACTCACCCCCTGGACCCCGTAAGTGGACATTAGGGTCACACCTGCCTCGGAGGGCAGGCTGGGAGTTCAGGGAGGCAGCCTATTTTAAGTGTCTTCTCTGGTGCATGGGAGCCCTCGGGAGTGGCGGCTCTATGGTGTTACTGGTTTTCCACTGGGCACCAGGCGCCGTGCTGGGCACTGGGATTGGGAGAGTTGGAGTAATCGGTCCTGCTCCTCCATGGTTCCCTCAACATAGGATGATTAGTCCCTTCGGATCACAAACAGCTCATAATACCTGTCCCCAAGGACACGCTGAGGGGTGCCCCATCCCCAATTCCTGGCTCCCACCTGTCTCTGCGACGTGGTGCCCTTCCCGGACCTACACGACGGCAGTCGGATCCTCGCCTCTCCAGGGTCCTGCTGCTCAGCTGGGCTCTTGGCTGGGCCTCCCTATGGTGGTGCTGAGCACCCCAGCCTCAGCGGTCAACAGCATGGCCCCCTTGTCCAACACACTCTGCCTACCTGCAGAGCTTGAGGACACAGGAGGCTGTCACAAAGGGCATTCCCTGCGTGCCGCGTGCATTCAGAACACCTGCCTTGCACCCCTTCTTTGAACCCTCACTAAAAGGCAGGGTCTGTTATTATCCCCTTGTACAGAAGAGGGAGTGAGGCACAGAAAGGTGGAGTGACTCACTCAAGGTCACACAGCTCAGCTCAGAAGTGGCTGTTTGACACCAGAGCCCACACTCTCACTCTGACCCTCCCTGCCAGCTGCACCCCAGCTCCAGCTGCTGCTCACCCCATGAGTGTCCATGGTGGTGTCAGAGTTCAAGAGGAGCCTCCGCTCCTTGGAGATGAACTGGGTGACCTGGGGAGTCACCTCACCACTCTGACTTCAGTCTCCTCCTCGGCAAAACGAGAACCGTGGGCCCACCCCCAGCTGGAGCATGGCTGGATTGAGCATGAAGAGGTGCCTGGAACCCCCAGCACAGTGCTGGGCCATGGGGACTGCTCCACAAGCATGCCCCCCCCCTATGAACCCAGACCCCCTATGGGTCAGGCATTGGGGGGTTGAGATATCCATCTACCACTAGCCCAACTCAGGGGGGCGTGCCTTAGAAGTCAAAGCTGGGTGCACCAGTTTACCAACAAGGCCTCCCTGAAAAGGGGCGGAGGAAGTAGGCCAAAGCTCATGGGGGAAAAAGTCTTGGCTTCTGGGAACAGAGCTTCCCAGGGGCTTAGCCTCTGCTGCTAAGGTTCTAACCCATGGACTTTTCACCTTGGCGGCAGCTCCCTGACCACGCTGGCAGTATTTACCCAGCGGGAAAGGGTCAGATATATGGGTGGGGGGGGGTGTGCATTCATGCACACTGGGGCAGGAGGTCAGCGCCAACACAGCCTGGTCCCTGGAGTCTCACATGTAGGTTCCCGCCTGGTCCCTGCTCCTTGTGCTCTGACCCCATTCTCCTTCACCTCTTGCTGTTCAGGCTGAAACACTGGCAGACGGATGAATGTAGTAGTGAGTGGGTACCACGATGGGTAAATGGAGGTAGATGGATAGATGACTAGTGGGTGTGCACTCGTCCAGCATCCATCCATCCATGCACCCATCCATCCATCGTTCTCTCTATGTGTGTGCACACACACACGTGTGGCTAGGTGGATGATCCCAGGAGAGTGGGATGGTCAGTTAGACAGATAGATGGATGGGTAGATGAATAAATTAATGGGTGGATAGATGATGGGAGGACGGGTGTTCCAATGGACAATTAAATGAACAGATGGAGAGAGATGAATGGACAGATGGATTGCTAGATGGCTGGGACCACAAACTAAATGTTACACAGCCTCCCTCCCAAAGGTGGCAGATAACAATTGCTTCAGCCCCTGCCTGGCACCACATGCATGAACGCGGCCGCAGGGGGCCGGAACACTGCAGCCTTCACAATCTGCTCGGTAACTGACTCACAGAGCTCTTCACCTATTTGAAATCAACAGGGAGACAGTGTGACATTTAAGATTTCCTCTCAGCAATCTCTTGCTTGGCCTTTCACAGGACACGGTATGCAGCTGCTTGCTGGCTTGTCTTCTCCTGCAAGACCCCCTGTACAGTAATGGGCCCCACTTCCCCTGGGCTAAGGGGCAGGGTGCCCTAAAGAGTCGGGGCCTCTCCCCCCAGCGGCCTTGCCACATTCTCTCTCTGTAACAGTGCCACCAATTACCTTCATTACCTTTCACTTAGGGGATTTCACTTATAATGTGGTGGTGAGGAAGTATTGGAACGTTTCCCTGGCAACCAAGTTTTTAAACACAAGATTCTCTGGGTTTTAAAAGCCACTTTTCATCTAATTTCCCCCGTGAAAATTAGCTCAGAACTTTTCAGATGCTGAAATTTTTAGCTAACAGCAGGCTAGCACTTATGTCTGAAACCATAAAAGACCTAGATTTCTCCCCTGCCAGAGGCAAGACCTGGGAAGCTGTTTGGTTTCCTCCGCCACTTCGTTCCCGGTGGATCGGTCAGGGCTGCGGTGACCTTTGTGAAATGACCACAGAGAGTGTCAAGCTCCTGACACTGGCCTGTTCTGTGGACACGGGTCGTTCAAGGTCCCTGCTGGTGAAGTTCCACCATGAGCGCTTGATGGAGACCCTGGGACAGCCAAGTGGTCTAGGCGTGGACCCCTTGACAGCTCTGGGCCCAACTCCCCAGGTTGAGAAGGACAGTGCCCACCAGCACCCCCAAAGCAGAAGGCTTACAGTGTCAGGGTCAACTCTTGGTTGAGGTTTTTCTCACTGGGCACTTCCCATCACCAACAAGCTTCCCACGTGCCAAAGGGATGAGTCACAGCTGAGTTACATGGCCTGGCTTTTCATAACTGCGCCAGCCCGGGGGACCCTCTCTACCTTTATTCTCCTCCCATGACCCACACCCTTTACTCTGACTAGGCCACCCCACCATCCATTCAACCTTCAACCGTCTACACAGCATCTACCCTCCCTTCACCCTCCACCCCTCCTCAAACACACTTCACCCTCCACCCGCCCCGCTCCATGTTCACACCCTTTCATCCGCCTGGAATCCTTACACTTTGCCCTTTCGAGCTTGGCTTTCCAAACGTGACGTCATTTTATGAGCACTGCGCAAATGCCACTTCCTCTAAAAACCCTTCCTGACCCCCTCTCCAGCCTCTGAATCTTTGTAGCAATCTGTCTCCCCCTCTGAGAGCACCCAGCTTTTCTGCTCTGTCCAGGTGAGCAGTTATCTTGTCCTGGGGGTTCATGGTAGAGTAGAAAAACCAGGCAGAGCTCATTCAAATTCTGGCTCTCACAGTTTGGTGGCTGCATGACCTTGGTGAGACGATGGAAGGGTGGATTGAGCATGGAAGCAGAGTTGACGGCTGATGGAGCCTACGGAACTTAGACGAGTATCTGGGCGCAGGTTGGATGGTCCATTGGATAGATGTGCACAGGGATGTGAACGCATATGTAGTTGGAGGATATAGGGATGGATAACTAAATGGAAGAGTAAAGGGATGGATGGATCGGTAGGTGGATGGATGGATGGATAGAAGGCAGGAGGGAAAAGATGAAATGCAAATGCACTTAGGGATCCAGGCAGAATGATAAAGTCTGAGCCTGGGCCAGGAGGCTGAGCACCCAGAAATTCAGAATGGGGCCGAAAGGGCACCTGTGGGTGCTTACCCACAGGAAATCTTGCTCCTGATCACTTGAGGCCTGAAGTTTTTCAGTGATCCTGGGAGAAGGACGGGGCCTCCTGTGGGATCAATTCATTAGGAAAGATAGTCCTGATGGGCTCGTCTAAGCACTTGGGCCGACTCTAAGTGCCAGGCAGTCAGAGGGCGCTCAATAACTATTCATTGGAAAGTGATGGATTGATCTTGAAGACCTGCCATTCTAGGGAGGTATGGCCGGCTGGGACAGCACAGGCATTTCACTTGTCAGAGCATATTCTCTCTGACTCAGCAACAGGAAAGCCTGACCCTGCTAACCAGCTGGTCCAGGCGCCAGTCTTCAGCGGTTGCTCCCTACATTTGTGCATTGAGTGTAACCCACACGTTAGAGGAGCCCGGGGCACTTGCCTCCCTCCTGGAACTAAGACCCCTGGTACAAGGAGGTTTGGCCTCCTGTGATCCATCTGGCAGGACGTGCGAAGGACATAAGGCCAGATCAGGTCAACTCAAGGCAACTTGAGTTATAACCCCTTTCCCGGGAGTCAATTCATCCATGAAACCAGGGAGACCCCATAGATAGAGAACCCATCCCATGGAATTGTTGGGGGTTGAATGTCAACAGGCCTCTTCTGCACAAAATTAGAAGGCCATCAGACACTGTCCCTTTCCAGGAAGGATAAATCTCCCTAGGTGTTGAGCACAGACACACTCAGAGGCCACAGGAAGCTGCAAACACTTTCAGCTTGCCCTCTGAGCCACCATCCCAGCCCGCAAGGTCTATTCTGACCTGGCGGTGCCGGCTCTCACCTGGGTGGCTGGGAGAAGGTGTGCACTGCACAACCCCAGGGGGCGCCCTTCACACAGATGGTGCAGAAGGGGCGGTGGGTTTCAGGGCTTCATTGTGGGAGGTGAGGTTGTAGGCCTCTGGTTCCCCAGGTGGGGGGAAAGACAAACAAAACTTCCTCACGTAACTTACTGAGCCTTGTGTGGTTAATAATACCGACTCGACTTCTTCCCTCAGACTCCCTCCCCGCTAGGAAGGCAGGCTGGGGGGGAGGGGGGTGGAAGTAAAGACACACTCACTTTGCCTTATCTCTGAAGTGTTTAGCTAGGTGCCAGGCACATAATGAGCGCTCAGTAAATAACCATTATTAGAGTGGGGGGCATCAGACAGATCAGAATTTAATTCTGCCACGCAGATTTATTGTGTTTCTGCCCAGGGAAAAAAGAAAGAAAGAATCTCTACTTTCCATCTCCCTCCCTCTCCCAAGCTGACTTTGCGGCAGTGTCCTCTCATCCCCTTTTGCCCGCAGCCTGTTGAAAAAATAAAATAAAATAAAAAGCCAGCCTGGCATGCTTGGCTGAACCTCTATCTCTCCAGCCCAGGGCTCCCTCCAACTTTATGTTTAATCTCCCTGGGTCGAGAGGAAGCATTCTGATGATCCGACTTAATTCAAAATGTAAATTTCATCTCCTGTGGGCTAATGGCTCTGAGCTCCGCTTCCCATAACGGGGAGCAGCTGCGGCGTGAGTCATCTGGGCCTCAGGCTCCCCGGTCTCGGCTCTTAATGGTGATGAAGGTCTGGCCGAGGCTTCAGACCGAGAGCCACAGACTCCGTGCCCACCGAGGCCAGACCTGAGTTCACCTCTGAGGGCTGAGTTTTCTATTAACCAGGGAACTGTGGGGCAGGGGTTAACGGTAACTCCAGGGGCTGTGCTCAGCCCAGGAGGTTCCAGCTGGCCCAGACCAGTCTCCGGGCAGTCTTGGGCAGCCCAGGGGCCCATGTCCCCTCACCCAGATTCGGGAGTCTTGTCCCCGGCAGAGAATTTCATCACAAACTAGGGCTCCCAACTGGGTGCAGGGAGCTGTCTTCACCCAGACCCAAAAGGTAGCTTTGAGCCCGCCAGGGTCTGGCACTTGAATAGCAGCCAGTATCTCCCAGATGCTGGTTCCCTGTGACTGACATGGTCCCTGAGCCGCTCCTAGGCCACAGAGCAGACCCCCTCTGCCTCCCCAGGAGATGCTAAGGACTTCTCAAAGCCAGCTGACCATCCCCTTGTCTGAACTCCCCCGTGCCTCTGGAGACAGCAGCAGGGAGAGGGAGTCCCTCTCTTCTCCGGCTGGCAGTGGGGCCAGGTTCTGGGCCTGGATGGCAGGTCAGGGGACCTGTGGGTTATGCCCATGAGTTTGAACCTCCCATTCCCCGCTGTCCTTCCCTGGGTCCTGGCATTGGAAGAATTCAGCTGTATGCGAGAGGCCGTGTCATCCCCAGTGGGACAAACAGGGAGTGGGGGGCTTCCAGGGTGGGATGACAGGCATGCTGATGTGCTGCAGGTGAACTATGTGAGGGGTGGACAGGGCTCACATCCCTGAAGTCAGCCCACGCTCTCCACCTTGTCACTGCCCCTGCACTTGGACCCGGGGTCACTAAATCCCAACTCTAAGGGCCCCACTGAAGAGCCATGTCGCTCTGACTTCCTGGCCGGTTGGAGGTGGACAAGGCAGGGGACTCTTGTACAGCTGGGGAAACTGAGGCTCAGAGAGGAAGGGCCTGTTCCCAGGCCACACCAGGAGACTCCTGGCTGCAGTGAGTACTTATTTCATAACCCAGAATCCATCCCACAAGCTTCAGCTACAGGCATGGGAGAGGAGAGTGGGTCCCCAGCATGGCCAGAGCCCCTGGGCCCAGGGCACCTGAATCTAGACACCCCCTACACAGCGACATGAGCCAAACCCTCCCTTCCGTTGCCAGTTTGTGTGCGTTTCCTGATCCACTGTCAGAGCTGGGATGAGGTTTCTGACTCCTGACTCTGGGGTCCTTCCCTCTGCTGAGGGCCGGTGCAGGATCATGGCACAGATTCCATGCCAGTGTCAGCCTGGAATTTGGGGCTCCTGGTAGTCCCAGCTCTGCCATCTGCTGGCCTCACATGACTTGTGCAGGCTTCTGTCATCCGGCCTGTTTCTCCTCCTGTGGCTGGTTTGTAAGGCTCTCCCCATCATTTGGAGAGGCTCAGGGGCCTGGCATTAAATGACGTCGAATCCCATAATGAGAAAGTGGGTCCCTTCCCCTTGAGTCCTCCTGGTTCTCTCAGGGAGAGAAGCTCAGAGGGCTCCTATGCCCCCTTCTTCCGTGTTCACCTTCTTTTTGACAAGGTGGACATGTTATATGTGTGTGTGTTTTGTTTGTTTTTGTGGTTGTTTTTTTTTTTTGTATATGATATGTCCAGAGCAGGCAAATCCACGAGATAGAAAGTAGATTCTCGATTGACAGGGGTCAGGGGCAAGTGGCATTGGGGAGGGACTGCTAATGGGTGCAGGGTTTCTTTTGGGGGTGATGAAAATGTCCTATGAACAACTACTGAGTTGTACATTGTAAGTGCGTGGGTTTTGTAGTATGTGAATTCGAGCTCCACAAAGAGGTTTAAAAACAGAATAAATACAGTAAACATAAAATTGTCTCTTAACTCGCGTTAGAAACCAGTTGGTCACCAAAGGATCTGAGTGGAGGCCTGTGGCCTTTTGTGCCTGCATTAGTGTTGCATTTATGTGGTTATCTTATCAAGGAATGCTGGGGGTTTTATTTTTGTTGTTGTTTTTAATTTTTTTTATTGGGAACAGTGTTTTTCCAGGACCCATCAGCTTCAAGTCAAGTAGTTGTGTTTCAATCTAGTTGTGGAGGGTGCAGCTCAGTGGCCCATGTGGGGATCAAACTGGCAACCTTGGTGTTATGAACACTGAGCTCTAACCACCTGAGCCAACGTCTGTCCCAGAATGCTGGTTTTTTAACGAATGGTTGGGATGCAGTGTTTTCTTCTAAAGCAAATTTCTTTCAATCTACTGATTTTTTCCTACGTCTGTGAATTGATTACTTGTTCGAGTTACTAGTTATCCACCGAAGTTGGAATGTGCACGAGGACATTTGGAAAACACATGGCAAACTCTGTCCAGGGGCCGGGGAGTCCCTTTGCTGTTGGTTCTCTGATTTGGGAAGCTTTTCCTCCCCGTCCTCTCTCTAGCAGCCACTGAGCCCCTTCCTCCATCCTCCCTGACTATTCTCCAAACCCCCATTGTGTGGAGCGAAGATGGGGCCACAGCTAAGTCTGTGCAAACAAACAGTTCCATCTAGTCAACAATCTCAGAGGCACAGCTGTAGCCCTAGCTCTCCCCAGCCGTTTTTTTGTCCGGAAGCCGCATCGACAATGAGTTTAATTATGCAATTAAAGTCATTTTCCTGGGCTGAACAAATATTTACAGCATATTTTGCTGCAGATTGCTTCGCCTGGAGAAAGGCTCTGCCGTTTGGGCTGGCCTTCCTGACTCCCATTCACACATTTACATTCCCCATTACCAGGGGGCCATGCTATGTGCGCAGGTGGCAGACAAGCAAGCCCCCAGGAGCCAGCGTCAATGCAGAGGCGCGGCAGGTGTCAGCCAGGCAAACGGTTTCTTGTTCCCGCCGCGGTGCCACTGTGGATTGATGACGCCCGTTGTTCCTCTGCGGCAGCCCTAAAGCCTGGCTCTGCAGCATCAAAGGAAACTCTGGGCTCTGCCCTGGTGCTGGGGGTCCCAGATGGCAGAGAACATCGTGGGGGGAGCAGCTCTGCGATCGTTCAGGACCACGCTGATCGTGGGCCGGCTGCTCTTCCTGGCTGTCATCTGAGCTGGTCCTTAACAAGAGCGCTGGTGGAATGTCTCCCGAGGGCCCCACTGTGTTCAGCTTCCTGTGCGAGCTGGGGCAGGAAAAAACTCAAGGCAAAACTTGAGAAAAGCAGAAGAAAGTCACATTCTTTATTTTACCTCCTCATCTCCAACTCAAGCCCCCATTTCAGCCCATGGAGGGAACTTGATCGTGGTCCCGTGGGGCGAGGTCACTTGACTCTGGGTGTTTTCAGTTTGAGGGCACCTTCTCCCCAGTTTGCAGCAAAGTTCTGGGGCGGAGCAGGGGTTGTATAGCATCGAGGCATTGGGGTGGGGGGAGGACAGGAGTGACAGTCAAAATATTTACTAACTGTTGGGGCAGTGACCACTTGGAGATGACCCAGAGCTGGGTTTGGGAGCCCCTCAGCTATGTGGAAAGTCTGGGGGTCCCAGGAAAGAACCTGGGATGGATGAGCCGGGGCCATCAGGGGGCTGGGACAGCGGCTCACCAGCTGGTGAGGGGGGATTTCAGCCTCTCCCCTCCAGCCCTGTCACACTGAACACCAGCCCTGAAGGGAGAGGCGGGCCGGTCCCCTCTCCTCCACCCTTGCTCTGGGTGACGGTGTGCCCTGAACTCGCGTGACGTCTGCCGCAGTCAATGTGTGCTCTGCCCCCCCACCCCGCCGCCCCAGCCCCTCTCCAGCTATTCTGTGTCCCTCCCAGGAACAGCACGAATGAATGTCCTGCTCCCTCCAAAGCCACTCCGTATCCCAGAGGTCTTGGCGGGCCTGTTTCATACCTTCTCAGTCCGGACATGTCACGCCACAGGTTCCCCTTTCTCTGCACACAGCAGAGAGACGATGAGGCTTAGCCTCCACTGGAACGGGTCCATATTCCCCATCCAAATGGGCAAGCCTGTCCTGCCCCTCCTGGGGTGCCACCGGACGGGGACACGGGCCCGTCTCAGTGATTCTCTGGGCACCCCACCCTGCCTCCTCTCTCTCCCCAGCTTTCGGTCTGGCCACCCCTGGAGAGGGCCAAGGTGACGCATGGGCGGGGCCAGGGCTCAGGGTCGGGCCTGAGACCTAATCCTGCTTCCTGTGCTTCTGACAGGTGAACTCAGGTGGGCAGCGTGACCTCTCTGGGCCCAGCCTCCTCAGGGTACCATGGGAGTGACCTCACCGTGTCATGCTCTTCTGGGAGGATGGCTTTCCGTCAGGTATGTCGAGGGCCTACCATGTGCTGGACACACACGAGGCATCCACCAAACTGCCACTGACCCTGATCAGGGTCTGCCCTATGTCTTGGAGGGCTGTGTGCAGAGCTGCCTCCCGCTCCCACCAACTGACAGGGCTCTGGAGTAGGGCCTGGTTCGCTTCCATCTGTCTGTCATCACACCTGGCACTGAATGGCCCCTTGGAGGGCAATATTGATGAGTCTAAACAAAGTGGTGAAAATATAGATGATGGTAGTGCCTCCCCTAACCCAAGCCAGGCTCTGGCCTCTCAGAAGGATTCCACCTTCATCAACTGGTGTGCCCACGCACGGGGCAGTCGACGTGCTCACCCAGCCCCATGGGAGCTTTGGCCCAGGTCAGGCTGCCCACCCTCTCCCTGGTGCAGCCCCCTTGAACTCTGCTCTGTCCGCATGGAGCCCTGAGCCAGACAGCAGAGGAAAACGCAAGCACTACAAAATGATCGTTCACCTGTTTTGTGTTCTTGCTGCACAAATAACACACAATCATTGTAGAAAAATTGAGAAATATGGATAAGCCAAAAGAAGAATTTTTTAAATGACCTGTACTTCCAGAGGTCCCAGCTGTTACTGTTTTATGATGCATCTTTTCAGAGCATTTCCTAGGCATAGATGTAAAAATACTCAGTACACTCTCATTATCAAACTTTTCACAGAACGGCAGGTGGCATGTACTGCCTTGTCAATAAAGTATCTTCTCAGAGTCATTCCAAGTGGCGGCCAGTGGTCCATTCCGAGAGGGACTGCAGTTCCTTTAAGCAATTCCCTATTGTTGGGCACTTAGGTTGGCTCTTATTTTGGAGCCATGATAAACAACAGTCCCTAGAGAGCATCCTTGCAGTGTACTTCCATGGTTTTCTCTCAGGACACATTTCCTAAAGGGAGAATTTCTGGGCCTATTGCTAAGAATTTTGTTCAGATGCTCGAGGAGAGGGAAGGTGGCCACCCCTTGCTACACGAGGAGAACGCTCCCGATATCACCAGTTGGCTTCGCTCTCCAGCCTTTTCCTGAAACTAGCAGTGGGAGTGGGACTGCGGGAGGCTGCACGAAGCAGATTTCCACTCCTGAGTCGGGGCTGGTCGCCGTGGGAAGCAGTGGGGTCCCTGTCCCCAGCTCTGCACCAGCACAGCTACACCAAAGCCTGGAGTGAAATGCATGAGAAGAACTGCCCTCGCTGGCCACGCTGTGTGCCCAGTCCCTCACCTGCATCCTCTCCCTTGATCTTTTCACCACCCCTTGAGAAGGTATGGCTATTATGCCCATCTTACAGGTGGGGAAGCTAGGGCTCAGAGTTTGTGCGATCGCCTAAGGACTCACGACTGCTAGGAAGAGGAAGGGTGGAGACTCATACCTGGACTCTCTGGGCCCCAGGGTGTATGCTGAGCTGGGCTATTTCCTTTCATCACTGGACCCCAGCAGCAGCAGTAGTACCCCATGGCACAGGTGAGAGTGTCAATTCAGGCGACACCGCTGGCCAGAGGCAGAACTGGAACGTGTCCAAGGTCCCCAGTGTTTACTATACCTCTGGGGAAAGAGAGGGGGCAGGAGAGAGAAAGCAGGCGCTAGCCCTTTGCCACAGATACCTTACCTGATGCCCTTACTGCGACTGCTAACAGCAATGACAAAGCAGAGGTCACCGCTCTGGCTCAGGGCCCTCTGCAGCGGAGCGGGTCAGGGGGCCTCCAGGGCCCGTGCCCTGTGGTCTTAAGGCGCTGGCAGGAACACCCATGTGGCACCCAGCCTAGAGGCTCTGGGTTAGGGTAGGCCTGAGGACTGAGGAAGAGAATGGAGGGAGGAGACCCTGCAACCCCTGGTTCCCAAGTTTGGGGCCCAGCCATCCCAGCCCTACCCAGTCTGCCCGCCACACTCCCCTCAACTTCCCTGCCCCCTCCAGGGAGCATAGGGAGAGGTATGTTGACAGGTTCAATATTTGTTTGTACCTACTGTGTTCTGGTCTTTAACCTGGGCTCCAGCACGGAGGTCAGGGGCAGCTCCTACGTTGCATTCCAATCAAAGACGTCAGTCCCAGTGTTGGTTTGGGGCCGTGGGGAGAACTGACCAGGAAACAGGACACTGAGCTTGCACGCTTCAAACAACGAGCCACTCGCCCTCCCAAGGCCTCAGCGTGGCTTCCTGCAAACCAGCACCACAAGATAACGTCGCCATGTCCTGATCATTACAGCCACAGGTCCTGGCACAGAAACCTGGACTTGGAGGTGGACCAGACACTCAGCTGGCACAGTTTGGGGAAACTGAGGCAGGAGCCAATGGCCAAGTGTTGAGTCCTTTGGGTCCCCTGAAAACCCTTATTCTGTTTGAGGCACCTCCTCTAGGCTGTCCCCCAGGCTTGCAGGGTTGGATGGCAACACGGTCAGTTGCAAATCTACTGGGTGGATGGGAGATGCTCTGTAGTAGTGTAGGGACTTCCAAGATGGCCAGCTTGGCCTGCAAAGAGATAAGACCCGCTGAAGGCCTAGATCAGGACTCCAATCCCCAAGCATGCATTTTAACAATGGTGCCCAAACTCTGTCCTGGAAGCCCCTCTCAGGGGGCCGAGAAACTGCCTCAGAGGCCACATGGATGTGGAGAAACGGAAGCCAGGTGGCCTGGGACCCCCACTTCCTCCACGCAGCCTCAGGCAGGTGGCCTCCTGTTTTGTCTCCCTTAGTCAGTTTCTGAGTCAGAGTACATGTCAACCAAGAGTTCTGCAAAGAAGAGAAGGAGCCAGTTTGAAAACCACTGATTTAAATTAACAGCAGATGCACTGAATTCCATGCAACAGCTTTTCCTGCTCAGCAGTCTTGGTGTTAGAACAGGGCACAGTGTCAGGACAGCCAGGGAGCTCTCAGGTCCTTAAAGGGAAAGAAAACTCCGGCTGCTGTTCCCAGCCCCATCGCGCACTCCTGGCCTCAGTTTCCCCATCTATAAAATTGGTTTCAGCTTCATCTTCCACACGGAGCTGTTGCAGGGTGCAGAAGCGCTTAGGAGAATGAGCAGTTGTGAAAGGAAAGCTCAGGTGTCCTGATGAACGTGAGAACAGGCCTCCAGCTGGTTGGTATGTGGTGAGGGGTGGAGCCATTTGAATGGCCTGGGCCCAGGAGGGAAAACCACCTCAGGAGTTCATCCTTATCTACAGAATGACTGTGCCTGGATGGTTTCCCAACACCCAATAAATGCTGGGAGCAGAGGGACCAGGTGAGGGCTGGAGGCCGACCCCAGGGGCAGCCCCCGGACGTGAAGTGGTATACGGAAGGCACCCAGTTACTGCTCGGCCCATGGAGCTCCCCTTGGCTGCTCCTTCTATAGGGTACTCTCTCTCCTCCCCTGGGGATGGCATTGAGAAAAGCGCTGCTCAAAAGAGTCTATTGACAAAAGCCTGTGAAACTGGCTACCATATAATTCTTATGGAAGGCCAAGCCCCCAGACCCAAATTGTTGTCAAAAAGCACATTTTAAACTCTCCCGTTCTAGTTACATAAGACCCACCTTTCAAAGTTTGTGGAAGTATTATAGGACACTAGCTAGTGATGCCTAGACGCCCACTAGTGGTTAATTCAGAAAACTCACAGCCTGATGCCACGTCACCTCTTGACTTTTTCAGCTCAGACCTTCCAATCAGACAGACTCCTTTCTACTTGCTCCATCCCCCAGAATCACGCTTCCTAAGGGGCATCCTGATGTCCCCACATTCTTTGTATGGGATTTGAATCACAAGGTATTTCATCAAAGGTCCTCTCCTTTTGGTGGTTAAAAAAAAAAAAAGCAAACAAATCCATCTTTTCTATAAAAGTTTATTTTGTGATTTTCCAAGAAGTGGTAAGGGGGAAAATATTGAAATCATGTGAAGGTAAGGAACAATGGTATATAAAAATAATTTAAACACACATATTAATAGTAACGGCAACATTTCTTTCTAGCAACAACTAATAGGTCATCTTGCCCAAGATTTTTCTGAAGCTATTAAATAGGTTTTAGATAACAGTACATAAACACACGTGCACAAATGCACCACACACACATACACACACACTCGTATTTACAGCTCAAGTATTTTTTTTCTGTGTAGTCTAGCTAACCGATATAGCTAAAGTGAAAAAAAACAACAAAAAGACTAAATACCTGAGTGTTCTTAAGATTGAACAAATGTGCATTGGATCGTGAATTTTGGAAACATGCTGAGATTTCCCTTCCCCACCTTGTTAGTAACTAGCCTGTACTCTGGGGTCTAATCTAACAATTAAAGCGTGTTGTTCAGATCTGCTCGTGGTGTGGTCATCGCGGGGCTGCAGGTGGTGTCAGCTCAGGAAACTCGACTCTCTCTTGCACCCAGTACACCGCACAGATTGGAAATGGGGTGATTTGAAGGGTGACGCTCCGGGTCTAATGATTACATCTGGCTGACTCTCTGCTTCAGAGCCAAGACCTCTCTCTCGATTTCGTAGGGGAGGTCGGCGTTCACTTGCTCCTCCAGGTACGTCTGGATGTCTTCTGCCTCCTTCTCCCAGAACTCCTTGGAGATATCAAAGAGCTCCTTCATATTGATGTCGCCCAGGCCTTTCAGATTCAGGGCCCCCTCCTCAGGGATGTAGCCGATGGCCGTGAGCTTGGCGCCACCATTCCCGTCGATCCGGTTGAACATCCACTCCAGCACCCTGGAGTTCTCGCCGAAGCCCGGCCAGAGGAATTTGCCTTCCTTGTCCTTCCGGAACCAATTGACATGGAAGATCTTAGGCAGCTTGGCCGCTGGGCGCTGGGCCATGCTGAGCCAGTGGGCCAGGTATTTGCCGAAGTTGTAGCCAAAGAAAGGCCGCATGGCGAAGGGGTCATGCATGATGACTTTGCCTGTTAACAGAGGGGGAGGGGCTCCGTTGGTAAATGACGCTCTCACAGGACCACGTTGGCGAGGTTAGTGTTGACATAAGCATGCTTGGTTTTCTCTTTCTCTCTACAGAGAGAGAGAGAGAGAGAGAGAGAGAGAGAGAGAGAGAGAGAGAGAGAGA
>NW_017731382.1:4517507-4546287 GCF_001890085.2 Hipposideros armiger
CGGCGCCCTCCAAAGATGATGCCTTCGATGGGCACGCCTTCTGGAGCCTCCCAGGCAGGGTCCATGATGGGGCACTGGCTGGCAGGGGTGCAGAACCGCGAGTTGGGGTGGGCACAAGGTTCCCCTACAAACAGCAAGAGAGGAGAGGCCCCTTAGCATCTGGCCCAAACAAGTAGCACCCACAGGCTGGAGGGCCAGGGCCGCCAGAGGGAGCGTACCGTCCTCGGGGGCCCACTCCTTATTCTTCCAGGACGTGAGCTTGATGCCCGAGGCCAGCGGCTGGTCGATGCCTTCCCAGTAAATGCCGCCGTCACTGGTCTCAGCCACGTTGGTGAAGATGGTGTTCTTCTGGATGGTCTTGATGGCGTTGGGGTTTGTCTTTACAGAGGTTCCAGGAGCGACACCAAAAAATCCATTTTCTGGGTTGATAGCCCTTAAGTTACCTGGAAAATTTTAAACCGAAACGTAGACATGAACACTGAGCAAAGCACAACATACACTCTGATATCTTACTAGGCTCACTTTAGTACCAAATTCTCAAATCTTTTTTTTTTTTCTCCTCCTTAGGATATAGTATTTCTCTTTTCTTTTCCAAGGATTATATTGACAACTCTTTCTTCCTCATCAGTTTCCCATCAATACTACGTTAACAAATGTATTACGTAAGCAAACAGCCACACAAGGGCCCCGTTTCCATCCAGACGTGATATGAAATGAAAGAATGCTTATTATATAGAGCACATATTTCTACGACTCTGCAAGGTCTGAAATCACTGAATTAAAAATCCAAACAGTGTGGACTCAGGAGAATTTGGCATGTTTTGAAAGCAGGAAGTTCACTCAGCTCCCATGATTATCAGCAACAGTTGGGCCTGAAATTCACCTTGTTGGTCGAATTTCATCCAGGCGATGTCGTCCCCCACACACTCTACCTTCCACCCCGGGAGGGTGGGGTTCATCATGGCCAGGTTGGTCTTCCCGCAGGCGCTGGGGAACGCCGCCGCGAAGTACTTCTTCTGACCCTCGGGGTTGGTGATGCCCAGGATCTGTGGGACACAAGATTCCTCCTTAAACTCTTCCTGCCTCTGTTTCCCGGTGGTCAGGACTTCAGCCTGTAGGTGTTCCTGGAAGCCCCCAAAAGGTGGGTCCCCCACATCTGTCTCTTCAGGTATCAAAACTCATATTTGGAAGGATGAAACCCAGAGGCTCTCTGTGGGTCTGGCCGTGTTTGAAGTCCTTGCGATGGGCATCCCTGAGCAGACTAATCATTATTGCTGGAACTTCCTAATCTGTCCTTGGGGCGTGTTGGGTCTTGCCTGATGGAAACTCTAACACGGTTTCTATTTGCCAGCACCCTGCCCCAGCTGGCAGCCCTCCACCGAGGACACTCAGAATTCCCTGTGCCTTACCAGCATGTGCTCTGCCAGCCACCCCTCCTCCTTGGCCAGGCGGCTGGCAATCCGGAGGGCAAAGCACTTCTTCCCAAGGAGCGAGTTCCCGCCGTACCCACTCCCGAAGGAGATGATTTCTCTGCGGTCGGGCAGGTGGGCGATGAGTGTCAGCTCCGGGTTACAGGCCCAGTTGTTAACCAAAGGCTCTGCACAGAAGGACACATCCCACGTTAGTGTGGCACGACCCCTCCCAGGGATCCCCAGGAGGATTTAATGCTAAGCTTACTTTGAAAAATTCTAGCTTTCGATTTTGAAATAAGGCTCTTACTTTTTAAAGGCAAAGGGCAGCCCACGGAATGGAGGCACTTGATGAACTCCCCGTCCCCCAGCGCTTCCAGGACGGGTGTGCCCATTCGCGTCATGATGCGCATGCTGGCCACCACGTAGGGCGAATCCGACAGCTCGATGCCAATCTTGGCCAGAGGCGAACCCAGGGGCCCCATGCTGAATGGGATGACGTACATGGTGCGACCTGTGGGGTCAGTCGGGGGGAACTGGTGAGAAATGACCTTGGACTCACAAACAACCAACATGGTTTTCCCAGGTGGACCCATTCTCATGCCCTGCTTGCCGCCAGCCCCGATTTATAAGAGTCCACTGGAAAGGGAACAGAACCCCAAAATGAAGAGGTTTTCATAAATGTGCAATTGGGTTCCGCCAAGCTATCTTATATTCACATGCATAGAAATAATTTTCATGTTCCCCTAAGACAGTCTGTAAAACCCAAACCGAGATGTACATTCCCAATACATTGCCAATTTCACATATGGAATTTAAAGATCTCTGAGGCCATGGGAGCTTCCATTACTGTTACAATTACCATCAGGCTAGATATAATAATAAAAGGCTTGCTGATATTTTGCCCAATCAAATACATGTTTTATTTACCTTTCATGCACCCTGGAAATCGGGCATTGAACGCTTTCTCAAAGTCCCCCTCGGACATCCAGCGACCCAGTTGGCTTTGGCCATTTTTGGAGATGGGCACCGTATCTCTCTGCTCTTGGGTAATGATGACCGTCTTGCTTTCAATTCTGGCCACATCCCTGGGGTCAGTGAGAGCCAACCAGCTGTAAAGATAAAAAACACAGAGGTAGGATTGGAGAGGAAAGTGCTGTGACTTTGCGTAGCATCTGTGCACTGGACCCTCAGCCGAGCATCATTTAGGAATGGACCGGTTTCTTCATGATCATGCCCTTCCCACACCTAGTGGGTGCTGAGCACACTGATGATGTTCTCTGGATGTGGACAGCCACACCAGCTGGGAATGGTCAAGGAGATATTTACTAGACGGTGAGCTAGTCTTTGAGGACAGGCACCGTCTGTCTTTCATTTTTATCAGGGGTCTAGTTTGCAAAGAGCATTTGTTTGTACGTGCCATCTCAGTGAAGACTTGGGCTCTATGAATGCCATTAAATGAAAGTCTATATGGTTTTGGCCATTCTATTAAGTTTTTCAAGAGTCTGCAACCCCCACCTTCGAGAGGTCTTCACCACCTCTTTCCACCAACACCACATTGGCAAAGGGGAGGCATGGAAGCTGGGGCTGGAGGCTGCACTCACCAGTTGTCATACTTCTTCAGCCTCTTGATGGTCCCCTGTTCCTCCATTTGGTGCAGCAGCTGCCGGTTCTCCTCCTCGGAGCCATCGCAGATGTGGATGTGATCAGGCTGGCACAACCTGGCGTTTTGCTCCACAAACTCTCTCACTGCCTGGGGCAGGCTGTCGAGGGTGCCCTGGATGACTTTGGCAGAGAAGTTGAGGCCGTTTTGCAGCTGAGGAGGCATTTTTGTAGGGTTGTGTTGAGGAGCACGATGCCAACGTTCCCTGAAATAGAAAGCACAGATTTCCTGAACAAAAACAACAACAGATGCCCTCCAACAAACGCAACGTGCTTTGTTTGGGTGTCCCACCCCCAGACAGTTGTGGCTCTAAGGAAAAAAGAAAGTGAGTTTGTGTCATCTCTGTCATTTTTAGAAAGTCAAGTTCGAAAGCTCTACCTACTTTTCTTCTCTCTGGCTGATCTCGGTCTGAGATCCAAAGCTCCCTTTCAGGATCTTCCCGCTGGCAAGAGTCCGTTCCCAGTGGGAAGGCTGTGTTTGGTGTTTGGTGGCAGAGCCTGCTGGCTTTAAATCCCATAGAGAAGACAGGTCCTGCCCCCTGGTCCCACCCAGGAGGCTCGCCTCTGACGTCAGGGGCAGGTCTTTGGATCACAGCCACAGTCAGTTGTACCTTGGGCCAACTCACCACAATAAGCGCCAGGGAGATAATCATTGAACAGCTAGTTGAGGGTGAATGCTGGAAGGCCTCCAACCCCAAGACCAGCCATCGCAAGTCCTCACACAACTTTTGATTGACTAAACTTTGACCCAGTTCACTGTGCTAATGCAAAACACATGGCCATTCCATTGACAGGCGGGAGGGATCGCACACAGGCTGATGGGAACACCTCCTGGACATCAAGTGTTGTTGGCAGCACATTGTATGTACTGATGGCTGCTGGTTGGCAGGGCACTATGGTGGTAAAGTGTCACCTCAAAGTGTCAAAGGCCCATGGGAAGAAGGTGCCCAAATGCTGGCAAATAGGTGATTTATTGGCAAAGGTCTGACCTAACTGGGAGCTAATAACCTTATTGAGGGTCCACTGTGTGTCCCCACTCCAGCCCCAATTGTGAGGGCAGGAATTTTTGCCTATCTTGCTTACTTTTGTAGGTACAGGTCCTGGCACATAGCAGGTACTGAATGAGTAAATGGCCAGCATTGTTCTCAGCGCTTTGCATCAACTAACTCATTATCACCTTCTGAGGTGGAGCCAGTGTACAGCCTTATGTACAGACAAGGAAACTGAGGCACAGGAAGGCTGAGTGGCTGCTCCCAACTCCCCGGCTGGTGGGCAGCAGAGAGAGGATTAGACCACGAGCGAGCTGGGCTCTAGAGCACCACACCGGACTGTCCTTTGTGAGGTGCCATTGCTTTTTCTGGAAGCTTCCATGTATTCCCCAAGTTCTGGGCTGGGTGCAGTTACTCCTAAAGTCGACCGTCACTTTTTGTTGCCCTTGCAAGTCTGAGCATCTGGGGAAGAGAGGGGGCTTGGCGGTTTTGCTAGGTTACACTTGAGCAACGAGACCTTTATAACAGCTCTTAAAAAAGAATTTGCTTTGCAAGCCGCCAGGGCTTCAGTTCAAGTTAATGAACCATGGAGCTGTTGCTGGTGTGTTGAGAGCACTGGGTAAGAAGTCAGGAGAAGGGGGCCAGGCCCCAACTTCAACAGCCAGCCAGATGGCTCAGGAGGAGCCCCCTTCCCTCCAGTGAAGTCAGGCAGGGACTTGCCCGGCTCCCCCGTGGGGTGTGAGCTGATATAATTCTGTGGCTGTGCCTGTCAGCCGCTGTGGCAGATAGAAGGCATTAGGAATGCCAGTCTCAGACCACGAGTATTCACAGGACTGTCCTGTAGAGTTTTCCAATTGCAACATTAGCTTAGGTGTACACATCACCAACTTGCACCAAAGCTATCAACCCGCTGCTATGTTTCATTTGTTCAGGTTTTTATTCAGCCAATTGAATCTTTCAGTATAAATACAATATGTTTTGTTTAGAATTGTTCCCCATTTAGCTCCCTAGAATTCATTATTAGTGGCATTGTCAACCACATACCAGCAAATGTCCTGTCTAAATTCAACCATGATGTAATGCTTAGTTACTGAGGGACTTTCTTAGCACCTGATGCCAGTAAAATTAGCCACTCCAATGCATGACCATAAGGATGCAGCACACACAGTTATGCCAGCGTGGCTCATCTCACCAAATGGGTAGCGATGCCCGTTTTGCTGATAAAACTGCAATAGGTTTGATTCCCTCGGAGAACACATAGATAGAAAACAAAAAATGAGAAACCGGAACTTTTTTTTGCAGTTCTAAATGCTACCCATAAATTCAAGGTGTTTCTGTTCTGAGTCTTCCAAGGAGGAAACAGCTAGTTCAATTAAAAGGTAGGAGCAGCGAGGCGTCACTACCCTTCATCTAATCTTCTAATTACTGTGCAGAGTGGAGCAGTCAGGAAGGCAGCCTGAAACCATGGGTGGGGCCTGCCGGGACTCAAAAGTGAGGCGAAGGGGTGGGGAACAGCTGTCTTCCAGGTGAGCAGCGGAAGACAAAGCCATGAACCTGGAAGGGGTCTCACAGGGGATGCTGAGGATAGTTTGATGGTGACATACATGGGCATTTCTTGGTTACCTGAAGGCCAATTAAAAAAGCGCAAATTCACAGATGGTGACCAGAAGGTCCAAAGGCCATCAATACCAGTGCTTGGACTTCCTGTGGAGTCAAGATCGGTGGTTTCCACACTGTGGTCTGGGGCCTGGGGGACCCCGCTGAGCCTCCTCACAGAGGAGTGGGGAAGGCCGAGTGAGACATACTCCGCGCCCTCCTCACCCACTGCACCTCCGACTTCACCTGTGGCATACATTGGATCTTTGGACAAGGGATTTCACAGCTTGAAAATGCTGGAAATCCACCAATCACAGCCAACTCTTTCATTGGAGAGGTGAGTCGGCGAAGACCCAGAGAGAGCCAATAGGCCATTTCCCCAAGCTGAGGCTCTTACCTATAAGATCATGACCCTCACCCCCACCCCACTAAGGATAGGGGTGATGGGATAGGCTCATCCCACCCAGGGGGCGACCACAGAAATGCCCCTCCGTTCTGGAACCTGAATTCATAGAAAAGCATAAACCCTTCCCAGTAAAAAAAAAAAAAAAAGGGACAGTGGTTTTCCAGATGATGATAAGAAACTAACAATGTAAACACCACATCTTGTCCAGGAGCCAAAGGCATGTGCGCAAATCAAACCAACTGTGAGTCTCCACTGCCAGGGAGGTGGCCCATGGGCACCCAACTGGCCCAGCCGTGGAAGTTTCCAACGCTCCTGAGATGTGCAAAGACCAGCCATGGAGTCATCTGTCCTGGTCGTCCTGGTCATCCACCCCCGTTGTGTTTGTTAGGGACAAATATTTAGATGTTCTACATATATGGGGTAATCTTAATACCTTTACAGTCTGGAGGGCATTTGTGCAGAATCGAATGAGTCGATTTCCTGTTGTGGAGCCACAGAATTATATAGTTGAAAGGGTCCTTAAAAGATTATATTAATCTAGCTTAATGGGTTTGTGTGTGTGTGTGTGTGTGGGGTCTCCTTTGGGGGTGATAAAATGTTTTGGAGCTAGATAGAGGTTGTGGTTGCCTAACACCAAGGGAATGTGCTAAATCCCACTGAATTATACACTGTAAAATGGTTAATTTTATGTTATGTGAGTTTTACCTCATTTGAAAAGGAAAAGAGGTTACGTTGTCCAGTGTGTTATTTTGAAGGTGAGGGAACAATGACCCCGTGTGGGGGCAGGAGTGTCGTGGGAAGGGGACTTTTCTACAGCCCACTCTAGGGTGCAGGCAGGTCTCCAACGCTCTCCACCCCCCACGCCCCACCCTCCTACTTCCCCCAGCCACCGTTCCTCGACTTAATCCTGGTTTCAACTTCTCTCAGTAGCCTCTTAATATCTTAAGACGTTACTCTCGGGCTGCGTGTACTCTCACCCAGCAGAGAAGACAAGTTCTGTCATTAGGAAATCTTCCCCCAGGAGGGGCATGATTTTGTTTGTTTGCACATTCTTTCCACAATGAAGAAATAGAAATGAACCTAGAAGTAAAACCACTTTGCTTTGTGTGTGTTACTAAAGCATGATTTTTGCTGCAGAGATGTACACAGAAGCTGTGTTAAATGAATGCTGACAGCCAGGTGTCAGAGCCTTTTCAGAGGGCTGGTTATCTCCTGTTACAATCATTAGTGACCCATGGAAATAGCAAATCCACATGGTCTTGTTTATTTTCTTCGAAGATTTCTCCATCAGGCTGATGGAGAGGCATGAAGGAACTGTGGCCATGCACAGAGGACACACGTGTTGGAGTTGAACGTTGCGCGTATCCGTCTGTGCCCTTCAGAGAGCAGTGTCATCGCTGTGGAATGCTGACCATTAGGTTACATGGAGGCTGTGATACAGGGCGGTGGTGGGGGACTCGTTTGAGTTGGGTGGCCTGTTGTTTGCAGCCCAAAGTGTCCACAAGGCTTTGAGAAAGCTTGTCACCTGTGGTCTCAGACATTTTCTATGACCAGCATAAGAATGGGCGGAGGAAC
Organism: Hipposideros armiger; assembly: GCF_001890085.2. Classification (NCBI taxonomy): domain Eukaryota; kingdom Metazoa; phylum Chordata; class Mammalia; order Chiroptera; family Hipposideridae; genus Hipposideros; species Hipposideros armiger. The sequence continues at coordinate 4,525,145 of NW_017731382.1, forward strand.
AGGTGGCCCCCTGCTGGCGCTGCCCAGCGCTGAGTGTCCTCGGATGGGTCACTTCTCTATGCTCTCAGTTTTCTCATCTCTAAACTGAGATGGCCCTTCCGACATGAAGTTCCTCGTATTTCAGGTGCTCCGGAGTGAGCAAGTCCTTTTTCTGAGGGAGTTTGTGGCAAACAGAGCAAGCATGGATTTGCCACCGAATACTGTTCCAAACACACAGAGAGACAGGACAGTAGCCCCAGGCACACACAGGGCAAAAAGGACTAACTGCATAGTTACCAAAAAAACAACCAGCACGCTTATTTTTCCAGTGAGAAAATGGGCCCACTTTGCGGCACCGTTCATTCTATTGGAAACAAGAGTAATTGCCCAGGAACAGAACCCTACCCTCCCTTGCATGCGGCAAGTGTGCCGATTCCCCACTCCCTCTAAAGTTGCAACTCGGAACAAACATGTCTTTGCTGATCTGTGCTGAGGATAACTCCCAACGCTCAGTAAATCTCACTCACACTCTCTGCTCCTTTCCCAAGAGGGTGGGGGATGAATTCACACCACCTAGATGCAGGGACACATCCCCCCGGGGTGGGGGTCCAGCCAGCACGTCTCTGTCAGGGGCTGGGGCGCCTCACTTAGCTGCCGAGCCCTGAAATATTTCCAAGTTGGAATATGGTGGAAACTGATTCCCTCAGGACTGATGTCCTTATACACTGGTACAGAAACAAAGCCTATCTTCACGGACCCAGAAAAATCCTGCCTGTCTGAGCAAGGACCACAGGGTCTGATGAAAACAAATGTCAGTCTATTAGTGCCTTCCCGGAACCAGCCTGCACTGCTTTGAAAAAGGAATAAAGACCGGCAATAACAGGGGAAAGAAACTTTCACTCTGGGGTTTTGGGTGTTTAAAGAAAAAGTGACATTGAGGAGGGGCTGAGCATTCTGCTGGGGTGCTGACAGGTGCAGGGAGGGAGAATTCGTCATGTCAGTAAGTTGGCATGTCAGACAGGAACATGGGAAGCACGGGTTGGGGGGACCTCTGCACCCTCGTAGGGGGGAGACTCTGTAATTCTCTCATCTTCAATCAGGCTGACGTCCGTTCTGCAGTTCTGCAGAAAGCCAGCCGACCTAACGCGAGCTATCTTTCCCTGGCTTGGCACAAGGAAGCCATGATGCAAGAGGCCCCTTTCTGACCCCTCTGCCTCGTCCAGAGGGTCTAAACCACCAGGGTCTAGGGCATGGGAGTCAGTCTCGGGGGCTGGCCTCCGCTCATAAGCCCTGTGGGCTCTCTCTCCAAGCAGGCGGGCCGACTGCTTCAGGGTGGAAAAGTGGGGGAGTTCTGGCCTGTCAGACACCACCTTCTATCAGAGGTGGGCCAAGCTCACTCAGCAGTTGATCCTATTTGGCCTATTACCTGTTCAGGCCACCAGAAACAGGGACTAGCTTAGTGTTTTGACCTGCAGGCAGGGCCCATGGCGTCCTTGGGGAGGCAGGGTAGTGTGGTGGCCAACGGCAGGGACGCCGGAAGCGGACACTTCCATCCATCCCTTGACCATGTGGCCTCAGTCAAGTCATAGCCTCTCTCCGCTCCCTTGGTTTCCTGCCTGTTAACTGGGGATAATTATAGCACTTGCTTCGTAGGGTAGTTGTGAAGACCAGATTTGGTAACCTAAGTAAACATACTAGCACTAGCGCCTGGCACAATGGAGCAAATGCCCATAGATGCTGCAAAGATAAAAAGCACAATTCCTATGGGTGCAAATTCTTTAATTCATGGAATACTTGGCTCCTATGGGGTGCTAGGCATGGCAGGGTGGGGACAAGAAAGCAAAGGCCAAGTCCCCGATTTCTAGGAGTCTGTGTTCTGCTCCTCTCAGCATCCTGCGCACCTCAAACCATGCCTGGCACATAATAGGTGCTCAGCAAATGTCTCTGCTCAACCAACCCAGCTGGGAAGATAAGTTCTACACACGTAGGAGCAGAACCCGCAAGGCCACGAGTGACTAAGCACCAAGCACGTCGTGCAGGTAGGAAATCCGCCCAAGCGATGCACCCCCCCACCCCCCACCCCCATAAATTCCTGACCCTAGAGACTTGGCGGTATCACGGTGGGCTCTTAGTTTACTGTTTCCGCATGCTTTCCTGTCTTCTCTCTAACTTCCTTTGACTCGGATTTATGTTATTAAGCATATGGAACAGCTCGTTTCTCACTCCTGACACTGCCCTTCTCTCACTTCATCAGCCCGCAGGGCACGGACTGCCCAGGCCAGTCTGAAGACAGCTGGACAGGTGTTTTTCTGAGCTGCGTTGTTTACTTGTCTGGAAGTCCCACATGCATTCTCGTAATTGGGAGCGCCAGGAGCATCCAACATCCGATAAAACAGGGGAAAGCACGAAACGGCCCGAACCGTCTGAAAAGCCCTGAGTTCCAGCCCAGCGGGGTCCCCTGAGCAAACGTGGAGCTCATTGCGAATATTGGTAAACAGCTCTGGTGGGAGACGTGCCGGGACGGCTGTGATGAATGGCCGGATTCCGTTTCCACCTGGCCCCACGCAGCCCAATCTCAAGCTGCTGAAAATACCCCTTTTCACTCGCCCTTTGCTAAGTGCTGAGGCATGAACAAAAGCCCATCCCCATACCTAATTTTTATTAATAATATCTTCCCTCTATCAATCATCGTTAGCTAGCGGGCACACGTGAAGAAATTAATGGAAACATGGCAGCTCATGGCACGTCCCCTCCCCAGTGAGTTGTACCACACTGGTTGCACCACAGATCTGCCCAGTCCCCAGCGAGTGACTCCAGCTGGAGGGACTCAGCTTTCTGTGATAAGGTCTGAATGCGTAAAGCCTGTATGAGCCGTCTTCAGGCTTTGGTTTTTTTGTTTTTGTTTTTTTCTTTTAGGTGAAAATCCCAGGTGTCCTTTATGTTAAAAATGGGCCTTCACCTTTGCAGAAAGACAGAGAGAAATTCAGTAATTGCGTTCAACTTGCTCCTCCAGAGGGCTGTTTCCTGTGCTACCAAAGGTTTCTTAATTGTTTCCCGACACCTCGCCTGGTTCCCCAGAAGCGTTGGGTGGCTGCAGCCAGGTGGTGACGTGGACTCCTGGCCTGGTCCGTGGGCCAGGGTGAGCTGCCGTGTCTCAAGAATCCGCGTGGCACCGAGGTGTGCCTTTGGCTCGGTGGGCTATGCATGCGAGTCAGGCCACTGTGTTTTTGCCCAAGGGCGCAGGCAAAGGCAGAGAATGATGAGTGGAGAAAAAGGGTGAGTTCTAAACACCAGAGCAGGCTTTTCTCCCGGCTGTTCCTGAGTACCCTTCCCACAGAGCTGCTACACGAACCCAACCTGAACACTGCAAATCAAAAGCCTGACACTCATCCCCACTGGGCCAGTGGCATCTTGGGAACAAGATGGCTGGCCACAGACCGGTCCTTTGGGGACTCATATTTATTTCTACTCAGCAAACTACAATTTTCAGGATAAACATTGAAAGAGAGCTGCACAAGCATTCTGGATGCTGAGCACTTCTTTGAAAAATTCGTGACGGGCCACAGACCAGAGTGGCTGGATTTTCAGTGAGCTGCCCTCTAGTGGTAAATGAAAATTTCAGGGGCGTGGGGTCAAAGCATGTTCTTAACACACATGCATTTCAGATGCTTCTGTATAAGGTCTGAATGCGTGAAGCCTATATGAGCCGTCTTCAGGCTTTGGTTTTTTTGTTTTTGTTTTTTTCTTTTAGGTGAAAATCCCAGGTGTCCTTTATGTTAAAATGGGTCTTCACCTTTGCAGAAAGAGAGAGAGAAATTCAGTAATTGCGTTCAGTAGACGACCCCATATGAAGGAGCTCATGAATTATTAACGATAAATTCTTTGGGAAACAAAAGAAACTTCTTGGACTTTCTTTGTTGTACTTTTAACAATCAAATGTGATGCTCATCAGACATCTTCCTGCGAGCTGTCACATTATTTAAATGAGCGCATAGCTGACATTTCCAAAGGAGCCTGCTCGGTAAGCTCTGCAAAGGGAATATTGTGTGCTGCTTTCATGGGCGCCATTTGGGCTTTTCAAAATAAAGGTTTTGAGCACTTGAATTTCGGAGCGACTTGCCACAGTTCAACACAGAGATTTAAAACACTCTCAACTGCTTTGGAGAAGAATGGTGAAAAAGTTTTGTGCTTCACTACAAACAGATGAACACTCCACAAGTGACATTTGAAAGGCACTGATGGTGGATAATAACTGCTCAAAATATACTTAGAAGCGCTTAGCTCTTCATTGTTCTTTATGTATCTAATTATTCCACGTATTGTCATGTCAAAAAGAAGTTCCATGTGACATACATTGTTCCTTTAAAAAAAAAAAGTCCAAGTCAGAGATGAAATCAAACTTTCCAAGGGAAATCAAGGCCGGAAAGGAGAGTCTCGTGCAGCGTAGGGACTTTGTTATCTCTGGGCGCAGATACTTGCCTTTCAATACAAAGGCATTTATTTGTTGCAGGCTTGCCCACTGCTGCTCCATTCCACTTTCTGCAGTGCCTGGGACACTTATGAACGCGTGTCTAAGTGCAATCCACAGGCCAGACACTGTGCTAATGCTCTGAGGGGTGAGAAGGCACACAGAGCAACCAGAAGAATCCTGAAAATTCAGCCCATTGTTTTTATAAAGTTTTCCATCTGCTAACTCCATTCTCCATATCAGGTTGTGGTCAGTCCTTGGGAGCTCCAAGGGTCTCCTCAGAACACCAAAATCAGCTCCCTTCATCCTTGAGCCACCTTCGTTCCTGCCTCAGGGCCTTTGCCCTCGCTCTGCTGTCTGCCTGACGCACTCCTGGTTTGTGCATGACAGGGCCTTCTTGTCACCCAGGGCTCAGCGTTTCCTGGCACCCACCAGTACGTGATCCCCTCTTGTGTTTCTTTCCTGGCATTTATTACGATTTGACATTAGCATCTTCATTTGTCTGAGTTTTCAATCCTGGAATCCATGACTCAAAAGTGAGCTCTGTGCTAGACAAGCACTTTGTCAGTCTTGGTCATGACTCTGCCCCAGCCCTGGCCACAGTAAGTGCTCAATCATAGTGGCTTCAGTTTATCACCAACCCCTTTGCTTGGATTATCTAGTCTGGAGCACTGTGAGGTTATAATTTGGTTTCAGAAGGCCGTGGGGTCCCAGCCCAGCTCTGGTTCCCTGCAGATCAGCACACTGGGCTTTCTTATTCTAGATATCAGTCTCATGCGTGGGTAAGAGGAGCCCACCTGTGGGAACCATCTAATCCCAGTTGCTCACAACGTTGGGTTTCAGGATGGAAGCTCAGTGTCATAACACTGGGCTATGGAAAACTCAGCCAGGAGTAAACGGCCCCCTCGACGCATCTGGGGGGCAGCCCTGGGGGCCTTGCCCCAGGCTCTCACGGCTGCCACTGTTACAGCTTGTTTGGACTTCTAATAAATCATCAGGAAGGTCCCAGGTTTTACTTGTACAGGGTATACTTTACCTCTCTCCTTTTCTGGGACCCCAGAGTCTATTTGTACAATAATTCTTTTAGAAACAAAGATCTTGCCAGGAATAAATAACAACAGCACTAAATTCAACTCATTGTAAGTTAGCCAAGTGACCCGTACCGGGGACAAACGTGGGCACTCAGCTACCTTTGCACACAGCTTCTCTGAGCGCTTGGCAGAACCAGACTTTCTTGAACACATTCCCCACCAAGGGCAGAAAGTGTTTACCCCCACTTGCCACGGGGCTGCCATTGGAAATGTGGGGAGTTTAGGGGGGATTCTCATAACAATAAGGAAGTATGACTGGCATTTAGTGGGTGGGAGCCAGGGGCGCGCCACGTCCTGCAAAGTGCTGGATGGAGCTACACGCCTGTCCAGCCCCAACGCCTTCCCGTTTGGGAGGCGGGCGCTGAGGGTGCACCCCTCCGCATGTGTAGGCATCCTGCATCTGCATGGCTCATAGAGGAATACGATGTCTTCCTTCTGTCAGCCATGCAAATGTGTTCCAAGTCCCAACTCTTTGAAATCTCAGTACTGGGCCATGAGTCATCTTCGATATAAAAGTGTGAAGCAAAGGTACACTTTATATTAGTGATTCATTTATGTTTTTGAAATTAAACAATAATTTCCCTCCTGCTCTGCTCATTTATATAACCATGCAGTGAAAACTCTTATGAGTCAGGAAGGAGAGAGTTGGTGGTGCTGGGAGGTGCAGGGGGTGCAGGGGGTGCAGGGGGTGGTCATTAAGTTCATCTTTTACCGTGGGACGGTCACCATTCACCAAATGTCAGCCGAGCAACCCAAACACACACCGCTTTTCTGGGACCTTCCTCTGGTCATTATTGATTAATTTATTCATTTACTCATCAAACCTTTCAGGGTAATTTACCATCTGAAAAGAGAGACGGTGGCAGAAATATAGGTTTGTTGCAGAAAGTCTGCAAGATAAGCCCGAATGAGCCACTTTAGAAAATATTTAAAAGTTTTTCAATGGTGAAAATATAAAAATTAAGGGAATAAAAGAGCAAAGTTTGTGGTGGTAAATTATAATATGTTAATATATAGAAATGAAATTACCTATTCATCACTTTCAGTAAAATGGTTATTATAATAGTGTGGTATTATAAAATTGATAGGGTTATTATAAAAGAATAGGGAATCTATCTTACCTTTCATTGCATGAAGATATAACAAAATTACACTCTGAAAACAAATTGTGCCTTCTATTATCCTCTTGAAACATTAGCGAGGGCTGGGTGGTCCACCAGAAAATTCCTTTATTTTGTTGTGTGTTTCCTTCAGTGAGGATCCGCCCAGAAACTGCATGTCCGGAGGCTTTCACTGAGGTCCTGTTGCAGGACAGACAGAAAGACAAATGTTGGGGTCTGAGCTGGTTCTTACATGATGAAGGGCAGAGACCCGCTCTCTGACTATGGTGGCTGAGAAGCTGGCATCGGTTTCGAAGTCGACATTCCTTTCTTCATTTGATCATGACATTTGAGAACCTTCTAGAAGGAGACTGAACCCCTCCTCAACCTGCAGAGGCCATGTTGGCCGAGCACAGCGGCATACTGGGCGTGGGCTATGGTGCATGTTTGAGAGAGCAGCCCCATCTCTCTACACCCCACTCTTCCCAGGACACTAGGGCTGAGCTGCTCTGTGAATCCACCTGGTGAGGTGCGTCCGGTGTTTGAATGGGGCAGGGTTCTTTGTGCGTTTGTTCCCAAGACACATTGAGGCACGCTCTTTAAGATATTATTTTGACTGAGAGCCTGATAAAGCCATTGTCAACGGTGAGAAGAAAAAGGCCACCGAATGCCAAAGAAGACAGAATGTTCAAAGTGGCCCCGTCCATTTCCTTGTTGTTGACAGGACAAATGACATTGGTGTCATCCAAGCCGTCTAGGTGACCCTGGAAAACCCTCCCCTGCGGCTGGACCACCCTCCTGTCCTCCCTGGGAGAGGCACGTTTAGCCATTTATGCAGCGACTTCAGCAGGATGTGCCCAGCGAGGGAGACATGGGGAGGTCAGGAGCACCGGGTCCTGGCTGTGTGTGCTCCAGCAGGCCCCTCCTGACAGGGAGGGGTAAGAACAGTACCTACTACACAGTGCCACGTGAGAATCAAATGACAGCCCACAGACGGACACTCAGAGCCCCTCAACTGTGTTGCTGTCTTTCTCTTTACCCCCTAATTTCTTTCTTAACAGGAAAATCAAAGCCACCCAGCAGAACTCCAGTGCCACCCTGGCCCTGCAGTTCACTGACAGCTGCAAACTTTGGCAAGTCCTGACTGTCCGCCTCAGGGAGGGCAACCCACAGGACCCTCCAGCGCCACTCACCACCCCACCCCCAGGAGTGCCAATCTCAGACCGTCTGATCGTGTTTCCAGATGAAAGCACACTTATAATTTGTCTGGCTTCTTAATTTCTCCTAAGACAAAGTGACAGCCTCCTCTGTTCTCCCCTCTGTGTTGGCTTTTCATTATTTCTTCCTTTATTTTTCCATCTCGCCCACTCGTCCCCGCTGCTCAGCCCCCTGCTGTAGTCAATTGTCACTTCACTATTAGCCCACTGTCTGCCTGGCAACCCACTATTATGTACTTATTTTATTACTTGGTTTCCTACCCTGATCTTGTGATTCATTTCTAACCTTTACTGACTGTAACATAACTCCTTCGCTGTTCTTTCCTCCTCACCAGCCTCCTCAACCTTTAACTTTCAGATGTCAGTTTCAGTTAGAGCCGGGTGTCGTCATCACCCTGGAAAACAGTCTTATCTGCAGCTCCAGGCTGACAAGTCTTGTTTTTCCACTCAGAGCAATCAGCTAAATCAAATGAAGGGCTGCACTTTGTTTTCAAGTCTCTTTGAATAAGAGCAGGAGAGATAAACAGGAATCAAGGAGGGAAATAAAGTGATAAATTGGTCCCCCAGGCAGGGATTGGACCCAAGACAAAAGTCAAAACACTCCTCTTTTAACCTGTACTTGACAATTATGTAACCAGAGGTTACGTAAAAGTAGGTCAACGGTCACAATTCTGATGACCCAGGCATGGGGTGTCTAAGTATTTTTAGACTCATATGGGACAGTTTAAGAAGAATTAGGAGCTGCTTGTTTTAAGGATGCCACACTCCAAGGAAACCCAATGTATGAAACATCCGAAGTCATATAACACAAAAGTTCTCTTCATTTAAGTACTGGCAAGGAAATGTAAGGGTGGAATTTTCTGGGGTGATACTTGGGAAGAAAGCAGACAGGAAGAGAATCTTAGAAATTCTAGGGTCTTTAGAGCTGGAAAGGAACATATGAATCATTTTATCAAACTCCCTAGTATTTAGATGAGGAAACTGAAGCCCTGGAAGGTTGAGAGACTTGCCCAAGGAGTAGCGCCAGGTCTCTTGACTCCAAAACCCAAACTCTTTTGAGCAACTCAGTATCTGGAAGCAGAATTTTTATTAAAAGAAGTAATGATTTTTAAAAAGTCCCAAGTTTTTCTGATCATAACCTCCTATACACTCACTCTCTTCTCTCTCCCCCTCCATACCAGCTTTGTTGAGATACAATTCACTCAGCCTGAAGTTCATCTTTTCAAACAGTTCAGTGGCCTGTAATATAGTCACAGATTTGTGAACCAACACCCAATCACTTTTAGAACCTTCCATCAGGCCCAAAAGAAACCACTTACCCATTAGCAGTCACTGCCCATTCCCACCTCCCTCTTGGCAACCACCAGTCTCCTTTCCATTTCCTAATCTTGCCCGTCTGGCCCTCAGACACGGTGTAACCAGAGACCAACCATCCCTGGGCAGACCCCGATCCTCCTTGACAGGCACTGCGTCTCCTGCCTTAAACTTGACATTATCTCTAAATGGCAACGTGCTTTGAGAAATGTCCATCGCGACATTTCCGCTTTCCTGCACAGCTCCCTTTCTGTACACTTTCTTGAAGATCTTTTCAGCACTCTGTTATGCCAACCCATCCATCTTCATTTTGCAGACCTAAGAGACCCCGTTGACAGGTTTTTGTATGGAACATTTCTGCTTTCAGTCTTTAGACAACCCCCCTCACCGCCCCCACGCCTCCCAAATTCAATCTTCATAACTGTGATAGGTAGGAAAATGGAAAATTATTGAAAAATAATGAAACAACATTGAGGAAATTAACATAGCGTGTTAGAGCCAGAGCCTGAACCTGGCCACGGTCTGTTGGTATCTAGTCCTGCGATCTTTCTAGTAGACCACAAGGCAATGATTTGACTTCCTAGAAAAATACAGGCAGCCAGTGCATGTGAACATGAATTAAGATTTCCTGTTACGGTGATTGATCTTCCAATTAGAAAAAGAAAACAACAGGTAAAACAGGGCAATGACAATTGGGTGCCCCAAATTATATTACATGACACAGCTATAAAAAGCGTCATGCTGTGGACATTACATACCTGAGAAATGTAGAATGATTGCCGTAGTAAGTAGGACCAAAGGAAAGGGGGCTGAGAAAACCTCATCCATTCTATACATCTAATAGGAAACCTGACAAAGGCCAGATTCAAGTTTACCTTTTAAGATCTTTGAAGGACGCCTTTGCTGAGTACATTGACAGTGTCAACAAGACTTCTGGTGACTGTTGAAACTACGGAAGAATGCAAGCTATTTTCAAACACGTTAAGCAGAGCAGGGCTTATACACCCTCTTATTTCTCGGTGGGGCTCGGAGATGGACGTAAAATGAGTAACCAATAGAGAGCTCACGAAATGAAGTTCCGACTCCTTCTTATCTGTTTACTTAATATTTCCCTAAAGAAGTTTATTAAGTTATAGTTTCCTAGCCTGGTTCTTGCTCACTTTGAGAGTAATAACATATCTTTTTTTAATTGGAAAATAATTTGAACTTTTACTCACGCAGCCAGGCCTTCCCAGACACTAGTCCAAATTACAACGGGACAGACGATGCTGGTCATGATATAGAGATCTACAAACTGCTGAGTTCCACTGGCAAGGAACATTTCAAATTGGACAGTAATGCAGACAAATATAAGCACTGGGATAATGGAACAGAAAACGGAAGCTCAGGCGCATTAAGTGAAGCTCTGTCCTTAAAAACCACTTTGTGGTAAATATCGAGGCCGGGTGAGGTGCGTCTGTAATTTGGAATAAGGTTGACATGGGAAAGGAGAGACACGAGGGAAGGACCCACAGAATCTCAGTTCATCTGCTAGCAAGCACCACGTAGGGACTATATCACTCTCCCCATTCGGCACAGGGCTCTGCGATCCAGTGTGGTTCACTCATGTCCTCACGGTTATCATGCTAACAAATATCAGGGGCGTCTGCACAAGGAAAAAGATGAGCCCTTGAGAGAAGTAATTCCATGCAGAGAAGGTTTACCACTGCAGGGCCAAGAAGTGTCCTGCTCCAGGCCACTCGGAGGCTCAGGAAGCTGTGATCTAGTCGGTGGCAGTGTGACCCGTGTGTGAACAAGGAGAATGCTGACAGGAGGAAGTGAAAGTATGTCTATGGGGTTGTCTCTGAGGGCAGAGGTCACGCTTTGTTCCCCAACAGATTATCCCCCAGACACTGGGTTCATAATAGCCACTTGGTATTTGTCATCGAATGGACAAAAGAGAACACAGGATAAGTCTACAAAAGGGAGACCCAAAGCAAAATGTTGGGCCAGTGGGGGTTTGTAAAGGTGTGGGCATGCTATGGAGGCCCGCAGGCTTCTCCATGGTCTGCTACACCAGTGCCTCTCAAGTGGGGGGGGGGGTCCAGCCCCTGCCCTGGGAATTTGGGGCAATGTCCAGAGATCCATTTGGTTGTTGTAACTGGCTGGCATCTAATGAGTGGGGGCCAGAGATACCGTGAAGTCCCCTCCAGTGAACAGGACCACCCCACAAGACAATCACTCCGCCCTACACAGCAATCGTACCAGGGCTGAGAAATTCTGTGCGAGACAGTCCACCCCTCCCATCAATTTTCTGCTCGCTAAGCGACCTTCACCTCCTGGCTGTTTGGCTTTTGTTGCTGGTGGTGCCACAATAGGTGCTACTATTTCTACCACCACAACCACTAGTATTCCCAGTAACAATGGCAGCTTCCGTTCATTTGAGCCCTCGCTATGTCCAGGCACCATGATGGCTGGGCTATGTGCTCTCCAATATGGTATCTCACTCAATCTGATGACAAGTCTATGAGTTAGATAATGTTCTGATCCCAATTTGTAGATGGGGAAGTGGAATCTCTGCAAAATGAAGCAACTTATTTCAGACGACCGCAGCCGGGGGGTTTCGGAGTCCATGCACTGCCTCCATTGCATTTGGCTGTGTCATTAGAATCCTTCAGTGCTTCTTCTTGGACTCCAGCAGTTTACATGTGTGTTCTTTAATCTTCACAGCTACCCTGAGGGTGGAGGCAGGATGGCTATCTTACAAATGAGGAAACTGAGGCTTTGAAAGTTGGGGGCTTATCTGAGGATATTAATGGAGCTGGGGTTTGGTATGAGGTCTGTCTTTCCACCCTATCACAGTTGTTGCTCATCAGAATAGCTGCCAGGAATGGGGCACCCTGGACAACAACGTCGGGGTCTGTTTCCCTAGAAAGGTAGTGTTTGGGTTGTAAATTAAGAAATTGGCACCCTGGCTGATACAACAGTGCCTTCTGAGCCTGGTCAGTTCCACTGTGAAGCTCTAAAGAATCAAACTTCTGAGCCTTCAAGGCTGTAAATCAGGCCTGGAGCCCATGCAACAGCTCCAAGGAGACCCCCAGGCCTTCCAGAACATCAGTCACCCTGTGACATCAACCCCTGACAAAATGCAGCAATTAACAAAATGTCACACCAACAACTGCAGAAAAAAAACGGATGCCACCTTATATGTATTAGTGTATATAAATCTGACATTTTTGCAGAAAGCAGCTGTATAGAAAAATTTCCACACGCAGATGAAAGCACTGATGAAAAATGCCCCGGTGATATCTTTAGGCATTATTATCTAGAATAGGTGTCGATCGCTATTACATCCTTAACGCTTGTACTGACAATTCAGACTTAGGAGTGGTCCATCAAATGGAGATGAGGATTCCGATATTGCTGAGAACACAGACGTCCTTGAAGCTGTTCCTTTCATCACTTCTGGTAGCTCAACTTCCACGGCCAGCCCTGTTTGAACTCCATTCTCACGCAGCCAAACTTGGCCCAACACTATCCCCACATTAGCAAAAGAAGCAGAAAACTAATTGGTTTTTCAGCTGCTGATCCCCTACATTCATCACTAAGATACAACCATCAGCTCCTGCCTGAGTGAGGGTCCATGCGTGCCAAGGCAAAGATACAGCAGTCTTTTGTCTGTTTACTTGACGACAGCTGGTAATTAGAAAATTGCCTCTAAATTCATCTTTAAAAAAACACCAAAAAAAAACAACCGATGTCCACTCTAATTGCTGAAGACTGCTTAGTCTATAACTTCCTGGCAGATTGCTGGAAAGAGGCCAGAGAAAATTCTCGGGAAGAAGGCAGGCACACAGTAGGGAGGATGCAAGGTGTATTGGTTGGTACACATTAACTACAGAGCCCTCCACCTTGATTCTCGGGAATGTGCCATGTCCTAGTGAGTCAGTTTGCAAGAACTAAATGCTTGCACAGGGATAATCACTGACAAGGTTGAGCTTGGTTAGTTAGGTCCGCTGAGTCTGCTGCTGTCAAGGTTAAGAGCACCAGCAGTGCCCTCGCTCCAGAACTCAAGACTAATGAGTCCATCGACATTTGGACCCTTCAAGTTCATTCAGCAGATAGATGCCAGGCCACGTTCAAGGCTCTGAGGGCAGAGGAGAACCAGACAGCCCTGCTGTCCTGGAGTGACAGCCTAAGAGGAAACTGACCACAAACAGGCAAACATGTAAACGAGGATTCAGGGAAAAGAGATAAGAAAACAGGAGGTTGCAATAGAAATCATGTGTCAGGGCGGGGAGTATTCTAGATGGTAGTTAATGGGAGAAAGTACATCTGAGGCAGCAAATCCCCAAAGAGACCCCAGATATGTCTGGCATGTGTGAGGAAGGCTGGCGTGTGGGACAGTACGGGGAGGAGGGAGGTGGTGGCAGGTCACAGAAACCACTGACAGGAGCTGGCTTGGATGGGTACTGCAAACCAGGGCAAAGCGTTCCGCTCTGAACAGAAGAAGCCCACATCTGGGCCTCCTTCTCCATCACACGTTCAGGCTCAACAAGCCGACGACTCATGTTGTTATGCTCAGCCCAGGCTGTTTAAAACAATAACGACAAAACAGGTCCTGAATGAGCATCGCCGTGAACACACAGCAACCGGACGAGGAAAGTGTTTTGGCAGTCCTCGTGGTCGGGTCATTCAAGGGTGAGCGAGGAGAAGGAACTGGGCCACGTGTGCGAACTTCGTCGCCGTGGGAAAGTAATTACGGCTTCCTGAGAGCCCCAGCTACAGACAGTGGCTGGCCTCCCCTCCGGCTGAGGTGTCTTTAAGGGTGGTGAGAAAAAAACCACAATTCTATAGGGGAGAGACGGGCATAAGGTTCTAAGCACAGTTAAAATGACGGCTAGTGTAAATTCTGTATGAAAGTCCCGCAAGAAGCTGAAATAATCCCTCAGTTTCAACACCATAGATCCAATACCGCTACCTTTTCCTCCCAAGCTGGTTAGTTGACAAGCGGACTTAAAAATTTCTCTTAATCAGTCGCCACTGTTTAAAAATCAGGAGTATTTACTTACGCACCCTGATCCTGGCTTCTCTAGAAAAATGAGACAATTAGGCCCACTTGTCAGCAATATTGCAGCCCTTTCGCAGTATTGATTGGCCATTCCTTTCCCTCCCTTCCCTCTCCACACTGGTCCTTCTTCGCCCCATTCCTTCAAAAGCAAACAAAACGCAAAAAAAAAAAAAAGGCAAATTCTTCATTTCCAATGCAAGTGCAGTTTTGTTATCTCCTTTAGTGTGTTGCTGGGGGTCTCCCCTTCCACCTGCAGGTAACTCATCAAGGTGGTTTCCCAAATCAGGATGGTTCTGCTCCCTTGAGAAATATGGAGAACTGCTCTAAACGACATTCTCTGCCCTGGGGTGGCCCCCTTCCGAGGGGTGTCTGTCTGTCCTGCACAGCAGCCTCCTCCCACGTACTCTTCCAGGGCTCCTCGTCTGCTTTTCAAACCCCTCCCTCCCGACCTCCCTCTCTTCCTTCCACAAACCTTTGGTCTCCCCACCACCACCCTAGTGCAGCCCTGAGGACCCAAAGTTGAAGGGAAGGCTGTTTATGCCGCCCCAGCAGCATCTCACAGGCGCCCACAAACGCGGAAGGGAAAGCCATCTCTCCTGAGTCCCCTGCCACCCTCCTGGTGGCCCTTGTTCCAGATGAAAACAGTCCCTTTTCCTTTCCATGATAATGATGTTTTTTTTTAGAAATTTTATTGGGGAACAGTGTGTTTTTCCAGGACCCATCAGCTCCAAGTCAAGTCATTGTTTCAATCCAGTTGCGGAGGGCGCAGCTCCATGGCCCGCGTGGGAATCGAACCGGCAACCTTGGTGTTTTGAGCCTGTGCTCTAACCACCTGAGCTAACCGGCCGCCCTGATGCTGACTTTTACTTCTGTAGAAAATCTATTTCAGAGCATCTGTCAGTAAAAACCCAATGTGACTTTGGGCAACTAAGGTAAACTATACATATATTTTCAGCTCCAGTTTGGGGGTTCTCTTGTATGTTTTTTTATTATGGCATACGGCCTTATAATTCCTATACGCAGACAAGTTAAGGAAATGTTAGATGCTTATTATGTTAAACGTTAATAGAGGCAGCTAAGCTTGACGGCATATTGAACCCACTACGCATTTATTTTGAACACTTGGCTCTTAGAACCAGGTAAAATATTGTGCAACTATTCATTCAACAGACGTTTGTGGTGTGCCTGGCACACAGCAGGCATTGATCTAGTACCGGGGAGGGAACAAACAGCAGAAGGTACCCCACAGAGGACCCCCTGCCCTGGGGGAGCATGCATTTTAGCTACATGTGTTGTCAGATCGTGAGCATTCAACTTTGGACGGAGATGCCACCAACTGTCAGACACTGAAGGAAATTGAGCTGACTGAGGACAGTGGGGTTTCGGCTTTAAATAGTGAGGTCAGGCAGGCCTCAGAGACAGGGGCATTGAACAAAAATTTGCAGGAAGATTTGCAGGAAGCCACACTCCTGTGTATGGGCAAGAACATTCCCCGGGGAGAGGACAGCAAATGGTAGGGGAGGCAAAACTTTCCCTCTGCCTTCTTAGGGTCTCCAGCAGGGCCTGAGAATTAAACTGACTTAAGGCAGGTTAACAAAAAGAACTCATAGAGTGTCCCATGTACGTGGACGCCCCCATGAGAAGTGAAGGCCCAGTGACGTGGCCAGGCCAGAGTGTGTGAACACCAAGCTGACCAGGAGAGGCTACTGTGGAAAACTCACTGCAGTGTAGAGCAGAGGCAGACAGGGGTTACTGTACCCAGGTCTGTCTGTTCAGATTCCTCTCAGCCTCCACTCCCGTCTCCGGTGGTAAGAACGGTTTTTCCTCCTGGTGCAGGGGAGGGCACCATTCACGCGGGGGTTCATCTCCAGCATTCAGGAAGAAAAGGGGGGTGGTCAGAGCAACCTTCTTGCATATGCTGTTTTTCAAGTGCCTTTAGCTCAAAATAATCCTTATGCCAAAGTGGCGTATTTTAGGGTGGCATATTCTGCCACCCTTCAAAGTGCAGAGTCTCTGAGGCAACAGCCTGGTTGGGGTGTGTGAGGAACAGCAAGGGGCCAGGTGGCAGCAGCCGGGTGGGGAAGGGGGAGGTCTGCCAGGAAGCCTGAGAGGAGAGAGGGTGGGGGCACCGGCTCTCATGGTGCCTGCGGGGCTCTGCGTGGGGCATGGCGGCGTTTTGAGCGGACGGACGTGTGATATGATAGTGGCCTGGGCTGGGGTGGGAGCAGAGACGGTGAGATTCTGGGACTATTTTGTAGGTGGGGCCAGCGGGATTTCCTGATGAATGGACGCAGTTGTGAAAGAGGGACCTGCAAGCTTCCAGAAGGATCCCCATTAACTGTGATGGGAAGACTAACAGACTGGTTGAAACAGGATTTGGGGTGAAGGGGATCAAGTTACATTTGCCCATGAGACGCCCTGACAGGGACAGAGAGCTGGCAGATGGGTAAAGGGGTCTCCTGTCTGCAGAGGGACATGTGGGCGCCATTGTGCACACATGGGGCATTGAAAACGTTGGACTGGGTGAGACCCACCCCCCCAAGGGACAGGATGGAGGGAGAAGAGGAGAAGAAAGGTCTAAGGACTGTGCCCTGAGACCCCCGACTCTCACTAAAAGATCAGGAGGAAGAGGAGGCAGCAGCACAGGAGACGACCGAGAAGCCATGAGGAAGCAGAGGCCGGAGGTATGGGGCTCCTGGCGGCAAGGCGTGTTGGTTTCTTCTTGTTGCTGTAACAAATTGCCTCAACTGGGTGGCTTAACTCAACATGTATTTATTTTCTTTCAGTTCTGGAGGCCAGAGGTCTCCAATGGGTCAGCGGGGCTACGTTCCCTCTGGGGGCTGTAAGGGGGAGTTCGGTTCCGTGCCTTTTCCAGCTTCTAGAGGCTGCTGCACTCCTTGGCTCGCGGCCCCTCCCTGCACCGTCAAAGCCAGCCGATGGCATTTTCCAGTCTTTCTTTCTGCTTCCACCAAGACGTTGTCTCTCTCTGCCTCTGACCCTCCTGCCTCCCTCTTATAAGGGCCCTTGTGATGACATCGGGTCCCCCCGGATAACCCAGGAAAATCTCCCCGTCTCAACATCCTTACCTTAGTCACATCTGCACAGTCCCTTTTGCCACGTAACCTAACATAGTCACAGGCTCCAAGGATTAGGACGTAGGCTTATTTGACAGGGGTGCTCAGGGGGAGCAATATTCTGTCCACCGCACAAGACAAGATAGTATAGGAAAGAGGGGTGAGGGACCAACAGCATCCAACGTCCCTGAGAGGCTGAATAAGGACAGCGCTGAGAACCCATCAATGTGGGGTTACCACTGACCTTGATGAGAACAAGACTGGAGCAGCTTCTGCAAAAAGAGAACATGTCCTCCGTCCTGGACAACACCGAGCATCCCCCCTCTTAGGTTCTGAGAGTAAAACGGTCAGCCTCTAATAAGCATCTAATTAGGTATGATCTAACCATGCCACCGAATGGAGCCCTTGTTTTAATGCTAAATTCACTTGAGAAATATAAAAACTGTAAAATAATACCTTTTTATCCATTGTCTGCCAGGAGATATAGGGATGTCATTTTTTTTAAAGGAAGATTTAATTTTAGAACTAGCAAAAGAAATCTAAATAGTGAAGTTCAAAAGACTTGCAGCACGCCAGCGACATGAAATAATTTTACTATAAATAGCAATTGTCATAAGTGAGGTAAAATCGTAAAAAAATAGCTAGCATTTCTGCTCCATTTACTCTATCCCAGGCACTGTGTTATTTGTAAGCATTTGACACGGATTATTTCATTGATTCTTCACAATAATAAAATGAGGAGGTATTACTATTAGGCTCGAGTTACAGATGAGGAAATAGAGACTCAGAGAGGGTGAGTAACCCGTTGAAGGTCACACAGCCAGGAAGCTGGGTGCCAGTTGTACTGCCATGGCCTGCTGCCTCTGGTGCTAAGTGACAGCTAGAAGCTAGGGATGCAGACACAAAGGGGACACAGCCCACAGATCCCCAGAATTTAGTTTAGATTCCTGACCCTCCAAGATTTTCCTTCCAACGACAAAAAAGTCGACCACCTGTTCTCCTGCGCTAGCTACGTGTGCTGTCTAAAGGAATTATGCAGAGTCCTTCACACTGACCCCTTCCGCCCCCAAATTAACTGCCATGTATGGGGTAGGAGTACACATTTCCAGGTTTTTGCCCCAAGAGGCTTGTTTTCAGATTACATTTCATCAGGACTAAGTGTCATAAGCTTTTATTATGCATTTATCTATTTATGTACCCAGTGCTTCTTCGTGGGTAAACAGGACAAGGTGGAGGTGCTAACGATCAAGTTCTGGAACATCTAGTACGCTTTTACATAACAGTCCGATTCCCAGGCTTGCACGCGGCCTCGTCCCCTCTCATAAAGTTTCCAAGTGGTTTTAAGAGTTCTCTCCTGGGCCTCATTTGTCCCCAACCTCCCCACCCCTGTGGCCACGCCCACAAACAGTGTTGAATTGCTCATTAAAGTCCGTTCTCTCTCTGTTCATAGCAAAGTTCAAAGTGTAACGATTCACAACGCTTGCAGGACAGGTTAACTGGACACCCCTTTGCAACCCATTGGTTGAGATCAGAGTGACAGCAATAACACTTGAGGCAAAAGAACTAGGCTGTTTATGTACTTTTTGGGCACAAGCTATCTTTATGACACTTGTCATGAGGCACATAAGACTGGATTAAATAATAGTTCACGTACCAGTTGCTAGTCAGTCTCCAGAGTAATGTAAATAAATAAATAAATACAGACACAACCAACCATGCAGAAGGAAAACTTGGTGTCTCCTCTCTAATTCTAGTATTCGACAAAGCCATCGATAACTTTCTGGCTTTTTCTCCTTAGCACTGAGATGAGTATCGTAGCTCTCGGGTTACCTCCTGGCCTGTTATGTGTTAACTTCCCTTTACCTTAAGCAGACCCATAGCCCATCTTGGGGGATGGCACAACCCATGTGACAGTTGCAAATTCTGGGGGCCAGATTACCTTTTAGAAAGGCCCTCTGAAGAGCACCCCATTTCCCAACACTGGGGCTACTGAACAAAATATCTATCTACCACAAAATAAATATCTACTGCACAAATGAACAACTGTTGAGTAAAGTAAAAAAATCCCTGAAAGATTTCTTAAAATGAAGAGGTCAGACATGTCATTCAACTGTTCAGGTAAATATCACTGAGGAAAAATGAGAGAAAACTACCCTGACATTTATTTATGTAAGACTCCAAGATGTAAAAATCAAGTTCACTCCTCCTGTGTGCTAGGGAGACAGTAAAAAAGAACCGTGAAGAGCAACGGACTCCAACCTCCAGCTGTTCCACAGAGAGGTGCTGAGGGTACGCTCTGTTCTGGGCCTTTGAGCTTTCTTGTCATAGATAGTTTGCTCCCCTAGGTGTCAACAAACAAAAAAAAACCATAGTAAATAGCAAATTATACAGTGTTTAACACAGAGATGCTCAGTTCCCACCACGTGAGCAAGCTTCTTAGCCTTTCCATTTCTTTCACTGTGAAAAGGGGATTATGATGTTACCCCCTCCTAATGCTGTCCCCCCATTCCATCTTCTGAAAGAGGGTCCCCTCAGGGGCTCCAAAGTGACACACCCTTCAATGGGAGGCTCCTCAGTGGGTTCCCCTCAGTGACTCCCAGGAATGTGTGACAAGAGCAAAGAAAAGAAACAGAATCTTCGGTGTAACTTTCCACTTTAGGAGCAAAGTTTAGAAAACTCCTAGGGCCGGCCGAGTGGCTCAGTTGGTTAAGAGCTCACTCAAGAGTGTGAGCTCTGAGCAACAGCAGTTCGATGCCCGGCCCGAGCTGAGCAGCAGCTGAGCTGCCAACAGGTGGCAGGATGGCTCAGCTAAAAAAAATAAAACTGCTTATTTGTCTCCCCTGCTTTATGTCCTTTGGGTCCCTTCATCCTTGTCACCTTCTCTCCTCTTCAAGGCCCCTCCCCTCCTGCTTGTCCCTCTCCTCCCATCGCTCTCTCTCTTCTGGAAGCCCCTACATTTTCCCCTCCAAGCTTCCCTCGGTTACCCCCTTCCACATCCCTCCTCCCGCTGGCCTTATGCCCCCTTCCAAAATTGTGCTTTTAATTGGTAGCTGAGATTTCTAAACACGAATTTCTAATATAAATATTGGCAAAACTTTCTAGCTGCCCGAGTGTTAGAGCAAGAATGCAAAATTACCCAAGAAGGCACTAAGTGGTGATTGTTCAAGCAGAAAAACTCATTTAAATGATTTAAGGTATTACAACACACTATTTTCCTAATGAACTTCAAATATTTTATCTTCTCTGTATAGTATACCTACTGTAATAGACACCCAGACACAATGTCAAAACCAGCGAGACAAACATCTAACCAGCAAGCGCATTACTGCTGGTATGTAAGTTTCTTTTGAAAGTGAATTTTATATATAGTCATAGGATGTGGAGTAGAGCATAAGGAATAGAGTCAATGGAACTGTAACAGCTATATATGATGTCAGAGGGGTAGTAGATTGGGGGAGGGAGATTATCACTTTATGAGGGGTGTAAATGTCTACTACATTGTTTTGTACACCTGAAACCAATTTTAAAAAGTGAATTTAGTTCTATCCTTTGTACTATCAAAAATGAAAAAATATTGGAGTACGTACCATGCATAAGAATGTGCAATAAAATTCAAACAGCCACAAGAAGGGGCCATGGAGAATAAATGGACAGACATGTAGAAAGTCCTTTTATGGATATAGAGTTCTCTGACTATGGATGGGAGAAAAATTATTTGTCCATATGCTCAAATAAAGGCAGGCAGATGAAAGCCACTTCTCCATGAGGGTTCCGGGACCCATCCCAACCTCTTCCTCAAGATTCTGCTATTTCCTTTGAGTTGCTTGGGTACTTCACCCCCACCCCTCCA